>NC_135281.1:12158770-12465913 GCF_051311805.1 Agelaius phoeniceus
TTATTTGTAGGACACCAAAACTCCACAGAGCTCTGCAGCACCCCGGGCACTGAGGGTGAGGTGCCATTTTTGGGCTTTTTTGGAAAGAAAGGTTGGGAATAACCTGGTGAGACACAACACCCTTAATTACTCATTGTATCAAAGCCAATTGTGAACAATCATACATGTAAAATTTATCTCTCTTTGGTCGGTAATGTTCTGTTTTCAGACCACTCAGTCAGAGAAATGAGGCTTTTTTCTGGTGATTCATGTTGCAGGAGTATTCTAAGTGAAGCCAGATCTTATTAGCACAACTGTTCTCCTTTTCTTCTTGCAGACTTTGAGCTCAGTAGGTCATTTTGTGCTACAGCTAATATTTGTTCTGCATAAATTGTATTCAATTTAATAAATACGATTCAATAAATATAAAGAAAATGAAGATTCATTTTTAAACAAACTGGAAGTGAAGATTAATGAGTGTGGAAGCATGCAGGATTGTTTTATGCTTTAAAGCCAGGATTGGCCAGAAATTTTAGAATTAGAAGTGTAAGGATGTCATCTAATTTTGCAGTCATAGATGGGCTCTCACCTCCTGGCACACAGTTCCTGCAGGGGAGAGCTTCAGTGGCTGGCAGGTCACATCATGTCTCCCCTCCCTTAAAATATCTTTTTTCATCAAAAGAATATGTTATTAATGGGATTCAAATAAAAAAATTAAACAAACTTAATATGCTTATTGGCACCAAATGTGGCCTTCATTTTAAAGAGACTAAAATCAGCTGAGGTTTTATCTGATGAAAATGGAGAAGCTGAGCAAGTCTGTCTGTGGTTTACACGTCTAATGAGAAGAAAACTTATCATTTAGTGCCAGCTGTGAACAAAACCAAGCAATTATCACCTCTGTATTTAATAAAGAGAGAAAGAAAAGCAAAACAATAACTGTGGATTTGTTCTTCCTGCCACAACAACAACAACAACAACCACCACCCCCTGAAGTAGTTACCACGTATTCAGGAAACACTGAATTTCAGCCCTCTCTGTAGAACTTGCAGTAATGTTTTTAAATTTAAGCATAAGCATAATGTTGAATTTTAGAAACAGCAAATAGTGCTTTCCAATGGAACACTCTCTATTTATAGTGTTTTCCAGAGAGTGTGCAGACTCAGAGAGGAAGGCAGCAATATTTACCAAAATTTCACCATGTGAGAAAAAATGTTAAGGAACAAGTGTAAAACATGAAGAAGATGCATGTAAATGTCTTTATAAAATACACCAAAGCTGGTAATTTTCTTATGGCCAAAAGTACTAGCTGATGGCTAGAGGGAAAAACTTTCTAAAAAATTAAAAGTGTTTGCTGGGAACAAGAGATTGATTTGTATTTGCTAACTTGGACTAATGAAAGCAACTGCCAATCACACTTGTTAGGAAGAAAATGTCTTGCAGCAGCTAAAACAGAGCTGAAAAGTTAAAAGGCAATTCAGTGCTGGGTGCTGTGGGTATGGAATAGGCTGCACACTGTGGGATCTCAGCACATCGTTCCCGATGTCCAGAGATGCCAGGAGAACCCTTGGGGGTCTCGAAAATCCTGGAATGTTGCCAAGAGTGTTTGGTGGCTTGATTTTGATCCATCCACAGAAGTAACAAGAGTTTGAGGACAAGAGAATCACTTTAGAGTAAAAGGTGTAAAAGAAACACAATTAGAGGGTGAGATATAGACTTTAAGGTTTTTGGTACAGGGGGGTTATGGAGACAAGATGGAGGGATCAGGGCGTGTCTCGTCCTTCTTCTTTCTTCTTCTTGTCCTCCATCTCCTGTGATGATGTTGGCACTTGGGGATTGGTTTCTGGTGAAGGTGCACTTGCTAACATGGGTGAAAAGCATTGGGAAATAAAGGTAAATATTGTGTACGTAGATTTTAGTATAAAAAGACATGACCGTCCCGTGGGTGGTCAGAGAGTGCCTGTGACTGCTTGCAGATCAGACCTCTGTTGGGCAGACAGAAAAATTTTGTAGATAAGAAACAATAAACAACCTGAAGATCGAAAAGCTGAAGAGTCCAGACTCGTCCTTTGCATCGCGTGCCACCCAAGAACCGCCCTACCCGTGTCGGGGCAGAGACAGACAGACAGACAGACAGCCGAACCTGACAGCACACAACAGTCCCAGCTGATGAAATGTGCCTGGACTACCCCAGCTGTGGTTACCAAAATGTCCCTGAGCTGCTCTGGGGCCGATTGTGTCACCCCCAGCAGCACAGGGAGCCCTGGGGTCTGTCCTGGTGCTGCTGCTGCCTCTGCTGCACCCCGGGCTGACCTGGGGGCTCTTGGAGCAAAAGCCACATGAAATAACTTCATATTCTCTAATGTGCTCTTCTGGGGCTTGATGCTCCTTCAATTCCTCCTGGTTTTATACCACATAAGCAAAACTGTCAAGTTGCAGTCATTGAAAAATTAGGCCCTGTGGCTGCCAACTATACACAGGATTGGGACAACCTCCTCATCTAAGCCCCAAAATAGTCTCAAGTAGGTAAGACAGTCAGAAAAAAGAGCAATGTGAGGCTGAATTTCATTCCATAGCAGAATATTTTCATTTTGCATAACATTTTATCAGTTCTACTCTCTATTTCACTAATGAAAGGGGTTTTCTCCCCATTCTTTCTTTCCTGATGCCAATGATAACTGAGTTTGGCTTTTCTTTTTTTATATCCTGGCATGATAATTTTGCAGTAATCTTTTCTAAATCTCAGCATGTTCTCAGAAAGTAAATGATGGCATAATTTATCACTATTGAAAATGCATTTTTTGCCATGACAGTATAATTAGACATTCTTTTCAGGAGACATATTAAGTATATACCAAGGTATTAAAGCTACTGTGCTGCAGATCTATTTAGTTGATCTATTCCTTGTCTGTGGCTTCCTTGCCTCATCATGATACCCACACAGTCGTGCATTCTCATTGCAGGAATAAAAAAAAAATAAAAAAAAGGCTCAGGCAAGGAAGCAACAGTAGGAAACAGTATCTGTAGGTTAACTAATTCAAGTGGGAACAGGATGCAATTTGGCTGCACTTTTGTACCAATTCAGAACACATTAATTATGCAGTGATCAAAATAATTTCCCATGCATAATGCTGACCTCATTCACTAGAGGGCAACAAAACCCCAGCTTAAGAAGCCTCCACCTTCTCCTTTCAATGACAGAGCACTTTTAATAAGATGTGGCGTGGATTTCGTAATGAACACCCTTTTAATTTTCCATGAGTGCAGAGCTGCTCCTGGGCAGGCAGGATCCAGGTGCTGTTGGAGGCACAGCCCCGCAGCAGATGGGTGGCTCTGCTCCTCTCTCTGAGCTCTCCTGCCTGGCCCAGGTTACCCCACTGAGCTCTGCTCCACACACCCCCCTGGACCTTGTGCTGCTTTTGGAGATCAAAGCCTCTGGGTTTATCCAGAGATCATAAAGATACCAGTGTTCAAGCCACTTAAACTGTGGCAATGAAAAGCTCTCATCCATCTGACTGGGCTTTGCTTTTGATCAGGGAGGTTTGGGGCCATTTCCTGCCTGGCTCTGCCCCTGAGCTGCTTCTTCTGCCATCACCTTCTCGCTCTGGCTAAAGAGAATGAATATTTTCATGCTTAACCAAACTGCAATAGAAACCCTTTGCTTGTAATTTTTGAGGATGTTTGTTAGGATGTCTGAAAGAGTTGATGCTATCTCTGCCAACAGTCTAACAACTAATTAGTTTACTATGGTCCACCACGTTAGCTCTGCTAATTTAATTTTGAAAAGTTCACTCTGCATAATAAAATCTGGTAGCTGGATCTTCTCCTCCAGTTGTAAATAAGAAATAGCTATTACTGTTATGGTCTATTGAAAAAGGGCTTCATACACTGTGAAAAAATGATTACACAGACACAGACCCAACCAATTGAAAAATAATTATGTGAATTTGTCTTTTGTCCTCAGATGCAAGTAATGGCTAATGCAAATAAACTGCCAGAGAAGTGTTTTATGTGCCTTTTATAGCATGAATAGGAATACATTTAACCCATTTTTGATGAATAGCTGATTTTTTTCCCACTGGTTTTGTTAGAGAAGACAATGATTGTGACCAGATGCAAATACCCATTTCTTAAAGCACTTGCTCCCAGAAACACATCCTTGGCCTCTCCTTTAAAGGGGTCCTTCCCAAGAGGTGAGCAGATACAAACAGATGCATTCCTGTGTTTCAGAGGCAGTGCAAAGATTAGGAAGGGATGGGGAGGTGCTCAGGAGGGAAGAGATGTACAAATACATTTTTCTATTACACAGTTGACAGCCCCTTGGGAAAACAAGTCTAAGAAATGTGCAACCTTGAAATGTGTGCACGCTGCAAGGGATATTTTCAATGTGAACCCTGTGTTGGGGTTTTCAAAGTCCTTAATCATTTGGCTCTGCTGGGGAAGAGGGATGTGCTGTAGCTTCCAAACAAACAGAAAGGTTGGATTTTGATGCCTTCTCCTCCAGGAAGGCAGAGTGGGCTGTCCCTGCTACAGCCCCTGGGCAGGGCACTGCAGCCCCCACGCTCTGTGCCTGCCTGGCAAAATTCTCCTGCACACAGTGGCACATGCCCTTCCCACCAAAGAATTGAACAGTTTCCTTTGAAAGGCAACTCATTATACAAAAGCAGGACTAAATAAAAAAATACTCCAGAGAGAGAACAGATTGCTAGATATAGATTAGATGTGCAGCCTAATCCTTCACAAGCATTAAATATTTAACATGATCACACCACAGGTGACAGGAAGATGTCTGCATTGTTTAATTAGACTTAATTAAACATAAGGAAAATCTAATACTAATTCAGGTCTAGCTTTTAAATTGATTACAAAACTCTCTTTTTCAAGTACTTTTGTGCCCAGAAAAATGTATTCTTTCCTTCATGAGCTGGGGAATCCTGGCCATGCAGTGCTCAGAGCCCGTGAAGAGACGATCTGCTGTGCTCAAAAGCCCATGGGGCAGAGTCACAAAATTCTGCACTGGGTTAAGGACAAAGCCAGAGGACTTGGCACTTCCAGCAGGCTGCAATGCTGAGCTCTTTTGGCCATATTTTGTATAAGCCATTACACTCAGGACATCATTTTTTTCTATTACCTCTTTTATGGTCTTATTGTTTACAAGAAAATAGATAGAGCATTTAATTATGAGATGGACTTAATGTTCTATAACAAGTCCTGTATGCAATACATTGCCTCTGGAGCTCTGCTCACAACTCACATTAATGGGACAAATGAAAAAACCCAAACTAAACAGTGTAACAGAGAAGATGTTGTGCAAGAGGAGGGTGATATCCAGTGCTATGAATCATTCCCTGATAATATTCTCACGTCTCCCAGTGAAAGTTATGGTTCAGAACTGTGTTTAAGCACAGATGAATGCAACATGAGTTGTCAGAGAACCAGGAAAAATTTATGCCTTGCTGTTTTATTTCCCAATCATCTTATTTAGTGACATTAAGTGGAATAGCCTGATAAAGACTCAACCTAAAAGGAGTATCCTCAGGACTGGATTAAGTAAATATAAAGTATTAAAGTAAGTAAATTTAAGTAAAATTTAGGTATTTTTTTTTCTCTACAAATTAAAAGTTAGAAAGGATTAAAGGAGTGAAGCCATAACCATCCTAGAAATGAATTAATCAATCAGGTGAGCCCCAGCTCTGCCAGGCAGGAGTGACCAAAGTCAGTTTCAGAATCCAGACTCAGTTGTTGTTGATGTGATATTCTATATATCATTGTGGTACTTTAGATCAAATAATTTATTGATGCAGTACTGAAACCAGAGTACTACAGCTCTGTGCTTTTATTGATGCTTTCTTGGTTTACCTGATGCTGTGGCTGCTTTCCTCCTTTGGTTTCTGGGTTACTACAACTGATTTTTGGGGGAAGGATACAGGCTGTGGAAATGGCAAGTGCAGAATTTTGGTTTGCAGGTGTTGCTCTCTGACCATGAGGGCTGCAGCTCCTCCATCAGCCTCAGTGTGCAGGTGTGTGCTCATCTCACAGAGGCCAGGGAGGGGTTTGTACCCTGCCCATGCACAGGCAGGAGGTTCTGGCTCTGGATTTGTGGGAGAAAATTTAGGTCTCTTCTTTCTTTAAAGAAATGAGATCCTTATTGAATTGGTGCCGTAAGTTTGGAACAAGAAATAGCAAAGCACCCTTAGAAGAGTTACAACAATAAATGCCCATAATGCAGGTAAGTGACACAAACTCCTGCTCACACACAGCAAAGAACTGATTCTGGTTCTGCTCTTCTCTGGCAGAAAGAGGTTGAGGCCTTTTGCTTTTTGCTCAGATAACCTTTGTGATGTGGTGGTGGTGAATCACACCCTGCTTCCCTTTCCAAGGCCCCAGTACCTACAGTCTGACATGTTTCTGTTTGCTGTGTTTGAAAACACAGCTGATGAAAGTAATAACCACACTCATGGTGCAGGACATTAGTCACTATTGTCCCAGTCAAACTGGGGTTTATCCACAGAGATTAATTTTGTACACTCTGGAAAGTGCCACACTTACAACAGAGAATAGATAATAAGGTCACAGGAAATAAATTTCAAATTATGGGCAGAAATCAGGAGAAATTTCTATTTTAGGCAGTTTTTTTCCCAGGAACATTAAAAAATAATAGAAAGTAAATTCTGCAAATGAAGATAAAAATGAAGGATGTCAATCAGAGGGAAAAATCAGAGGGAAATACTATAATAGGAGGAAAGTGTTGGAAATACTGAAACATTTGAGTGAGCAGCACAATCCTTGCACACATGAAGTACATGGTATTTAAATTCTAGACACAGGAAACCAAATGTTGTGTGTTGAGAACTTTTTCCTCACAGGAGCTGGGAGCATTAGCACCCAGCAGCTGAGGGGAGGGGGTGAGGCCACAGGGGTGATTCATTCCCACTTACACAAACCCAGCTCAAGGTTGATGTAGTGCATATATATATTTTAGGGCTCTCCTCTATAGAAGGTACATTGATAAACTAGAGTCACTACTGAAGAGAGCAATAAAAATGATGGAGTGGACACAGTGCTTGTCCTGGCTGGGTGAAATGGAGCTGTGCTGAGAGGAGGAGCAGTGACAAACAGGGGACAGGCAGGGTACAGGTGCATACATGACTGAAGGTTACTGATACTCCAGCCAGAGATTGGTGCATTTCCAGGAGTTCAACACAAATTCCACAAGGCTGTGATTCAGTCATAGCAGTCTCTAAGGGTGCCAAGACCATCCCAGAATAATCCCCAAAGTAAGATAATCTATAATACATCAGTGGCAGTGCTGTCTCTCCTGCCCTCTGGACAGAAAGGAGAGGAGCTGATCCTCACCAGCAGCAATCCCTGGCTAATCCTGTCCTCCCCAGGCCCCACCACTGTCCCACCTGTAGGAGGGCACATCCCTGGCTCCACCAGCACCCCCAGTGTGTCCCAGGTGAGTGCAGCAGCACAGCTCCCTCCAGCCAGAGCCTCTGGCCACAGCCTGGGCTCAGTCCCAAGCCAGAAGAAGGAAAATGTCAATGCAGTAACGGGAAAACAATTTAGAGTCATTTTCCCTGTGATGGGTCCAGCACCAGCAGAGAGCAAGGGGCAGAAAGGAGGGAGCAGCAGCACTGAGAGCCCTCATGGGTGCACTGCAGACAATTTGGGTGCCTTTCCTCCCTCCTGGCTAAAATCCCAAATATCTCCAACAATGTCCTTTTAGAGCAGCTTGTGTGGAATGTAGATAGACAATCAGTGCCTGAATACAATGATTCAGCTCTCTGTTTCAAGACATGCCATGGTGTGTGGGGTTTTTACCTTCCAGAAACTGCTTCAAGCATGAAGAGATCAGTGCAGAGCAAACTGCAGCTATCAGATTGAACACATCCTGTTGTAGGTTGATTTCTATGGTGTGTAGGTTTCAGCTTTACCACAGCCCCTCCCTGGAGGACATCTGGAATCCTCAGCTTTGTACCAGAGTTTCAATAGGGGAATATTAATGTTTAAACTATAATGGGTCTGACTTAATCTGATTTCATTAACATTTTATTAACAGCTGTGTCTAGGCAGTCATTGTAATCATTTAACTGTATTTTGGGAGTGGGGTGGGAGGGTTGGAGCAATTCAGGGGAAATGACAGCTCAAAGTCAATTCAGTCCTGCAGTTTTTCTCAAGCACAGCTCACATACAGTCCCAGTTCAAGTCAGCTGGCCATGACCAGGACACAGCCTGTGCTGCATAAATACCTCCTGACATTCCTGCCCAGTGCAAGCCCCAGGAACAACAACACATGCTGGGGCTGTGCTAAGCCCCACTGGCACATAATCAAATTAATATTTATACTAAAACCCCACAGTCTTTCAACCAAAAATCCTCAGAGCACTAATGCCTATCACAAAGCTCTTGTGAACACCAAAAGGTGCTTCAGCTGTGGATGTGCTTTGAGCTGTTGAACTTTGTGTTGCAGGAGAGCCAGACAGAGCCCCCTGTTTTTCTTGTTACCAAATCCCAGAGCTGCAGACCCCTGAAAAGCCCCCTCACAGCTGCTGCTGCTGTCTGGGGCCAGTGTGGGGCTCCAGGGCCTCCTGCAGAAGGCAGAGAGGAGCAAACCCAGCAGGCACTGCCGGGCACAGGGGCTGCTCTGGCTGCACCACGGTGTGCAGCACTGAGGGCTGAGGAGAGCAGGAGAAAGTGTCACAGATGTGTTTTATGGAAAAGCCTTTCCTTAGGATCGTTTTCTCCTGAGAAGCTGAGAGGCCTCAGGAACAAAATGTAAGCAATGGTTATCTGCTGCTGTGCAATGCAACAGGTGCAGCTGGGATTGGGCTCATGTGGTTGTTTCTAATTAATGGCCAATCACAGCCCAGCTGTCTGGACTGTCTTGGTCAGTCACAAGCCTTTGTTATTCATTCTTTTTCTATTCTTAGCTGGCCTTCTGATGAAATCCTTTCTTTTATTCTTTTAGTATAATTCTAATATAATATATATATTATATATATTTAACATAACATATATTTAATAATACATAATATTTAATTTTATATAATAATATAACAAATTAATAATATTTAATATAACATATCATATTTAATATATATAATATATTTAATATATATTTTATATATATATATATAATTTAATATATAATAAAATAATAAATCAGCCTTCTGAAACATAGAGTCAACATTCTCATCTCTTCCCTCATCCTAAGACCCCTGTGAACACCACCACAAGAAAGGGAGCAGGGGCTCTCTTTGGGTGCCATCCCAAAGCTCCTCAGCTCCGTGTGTGATTTGCAAGCCCAGGACAGACCTTCTCCACGTCATTGCTGCAAATAAAATCCAGTGTAAAATCCTCTAAGACACAACAAACTCCAGTACTTCATAGTTAAACTACCTCCAGTTATTCTGAAGCTCCTAAGCTTTCAGCATTTCACAACACAATCATTTCTGGATCATGGAGAGAAAAAACTCTGCATACTCTACAGCACTGCATCAAATTGTGACATTTTTAAAGACTAAAGGACTTGAGAAACAACCTTCTGCTCCCTCCCCCTGAGATAGCAACAAACAACCAGAACTCAAACATAAAATTAAATACAGTTTATCTCCTCCATGACATCTCTATTATATACACTGAATTGGAAGAAGTTTACAATAATAACTTTCCCTCTCTAATATGATACTTATTTCAAGCACTTGAGAAGAGAAAATAGCTCAGAACATTCTCGCTCTAAGCCTGAGACCTCATTTCTCCTTACATTCCAGCCTGAGTCGTAATTCTTATCCTGGTTTATTCAAGAGCAAGCACTCCATCTCCCACATAAATTCTTCTGGATTTCCAAGAACATTGATGCCAGCTGAATGTGACTGAAATAAGTAAACCGTGGGTTCAGTGAGAGGCTTCTGATTCCACAGTGGCTTAGTTTAAGACTGAAATTGAGGAGCAATATGGTAAACTCACAAAATGCAGGCATCTCTGAAGCATTCTATTTAAGGGTTTATTCAGGCAAACCCAACCAAATTGGTGCTTTGAGTTTTGTGCTTAGGAAAACCAAATTTTTCCAGTTGTCCCATTACTTATATAAGTCAGAACAGAAATCCCAAAGAGCCAAGTGCTCCTTCCAGCACTTCAGTGCTCAGATCTGCCCAGCTCACGCCCTGTTTGTGATGCTCTGAGGTTTGCAAACAGCCAGAGGACTCTGAGCCAAGCAGTTCTGACCTGCATCCACCCAGACAGTCAAAGGATGCTGTTCCTATCTTTCTTCTCCAGCTTCATCCAGCTTTGCTGCTCAGCACACCTCTCACCAAGCACCACCACATAGTAGTGGGGTGTTGCCAACACTGTGCACTGTCAAATTAATGCTGTTAAACACAAGGCCTTTGTTTACAGTGTGGAAATAAACTGTTGTTGAACAAATGAGAGGGTAAACATTTACCAAGCTGGAGAAGGGGCTGCGCAGCTGAAGCTGGGCTGAGGGTGCTGCATTCCTTTCTCCTTTAAAAAAAACTTAAAGGCACAAAATTATTCCAGTGCAGTCACTGGAAGTAGAGTGACTTTTCATGGTTAGTTTTCTTCATGGGACTAAGGGAACTTGAGCGCAGTGCCAGAAGGAGCAGAGCTTTCTGAAAATATTGAACTTGAAAGCAAAGATGCTCTGTGTAAAGATAATGGGCTCATGGAAGAGACATCCTGATAACACATTTATTTACATGAGGGCTGGACTGAATATAGCACAGAGAAAAGGAGAGACAGCCCATCACCCTTAGAAGGGAGGTTTGGCTCCTTCACATCACTTCACTCCTTCCCAGGAAACCCTCAGCTGTGGCTCTGTGGTGCCTCCAAGGAAGGAAAGCCTCACCTCACATCCCCACACGTATCAAAATCCTCCAAAAGCAACCCAAGGCAAAGGCTCCACCGTGAGTGTGCTGGCTCAGGGACAGCCAAAAGTGAGCAGAGTGGTGGGAAGCCTTGAACTCCCATTTTTCAGCACATCTTTGTGTGCACCTTGGGTCTTTCTGAAAGCAGAGGTTTTGTGTGGGTCTTACTGAAAGCAGCTTTCTGTTGGGACCTCATTTAAGTCAATTGGACATAAAGGAGAAAAGCAAACCAGAAATGTAGGAGCTATATTTTTAGCAGTCTGAATTTGGACCTCCTTTAGTCACCAGAATTTTGGAATCCAAGTTCATCACCACAGAGACTGTCCATGGAGGATGCTATTGCAAGGAATGAAAAGAGTCCTGGACTGCTTGTCATGGCCTAAGCTCACTGTGAAAAGGATGAAATTCATCCTGCCCCACACTGCATCTGGAATGGGAATAAGTTATAAAACAGGTCAAACCCTGAAAATGTACAAAATACAAATACTTTTTAAAGACAATGGCTTCCTATACACAGGTGAACTCTGGGAATCCAAAGGTTTGGACTACTATATCCAATTTATTTATAGACAATAACTTACTGTTATTTATGTGTATGGAATACCATTAATATAAATCAGCTCATAATATTTTGGTAGTGATATCAGTCTAATTTGAATTTTATATTGCACAGTAGAATTGAATGCTAGACTTGATTTTTTAAAAAGTAATTAATGAGCTAAGCTACCTGAGAGAAAAACAAAATGATGATTATAATTAGAACTCTTCCATGGCTGCTACCAACTGTTTAGATGTACTTACAGGTAGCATTTCTAATTAAAACCCTCTCAATGCTGAGACATCTCTCTGTTCATTCGTTATTAAAAAAGTGGAACTTTTTTTGCATTAAGAAATCCCTTAATAGAAAAATAATAGAAAAAGTTACATGTAATTACATTCTCTTTGCTATTTGTGGTGAGCAGTTCCTGTGAGAAAATGAGCTGCAGGTGTGTAAGAGTAAGAAATGTTGGCTCTGGCTTCCCTTGTTTGGAGTATTCCACCTGGAAAGGAGCTGGGATTTAGGATGGCACTTTCAGCCCGAAGGGATTATCTGGGTTTTGGGGTGTTTTAGTTCCTGGGGGGCTCTTTGAAAATTTTATAATTTGGGGAAGAGAGGAGGAAAAATAAATCACCCCAAGTTACTTTTTTGAGATCTGTAAAATCACAGGGAGTTATAAGCACAGTCCAGTGAGCCTGGAATATGTGAAGGTCTGCAGTGCTGCAGCAGTGTTCAGTTAGCTTAGGTACCAGCCAAGACTCTGCTTCTCCTGCTTCCAGCTTAAATACTCCTCATACAGGGCTCAAAAAGCAACCCTCGAGTCCCATTTGCCAAATTTCAGGGCCTGCATTGAAAGTTTTGGTTGTACCAAGGGGGTTTGTTCTGCTACCACCCTAAATCAAGGCTGTGTCCTTTCTCCTCCCCACTGAGGCTCTCCCAGGTGGGGATGGCTGTCCCTGATGATCCCACTGTTGTTGATGCAGTTCTGTTTGGGATTCTGAACTCATTACCTGCAATCATGAAATGGTCTAATGGAGCAGCCCTTGTGCAGATACTGTCCCACCTTGGTGACTTCACTAAACTGCTGCTGGTTCACACCCCAGCAGAGTCCCAGCTCATCATTTGCATTGTTATCCTTTGTGAGCAACAGCAGTCATGGTAATAAGCTCCAGCAGCAGTAAATTCTGCCTCCTGCTTTACATCAGTGCCAAAAGGTGAAGGGGAAGCTGAAATAAAGTATAATTAAGTCCAGAAGTGCATGTTTGAAAGGTGAATAGCTGCTTCAGATGATCTAAGGAGCTGGGAGATAATCAATTTTCCCACCAAAATCCCTCTCCTGGCCCAACATTTGGCTGTAAGTACAAATGACACAAACCACCTTCTCTCCTCCTTCTCTTGTACTTTAAAGCAGGGGATTTATACACATTTGCTGTGTTTAATCACTTCATGATCATTAGGTATGAATTTCCATTTTTTTTTAGAAAAGTATTTTGAGGAAGCATCTTAAAAGGCTTTTGGAACAACAGACATGGCTTTGAAGATGAGTCACAGAGTGCAGGATGTGTGTTCTTGTCTCCAAAACCACCAGGAGCTTTGGAGCCAGAAAAAGCCAACATCACAGTGGGAAGTGAGGGAACCTGTTTGCTTTGATGGCAGGTGCCTTGCTGTCCACAGTCTGCACACTGGAGAGGGTGGGGACAGGCTGAAAATCCAGAAAGTCAAAGCTGGAGATAAGGATAGGGAAAAAAAGGAAAATAAAGGGATTAAAAAACCCCAATATTGCTTACTTTGGAGGGACAGGCTTGTGGAAAAGAACAATGAGTGAATAAAGCCACCCTGCTAAGTTTAAAGTGCTCTTTTGATATCAAGTGTGCCACTTTCTCCTGTGGGAAGAATAAAAAAAAAGACACATTTCAGATGATTTCTTACTGATTTAGAGGGGTGGGGTTTGCAGTTAATTATGGTGAGTTTTGGGGTTGTTCATAAATTACAGCCTGTCCAAACTGTTGTCAGCCACAATCAGGAATTTGGGAGTTTGGCTGCTGTGATCCAGGGCAGCACAACCCAGCAGAAACACCTAGACTGGAATTTTTATTGCTCCATCTAAACTGCTTTGCTTGCTGCTGGAATAGAAGCAGAATGCTGTGGACAGGTGCATAGATTTATGTTTGTATTGACCACTTTTGACCTGGATCTGAGTAGTGAAATTGCAATATTCATAATGTGAAGCCCTTGGCCTGATTTCTGAGATTCTCTCTCTTTCCAGTCACATGCAATATGTTTATTAATGGAATGAGTGACACAGTGTGCACACAGAGCTGTGAGTTTCTGGGCACGTTTCTCAGTGATGTTGGGCTCAGGAACACAACAGGATATTCACATTTTCTCAGCACATCCACCCACCGATGTGTGGCTCTAATGTGCCAAGGAAAAGGCTGGAGTTAAATACTGAGACTAATAGAGAAATACATTTATTGTGCATATCTGAAAGTTAAGCAAATCTGACATGGAAAAACTTGAAGCTGTTTCATCTGAAGCAAACTGGTGTGCAAAATGCAGTGTGGTCTCCCTGTCCATAGAAACCCTTCAGAGGCATTAATTAGCCACGCCTGATATTAATCTGCTGATTTGGGTGTTGTAACACGGTGATGCAGGTGAGACAAACTAAACAGAGCTAAAATCTCCTGCCCAGCTGGTGACTCAATGGAACAGGTACCTGTGGCTGTTCAACACCCTGCTATGCCTTATTAAAGTGGTGCACTGTGTGACAGCAGAGCTGATCTTTAGCCTGTACATCCTTTACCAGTCCTCTGTCTCAGGTAGATGGCTTAAAAAGCAGGAGTGATGCAGGTAATTACCCATGTTGGAAAAAGGGAGAAACAACTTTAGGCTGTAAGTGGTTAATTGAATGTTTTGCACATCCCAGGATTGTGCTAAACACCCACCATGAATGAATTGCAGGTTCAGGATAAGAAGGGAGATTTAATAAAAGGGAATGCTTCTTTCTGGGTGGGAATAGGACAGAAACTTCTCTGTTTTATTCAACTTGACAAACACCTCCATGTACCACAGATAAATGTGGGGTGATTGTCCTCTACAGATTTCTATACTCCATTCCTTCCCTGCTGACTGATGAAATAAAAAAACAGAGGGGAAGATATCTGAGCCAAAGGTGAGGGTTCAGCTCCAAAGCTTTCTTGAGCAGAAAGATCCAGCCTAGCTTATTATACAGGCTAGAAGTCATAAAATTTGAATGGGCTCTCCAAGGTTGAAAGATGTGAAGTTTTGGGTCGATCTTTAGTAAAAACTTTTCAAAGGCATGGAGGGAGGTTATGGGAAAAGGGCAGTGGGTGAAGAAGGAAAGCCATTGTGTTCTGCACTGCTCTGCAGCCAATCCCTTTCCATCCCAGGCCTCTCTGGAAGCAGCTCAGTGCCAGGGCTGTGTGGGGGCAGTGGGCACAGTGGCAGCTGGAGCCGTGAGTGCCACCGAGCCTCCAGAATGTCCCTGCTGGCTTCAGAGTGCACTGCTGGCTTCTCCTGGTGCACAGAAGTGTCTGTGAAACTGAATTCTGCTCTGAACTTCACTGCATTAAAAAGAGGTTTGTTCCTCAGTCACATCACAATCTTGTCTCCATTGTCCGTGGAATCCAGGGAAGCTCACTGCCCTACTCAGACCAAAATGACAGCAAGTTATGCTTATTTTATTATTGGGATATTTATACTGATTCCAACATAAAATAATTCTAGGACTAGGGATAGGAAACATGCTTATTTTTTTTTGCTGGAAGTCAGGTTTAAATGCAGGTTTGTAACACAAAAGCAGCAGCAAACATAAAATACCTTCTGCCTCCCATGGATGCTTCAACACACAGGTAACGCCTGGCCCTGAACTTCAGAACCTCCTTTATGAACTCCTTTGAGGTTTGACAGCCAGACCACAACAGGAGACCTAAATCTAGAGTTATTTTAAAAATATGCCACAGAAATTTTCTAGACGATGCCACTCAGCTTAACGATGAAAAAAATCACATTCTGGAGAAAGTATAAAATCAAAAGTAGTAAAGCAAGCTTAGCATTCTGATAACACGGGCAGAAGGCAAAGGTAAAAAGCAGTTCATTTGTTTTGTGCCCTTCTGAGCCAGCTGAAATTCAGCTGAAATGGTTTTCACAAGCAGACCTGAAGAAGCCATCAAGAACTGTCCTTTTAACTTATTTTCCATCTGGGGCAGTACTGAACTGCCTCTCCTGTGCCAGCAGGCAGCCAAGCACTGACAGGACTCAGAGCAAGCTCCCTGCACTGTTCATTTCCTGCAGAGCTGCTTTTTCTGGGTCCAAGGTCCAAGCAGCAACAAAGTAGGATCATAAACTGCTTTTGTACTGAAGCTAATGAAACCTAGAAACTTTGCACTGTCATCTTAAGTGGATTTCTCAGACATATTGCAAAGTTCTTGGAGAGTAAATGAGGCATACAGCAGTCAGCAGTGGGCACAATGGCCAGCAGGACAGACAGCACAGCCATTGAACAGTTGCACAGACACAAGTAGAAAGACAAAGCATTCACATGACAGTTTGTAAAAGGAAGGTGGAGTGGGATTCAAAATGTTAAATATTCAGTAACGAAGGAAAGCATTTGCTTGTCATCCACTGTGTGACAGCTGCTGTCATGGGCATTACTGAGCTGTGCCAGGAATTCCCAGAGTAAGGTTCTGCTCCTGCAGGGGGGAATCTTTTTCTTGGCTTGTTAATGTTTGCCTGATGTTGTCCACAAAATTAACTACAGGCAAAATAACATTTACAGCGTGTGTACATGTAAGGATGAGATATGCACACTAAATCAAGCAGCCACAGGTCCCAGGGTTCTTCCCATGCAGCACTGGAAGTGTGAGTAACTTCCCAGGAGAAGAGCAGCCCAGCTCTACTGCAGCCAGACAAGTCTTATTGCCACAAGTAATTCTCCTTTAGTAGAGGAAACATGGGAAACAGGGGGTGAGAGGGAAGATGTTTTTGAGGTATTCCTTCTTCAGGTTAGATTCATGGGCCTTAATATCTGGTTGTTGTTTTCGTTCTGTTGTTTTTCTGAGTACTGGTTGAACTAATACACGACATTAATACTCCTTGCAATAGTTTTTCAATCTTCTCCTATTTTGTCATGCCATACCCTAAAATCTCAGTTTATATATGACCATTAAAAACTCTGATCAATTTGGCATCTAAAAAATCTCTGATAGTTCAACCTGTGCTGGCTTTGCTTAATGCAACAAGAAGCTAAGGACTTCACTCTTGCCTTGTCCTGGCTGCCAGGGGCTGCAGCAGTACAGAACACAAGATCTGAGAGAACAGGGCCCTCTGGCAGAGTCCAAGTGGCACAGAGAGAACAAGGGAAGAGACTCAGTGGAATTCTCAGGGACAGGGAGCTGAGAGAGATGAGGACCCTGGGGGAAAAGGATGGGTTCTGATGTTGATTCCACTGAATAATCATTCAATAGACCTCTGAGAGCCATTTGGAAACAGGACCTAAATGTGAAATAATACACAGCCTGGGAGGGAAGGATATGGTTTCAAATAGCCTTTGTGAGCACACTGGAGCAGTTATTTTTCATAACAGAGAGCAGCATGGATCCTTTCTCTATAGGTGCTCTGGGTGAGATAAGTGAAATCTCCAGAGGATCCAGGATGACTTTCCCGAATGCCATTTCATCTCCATCATCACCAGTGGGAGTTCCCCAAAGCCATGGCCACAGATGACAATCCCAAAGTGCAAAGCCTTGCAGGAAGGGCCTGTCCCTGTGCCTCACACAGCCACCACCCCAGCTGCAGATAAACACCTTTCCTCAGCTCTGATCTCTTGTGCAGACATTTTTACAGCGCTGTGACAAAGAAGTACAAGGAGCTTTGTGCCCCAATGCCAGGACTTGCACCAGCAGGGCCCAGTGCCACTGGAACAGGTCCAGATGATGCCCTGATTGCACAATACAGTGAACACCAAAATCACAGGAGCTACAGAGGGGCAGGTTACACCCAGCAGAACAAGCAGATTACAGCAGCAGCAGCATATACTGTAACATATCTCTGCTTTTTGCTGCCACTAAGCCACGTGAAGCAGTTGCTGTAGAATTATTCTTACATCTCTTCTGTTGATAAGCTACTTAGCAAGGTGGAGTTGAAGCTAATCTGAGTGCTGTATGAAAAATGTGATGTGATATTGCACCGTGCTGCTGTTTGATATTTGGTCGCCTCTTCCCAGGTACCTTTTGTGAATTGCAGCTGCTATCTCAAAGGTAAATCCTTGGGCCCATGCACAGGTAGTAAAAAAACCCTGAAAGCAGAAGCATCTCCTGAGCAGAAGGAGGGTAAGACATTTTCTCTTAGTTTGCATCTGAGAGCAAGGAAAGGAATTTGGTATCTTTAAACAAATTCCTTCTGAACTGCACAAGGAAGTAATAAGGCTCTGCTTTGCTCAAGTTTGATAAATGACTTATTAATGCATAAAATCTATTTCTGAAGAAGAAAGTTTATGAAAATATATCAAGCACCATTCCTCCGGTCATATGACTGATATTGCACAGAGCAGCCAATATCTTGCAATTATTTTCTTCTGTAAATCTTTTGACAGTCTTAAATAACTCAATCAGGGGTTTTCAACCACTAAAGTTTATAATTTCAAGGTTTTCCCCTCCTCTAATCAGCAGTTTTATAACCTACTGCTCTTCCTTCAGAAAGAGCTGGTGATGATCAGTGTTTATTCCAAACCATTTAAGAAGGCAGCTGTTTATTAAAGTGCCAACAGCTATGATTGATTTCTGATGCTCATGAGTGCATCTGTTTTCTAGTTAATGACATCATTGCAAGCAAACAGATACAGCAAGCTGGGGCTCTAATGGAGGACTAAAGCATCCATGCCTTCTCTATAAAAAATAAATTGATTTCACTCAGAAAAAGAAATCTATTAATATGTCAAATGTTCAACTCACATTTCTGCCAATTGGCATTCTTATATGCAACTGGCATTTCCTCAAAAAGAATCTGTGGGTTAACAGTGTTTATATTAAAATCTTTAAAGGGGACATCTGTTAACTGAAATTCCAAAAGTAGTGACTGATTTATGATCTAGTAAATCACATCTGTACAGGGTAAAAAAAAACCTGAACTGCAGCAAAACCAACATCTGTCATCAGGAAACTACAAGACTCAGGAGTGAATGGAAAATGGAAGTACTGCAGGTTGGGAGGGTTCCCCTTAATTCTCCTTTTTTTGTAGTGTTTCAGATAAGGAATTAAAATAAATATACTCCAAGCTCCACTGAAACTTGCAAAAGTAATAGCTTTTTAAACCTCATTTCTTAGGGCCGAATTTTATCTCGTATAAACCAGCTCACTTTTTCCTGGCCTTACCTTTTCCTGCCTCCTCAAGAATGCACTGCAGGCCACAGTGTTGTCAAAAAGGCATTGATGGTATCTCCTTTTTAGAGCTCCTTTTTAATATAACTTTATTTTTCTTAAAGCAAATATAAAGAGCATATGCAACCATTTCCTTTGCAATTCCTTGCATGCATCAAACGGGGATGGGGAGCGAAGAGCGCTGCTCCCTCCCCACCTGCTCCTGGAAATCTCCAGGAAATGCTTCATTTTTTATGGCAAACAGGGTTTGATGTGCTCAGACAACAAGGCCACGACTGACAAACCCTGAATTTGAAGGGTTTGTCCTGACCAGAATTTTAGCTGGGTCTGTGTGATGCCCTGGGAGCTGGAGAATGGGCTCATCATCCTCACCGGGGGCTCTGCCTTGCTGCTGTCCCAGCTCTGTCTCCTGATTTCCTTCAGGAGTCCCTGCCCTGCCTCTCTCCTCAATAAATGCCTCTTTTGGTGTGTGCACATTTTGCCTGACTCTGCAATTTGAATTGAATGAGAGGCACTAGACCTTCAAAAGCAGCCATTTGAAATTCTGCACACAGGGGGAAAAAAAAGGGTTTTCAAAAAAATATCAGAAATAGTGAAATCAAACTTTGAGGCCTGAAATAAAGCCTTCAGTTTTCTTGGCTTTTGAGTCCTTTTTTCTTCTTCCCTGGCTCTTGACCTGAGTATCAGCAGCTTCTGAAATTTGGAAATATTATTCTGCAGCAATTCCTGCTTTCTCCCTGTTATTTCATTGTCTCTGTGTTTCTTTCTGCCCACATTCTTCCCCTGGAGCACCAGGGAACAGCACTGTTCTCCTCACAGAAAGCAGGAGATGACCTGTTCAAAGCCTAATGAGCCTGACCTCATTCAGGTTTAAATATTTAACTTTGAAACTAAATTTAACCCTATCCAGCCTGTTTTCATTCTTTTTTATTTTCTAACTTTTCAAATAATAACTCTGAACCTCATATCCTTTCCTAACTTCACTCATAAATTCAATCCTCCTACAAATAAAGAGTGTCATTCGCTATTTCCTTTTCTTATGTCTTGAAATAATTAGAGATGGATACAAAAAACAGCAGAAGGCACTGGTGAATCACTTGACCTGCAATCCATGGCAAAGCTGTCAATAATTGCTTTTTTAGTTGAGATTGTAAATCCTTTCTTTTTACCCCAAAGAGGTTTCTTATAGCACAGTTTGGTCCAGAAGTGGCAGAAGCAGCGGATCCTTATGGATCAACAGTGGGATAATAAAACCCCCTTTGTTCCAGAGAGAGGTTTTGTGTAGCATTATTAACATTAAATGTAATCATGCACCTGACAATGAAATGCTTCCCTGTGATCTCAGATCTGACATCTGGACTCCTGACTTCTTATTTTAGTTTTCCAATAGGGAAATAAGCCTAGGGAATTGCTTGGGAAATCTCACCCTGTGCCTTCAGGGAGTTTTGAGACGTGAATAACCTTTCCTGTGATTACAGTGGAAATATTTACATGGAGGGTAAATAAATATTTTGCAGAAGGTTTAGATAATTCATAACTATCAGATCAGTGGACTCATTTTGCAATGTTTGATACCATTTCATTATATTAATTAGACAACATATTCAATAATGAAAACAAGTTTCTTACAGCTTCAGAACAAGCAAAAAAAATTGAAGTTGTTTCCTCATGACTTTTCTTTTTATCGCTATTTTTAATTTACTCTCCATGAAACTTAGAGAAGGAATTCTAAACCTTGACCTTTCCTACAACAGCTTAGTGCATTCTGCTGCCCTTACTCTGTGGGTAAGTGCTTTTCTAAGCATCCCTGATGCTGAATTTGATATCCTAAACATTTTCATTAAGCTCCTTTTTTGGGGCATGCATTATCCCCCCGGGTGGCCGAGCCGCGAGTGCCGGTCCCGCTGTGATTGCGCGCAGCGAGCGTCCGCGCGCTCGCGGTACGGCAGCAATTATCCAGCAGAGCCCTGGGAAAGGGGCAGGCCAGGAACAGCTGGGGTGAGTTATGGCTGGGAATTGCCTTGCAGCAGACACAGCAATAGCACTGGAGAGCAACAGCACTGATTAGATCATTTGAGGAATTATACTGACAAGTTTTTCAATCTTGTTTTGCTGCCGTCGTTTCCCGACAGCGCTAAGGTGTGGGCTGTGGGTGATGGGCACAAAAAGTGAGTAAGATCACAGGATCAGAGTCACCTAGGTTGGAAAACACCTCTGGGGTCTTTGAGTCCAACCTGTGACCCAACACCCTTTTTTCAAGCAGACCATGGCACTCAGTGCCACATCCAGGTGTTCCTTGAACATCTCCAGGGATGGTGACTCCACCTGATCCCTGGGCAGCCCATTCCAGCGTCTAATCACTGTTTTTGTGAGGAAATCCATCCTGATGTCCAACCTAAACCTCTCCTGGTGCAGCTGCAGACCATGTCCTCTTTTCCTGGGCTGACCCCCAGTTCCATGTGCAGGAAGATGCCCCAGTAGAGGAGGGCTCTGCGGGGCAATGACAAGCCTTGCATTTCCACAGGGGGCCCAGGGTAATGGCAATCAACAGATAAAAACACCAGAGGGACTGAAATGACTTAAGGAGACTGAACTTTAGGAAATCACGACCCATTAATTCTGCTGCTCAGAGAACAATTTAGGATTTTCACTTATTTTCTGTCTCATTCTCAGATGACATACGGCTGTGGTTTCTGAATACAGCCAGCATTTAAACATTGACTGGATAAAGAGAAAACTCTCTCATTATTTCAAAGCTTTAGGGAGGATAATTTAACTGCCCAGTTTCCTCTGATTTTGCAGTGGGGAATTGCCAACTCTCCTTAAGCAGCTGACCAGGGCACTCGACAGATGCACTCAGCATTAGCACATTTTACATTTTCAATGCTCAGAGTTGAATAAGAAGGAATATATTATTTTTGCAGCCATCAAATTAGCAATATCTTGTTGGCTTTGTTTGCTCTTTTTTCTTTTTTTTTTTTTTAATTCCTAGTAAGGAGAACATACAAGTTCAAGATGAGAAGAAAAATGTACAACAAGGTAAACGTATTAGTGTGATCCCTAAAGCACCCAGCACCATATGCACGTGTTTGTGAGGGATTCTGCTCCAGTGAACAACTCAAACAACACATAATTTCTCTGATCCTGGTTGATCCCTGGAGAAAAACTTGCAGGTCGCTGTTTAAATGAGGAGAAAATTGGTTATAAATCAACTTAATTTTCAAATATATTAATCCAAAGAGAACCCAATTTTGTGTGAAATGGTAGCATTTAGAGAGGAGTATAACTAAATCTCAGTAAGGAACACCCTTGAATTTAATCTTAGCTATCATCCAAATTGATATTGTCTTTCTCATTTTTCAGGTCCCCAAGTTTCAGCAGTGATACAGAACACAAAGGTATGATTAATCATGAACAAAATGTTTACATTTTGTACATGTAAGTATGATGGAGTTTGATCTTCCCTTTCTTGCCTGGCTTTGGGTAGAGTACAGGCTATGAAGAACAGCTGTTTTTTGCAATTTCTGAGGCCTTGCTTTTCTTCTGAAAGGAAATGATTTTAAGCCAGTGTAGGGTGACATGGTTGCTTTAATGTCACAACTTCTAACTAAGCAAGAATAAAGATTTGAATTACATAACATATTTCTCTCTGTTCTGCCACATATCCTCTGAACAAAAAACATACTTGTAATTGTGTCCTGCACTGGAACACAGGGACCCTCATCCCCACTTCTCTCCTCAAGGAGCTTGGCAACAGTTCTACCTCTAAATGGTTTTTCCTTGCATCACAAAACTATCACACAACTCATCCCAATCAAGCTGTGTTCAAAATAAAATGAGCTGCTTTGAAGTGGTGACAGAGCTGCTCCTTCCCATGGCTTAGGTGGAGAAGCAGAGAAAGTTTCCTGACCAAGGTCCTACCCCTGTGCATGCAGTCATTGGTGGAATTTTTTCAGAAGGATTCACTGAGGGGGCTAATCCTGCAAAACACTGGCTCTGCTCAAGTGGAGAGAGCTTGCCAGGGATGCTCAGCATCTCACAGAGCAGACTCCAAGTGACAGCACGAGAACAAAATGACTTCAAGGTCAGAGGGATGCAGAGAACGTAAATCTCTGCGCGCTGCAGACAGCGGCTCCGCACGCTGACGATATTTCACATCAGAAATTGCCACATCATTTTTATAACAATTTTTGGGAAAGAGGGGGGGGGAGAGAAAAATCAGCAGAAATACAAAGCAAATAAGCTTCAAAGACAAGAAAGTCAAGGTTCCAGAGAATGTATGTACTGAATCAGAGACAATTTGGACTCCACGGCTTTCTCATTAGCTGGAGGACAAATTCTCCTCTCTTTTCCTGTTACAGAGTTAATGAGTAAGGTCAGATCCAACTGCCTGACTGAAGCCAGCACTTTTTTATATCAATATGTAGCATGTTGGTACTGAGGGACGTGCTTTTATCTCTAAATTCAACTGAGTCTTAAAAACATTCACAAAGCAACAAGCAAAGCAAGCCCTGTGGAAAATGCAGAGCAGCACTGGAGTGATGCATGGCTGATCCCAGCGGTGACCAGAGGCAGCAGATCCAGTGATTACAGCCCACAAATAGGGCTCAGCATCTCATCTCACACTGATTTACTGCATGACCCTGCCCACCTCCTTCCAGGCACATTATGCAGTCCCTGTCACTTTTTTTCTTTACCACATGGTCAGGAAATACTGTTCCCATGTTTCTCTAAGCCACACAAATTGTGAGACCCAATTACTGTTTGTGAAATGCTTTGAATACACCTTGTCTGAGCACAACTAAGGCAGAGAATGGTAATTACTCATAGTTTTCATTTTCCAGCACATTTAAAACAATTTTCAGTGCCTCAGCTGAAGTGATCACACCCAAACCTGGTCTCCCTCAAACTCCTGCTTTCAACAGGGAAACATTACAGTGAAAATGTGTAAAACAGACCAGAGAAATCTGAGAGTCTTCAGTAAATATGCTGCCTGTTAGATAAGATGAATTACAAAGTTATTCTCTTGAGCATTTACATTTACAACGCTTTCATCTAATTGAAGCCATTCACATACAGCTTGTGTAATGTCCTTTGGATAATGATGAACTAAAGTGTACTAAATACTTGAAAAGCTGAAAAGCAAAGATTTTCCTCCCCGAATCAGAGGGAAATGTATCTACAAACACATTTACACTTATATATAAAACACAGACAGATACATGTGAGTTTGTGAAAACAGCAGTGTTACAGAGAAATCAGGTATCTATAGTAACACCATGCTGGTATTCCAGTGTCACTGTGCTTCCTCATAATAGGACCATTAATGAAATAGTTGTTTGATGTTCCATCACATGTAATGATAGCTTTTTGTGCCCTAAGTAGACAGCAATACAGATGTGTGCAGATACATTGTTATTGCCAGAAAACTCCTCAGCAGGGGCATTAGAAAAACCCATCATTGCAGCCTCACTTTCTATGATTTATAGTTGAAATATTCCCAATCTACACTCAACAGCAAAAATACCTGCAATTCTGAGAATGCAATGGTTTCCCATATGCTGCGATGTAAAAAAGGCAAACAAATAAACAAAACAAGAGAAAAATCATTGACCTGATGAAAAGAGTTCATTTGCAATATGGAACTGTTGAGTGACATCCTATCACTTTTGGGGACCCATCATTCCAACTTGCTGACCCTGGAGTTCTCTCTCATTCCCTGGAAAATCTGTACTTCACTGGCACAAAGCTATTTACATAATTCTTTAATCAAATAAAGAAATAAAGTCTCACTTTGGATAAGGATTATACATTACAATATTCTTTAATTTTTTAATCACTATTACTACATTTTCCGATGCAACCACTGTGCTTTTTTCATCAGCAGATAAAGCAAAGTCCACTCACATTTGCACAAATATCCTTGACTGATCAGATGGTCTCATCCTTGGCTGGCAGGAATTTACATGTTGCAACACAAATACCTTCCTTTCTTTCTTTTTCTTGTAAAGTAGGAACAAAAAATCAGTTTTACAGCCTCAGATGTGAAAGTGAAATAAGGTTCTCTGTGGCTCATTTGTACCAACTAATATTAAGAGTGTATAAGGCTGGGCTTATTTTCATTTTTCTACACTCCAAGGCCCAGTGGTGTAATTTTTGGAAAAGAAGGGACTTTCTGCTGTTCCCAAACCCTAAAGTGAGACACAGATCAGCTCATGGTGTATTTACAATACATTTTATATGTATTCTGACATATAAGGCCTGGCAGCATCATATCCTCCTCTTCGGCTGGGCTTGGAACTTCTGTGACAGGCAGTAACTTGTTCAAAAATATTGCTACACTTACTTTAGGTCTGTTTCAAAGAAATGAGAGTTTGGAAAGGATGTTTACTGCAGATGGTGGATTATAAGGGGTCACACACATGATATAACAAATTGCTTTTAACAAACAAGTATTTTGTCTCCTATTTTCCAAACAGGTTTATAAGGAAGGCTTCAATCTGGCTCTTAAATTTCACTTAGTTTTTAAAGTACCACTTCTCAGCTTCAAAAAATGATAACAGCACCTTGAAAACAAGAGCCAGCATATTCAGGCATCCGTGCAAAGCTGAAAACAAACACCTTGGAGACAGAACAAAATCAGCATGTGCCATTCCCCTGAGTGTGTTCCAAGGAGAATGGCTTTACACAGGAGAACCCTCCAGTCTCCAGGACACCCTCACAAGTGTCACACTCACACTGCCATTGTCCCTGCCTGGTGCTGGATCCTCCTCACCCACACGACAGCAAACCCACTTTGCAGGGATGTGCTCTGAATTCAGCCCCTGAGCAGACTGAGCAGGGAAAGGGCTCTAAACCTGCCCCATGGGATGGTCCAAAGTGTGACCGTGGGTCCAAGGATGAGGGAAGAGACCAGGATCTGACTCCATGGTTCAGAAGGCTGATTTATTATTTTATCATATATATTATATTAAAACTATACTAAAAGAATAGAAGAAAGAATTTCATCAGAAGGCTGGCTAAGAATAGAAAAAGAAGGAATGATAACAAAGGCTTGTGGCTCGGACAGAGAGTCTGAGCCAGCTGGGCTGTGATTGGCCATTAATTAGAAACAACCACATCAGCCCAATCCCAGATGCACCTGTTGCATTCCTCAGCAGCAGATAACCATTGTTCACATTTTGTTCTTGAGGCCTCTCAGCTTCTCAGGAGAAAACAATCCTAAGGAAAGGATTGTTCAGAGAATGTGTCTGTGACAGTAAAGGAGCCAGGCAGAGGCAGATCCTGAGCCTGAGCCCTCCCCATGGCACGGGACCATGGCAGGGACTCACTTCCACTGCTGCAGGAGGGTGCCCAACCTCAGAGCTGGGCAGCCCTGGCACTGAGAGACCTGGGGCACTCTGTGTCCTCACACACTTACCCTGAATACTTGACACAGCAGTTATTTTATTGTGTTAGAAAACGGATTTATTATCCGTTAGAAAATTGATTTATTATCCGTTAGAAAATTGATTTTGGAAGAGCATTATAATACTGATATTAGTGCTTGTGAAGGAGGACACACTTTTTAGTGACTGTTTTACTGCACATATGTGCATATATTTCTGCAGGAAAAGGGAGTGACCATGTTGCCAAAGCAGAAGTGAGTGCAGAGCTTTTAGAACAAAACAAAAGATGGATGTCTTGCTATGTAAAACACATCCTTACAAAGGACACTTTCACCTTGAATCCCATCAGCCCTCACTTTCAGACAAATTCTGTTATTGTTTGTGTGCACTCAAACAGCAAAGGATGCTTTACACAGCTACAGCTTTAGAACAGTTTGCCCTTGGCCCAGGCCCATTGGAATAAGTAGAACTGGTAAACATCCTGCTCAAACACTGCACTTCTTTTGTTATCTAAGATGTAATGAGTCAATTTTTTTTTTCTGAGTAATTACAAAGCATTCTTGGTATTCAAACCTTTATGACATACAGCAAAATGTGACTTACAGCATAGAAATAGTAATAAAAGCTCTCTAAAAATTTATAGCCTCCTGCATGTTGTAAAAATGCCTCACACATTCATTATATCTCCCACTAGAAAATTATTTCCATGGTATGCTTTAATGAAGCTGGGGATGGTTTCAACACCTAGGCTGCTAAGAAGGAAAACTATTATTATTTTCCTGTTGATAGACTGAGGCAAGCTTTCAGCCACTTAGCAGCTGCAACATTTTCAGACACAGAGCTACACTTTCCTTATAAAAAGGGAAAATTAGGGACATTGTGATGATTTGATTTATCAAACATGGGTAACTGAAAAACAGGGCTGGTGGAGGTGGAAGTGGTGTGAAAAAAGCCATAACCTGTCCAAAGCACTGAATTACTGAATTTGTAACACAAAATTAATTTTAAATACAAAACCATCTTTATAATAACAACATTATAATAGCATTAAATAATATTTTGACCAAAAACCTAGAAACCATAATATCGAGTCTAATTGATTAGAACTCAAATTCATTTATCTAGAAATGTATTTACAGCTATTTGCCCCATCTATAGGTACAAGGAGAGTGTGCAGAGCAGGACCTGTGGGTGTTCTTGCAGAGGGAAGAGCACTGGAAGGGGTTGGACATGGGGAATTCTCTTGCCCAAGACAACATTAAAGGTCAATAAAATTGGACAAAACCATGTTGAAATATTTTAGTGCTTTTAGTTACATTTCGAAAAGTTTTCAATTATTCTTGGCACAGGACCAAATCAAATTCCCAAAGGGAATGTACTCCTATAGCACATTAGTCCTATAGTGCTCAGTTTTTACTGCACAAAGCAGAATTCGGGATCAATAATTTGCACCAGCACTAAGTTCAGTTTATTTCCTTACATTCTTTCCTAAAAGTCTAAACACAGCAAGGAGATTTTGTAATTATCTCTGTAGAGATTAATTTTTATTAAGACTTTACTCAGTTCTGTCATGAAATGTAAATATTTTCCTTAAGTTAAGCCAGAAGTAAATCACAGCATTACATTTGATGCAATTTCAGTGAGGTGTTTGTGACATCTCTGAATTGCAGGGGGAATATAAAAGCAAAATATTGTCTGAGAGTGGTTTATTGCTGTGAAGCTCCTCTTTGCATCTTTGTTTTCTGCTTCCACACCTTTTTTTTTTTTTTCTCTCAGAGAGCTAAATAAAATGGGATCAGGAATTCTGTTTTCACACAGCGCTGCCTCTGGGCTGGTGCCTGTTCCCCCGGGTGTCTGCCCTAAGCTGACAGCACTTCCTGCCCTTTTCCTGGCATTCCTGCCCAAGGCAGCTGCTCTGGCCACCTGGAGGCTGCAGAGCCAAGCCAGATGTGCTCTGGTGCAGACCTGGTGCTCTGAGCACCCAGATGTGCTCTGGTGCAGACCTGGTGCTCTGAGCATCCAGATGTGCTCTGGTGCAGACCTGGTGCTCTGAGCATCCAGATGTGCTCTGGTGCAGACCTGGTGCTCTGAGCATCCAGATGTGCTCTGGTGCAGAGCTGGTGCCCTGAGCATCCAGATGTGCTCTGATGGGAACTGCTGCTGTGAGCAGCCTCAGCTCTCTGGGAGCCCAGGGCAGCTCAGCTCCTGCCAGGGGCACTCACTGCAGCCTCTGCTCCCAAGGCAATCATCTCCAACCCATTACATTTCTCACCATCAACATTATTACAGCCTTCTTGTCATCAGATCTATTTATCACTGCCTGTCTTCCTTTTCCCATATCACATATCTTGGTCTGACCAAATTCTTAAGATTAAGCATCTCTCTTGAGGCAGCATAGCCTTCCTGTCTTTTCCAGCTATACACACATAATTAATAATAATAATAATGATAATAATAGTAATAATAAATAATTGTGTGCAGCTGGATGAATTATTTATAAATGAATATACCAAAATGCTTGACATTATCTTCATCTTCATAAATATCCAAGAAGGATGACTGGGTATATTTCAAAGTCATTTTTCTGTTAGAGGAGTAGAGTTTTGATTGTATGCACAGTCAAGTGAGTGCAATGCAAAGCAAAACTTTCCCAAACCCACACCATTTTTGCCAGAGCACAGAGCTGGCTGTGCAAACAGGAGGCTCTGCAAGTGTGCACAGTGCCCACAAATACAGATTCATTGCTAGTGCAGACATTCCTGCTTTCATTTCTTCTTCCATCCATGCTCCATTGCCTGACAATTTACAAACGTTTTTAAATATAAATACTCACTTCCCTCCTTTCTGCAGAACTGCACTTTTGGAAACTGCCTAAGTAAGTGATTTTTTTTTTACCTGTTTCCATTATACTGGGATCATTTTAACAGAGTAGAAGAAAATGCCACATAATATTGTGTCTTACACTTTAAAATACAATTATAGTCAAAATGTGAATCTAAAAATGGACTCGTGGGACCAAAGTCTCAGACACTGTAAACTGGCACAGATTCATTCTCTTAGGCAGAACTGGAGTCTACAGCTGGGAATTTGACATTGCAGCTTTATATCAATGAATTCACTAAAAACTGCAAGAGTTTCCAAGTAAAGAGTTTTCCTGTTCACCAGCCTGGTAAACAAACTTGTAAATTTAGTATCAGAGTCCTTGATACTGTGTAGGTGGCTATAAATGATTCTGTAGTCAATTAACAATTCTCTCACTGATATATGAGCCTGATTTAAGCTAAACCAGCCTCCCATGTTTGGGACCTTGGTTTGTGCAGCAAATGCAGCTCTGAACTCAGGCAGCAATTTACCCTGGTAAACCCCAAAATTTATCACTAAACTTACAGACTTGACTCTGCACCATACCTGCACTTCATGAATTTTTATTCCTTAATTTCTCTGGGCTTAAAGAAATATTTATTTCAGCAGGCCCCCCACGATATTTATGGTTGTCCTCCAGGGAAGGTGGCAGGAGAAGCAGAGCCCTTCCTGTGAGTGGCCATGACAGCACAGACACCAGTACAGAGGCTACACTGGGGGACAGAGCCTAAAACATAAATTATAGAGCCCAAACCATAAATTAAGCCTTTTTTAGATCTGCAGGATGAGTGGATGGGGCTTTGTCCCGCCTCTGAATAAATCTAGTGCATCTCTAGTTCCAGCTTTTCAGCCAAAATTCAATAATTTACACAGAACATTGCCTGCTTTTCATAATGTTACTGACTTTCACAGACAGCTCACCAGCAAGTTTCTATCTTCCCAGCAATAGGAATACAGAGAACAATTCATATTAAATCAAGCAAACTCAAAAAAAAAAAATCAAATACATTCTTTATATCTTCCTTATTTCCATGAAATGGGACCTACCTAGAGATCTAATATCTCTAAATTTCTAATAACAGACCCCTAATATCAATACACAATAAAAACCAGAGGAAATATCTAAGTCAAATACTCTTTTAAAATGTATTTAAAACACACCAGAGGTATCTATAAGTGAGACAAACCAGTGTGTGTGCACTGATGGCAGTGGGAGCCAAGGGCTGTTCCAGCATCACAGATGAGAGGATGTGTCACCACTTAGAAACTCAACTGGATAATGTGGAGAGCAACTCTTTTAGCAATGCTTTGTGTTTCACAGGCTCTCCTAACTTGACTTACCAGAACAAGTGTTCTGTTTATCAATAATTCCCCTGATTTCTACAGAAACAGCCAAAACAAACAGAAATTTCCTATACTTTCCATTGCTGAAAGTTGAACTGCGTGACTGTACAACTAAAATAAATACCTAGGAATATTTGAAAAATAATATAATTATCTCCAAAATGTGCTAATAGTCCTAAAGCAAATGGGTTTTTATTGCATTTGTTACTTGTGACCTCTCAGCTCAATAATTCAGCAGAAGGTGACTGCAACCACTTTCCATCTAATGGAAGGGGTAAATGCTGCTTGGTTTGTGGATATTTCTGCAAATCTCAAATAATTGTTTCTCTGAAGCAGAGGAAGTGATACTACACACAAAGATGCACAGCCAGAGGATTGTGTGGCCACAGGAAAACACAAATTATTGCACTGTGCAAAGCAAAGAGACATTATCCAAAATTCACAGCTCAGGATGGAAAAGGGCTGGCATCCTCCTCAGAAAGGAAAAACACGTGCCAAAGCAATACCTAATGTAGTAAAAACACATAATCAATATGAACTGTCACTGTTAATCAATAAATAATTGATTTTTCTAATGGAAACAATTCAGAGTGACCCGAGTTCCCTAATTCCCAGCTCACTTGCACCAGCACAGAAATGTGGCACTCAAAGCCTGGCCCAGCACACAAGACATTCCCTGCTCACACTTACTGGGGAGATCTACCAGCCCACAGTTTCCAGCAAAAAATGCACTGTCTAAATGAGATTGTGGCCCAGGAACTCCTCCTCCTTCCTCTGATCCACTATTGCTGCCCCCAGTTTGACATCACAAATCCCCCCATCACAAATACACCCTCTAGACCCCTTGCCCATGTGGTGTTATCATTTTCCTTGTGTGCTGTAATTAAAAACTCCAAAGGAAGTTAGCTTATCTTTCATTACAAACACTGCTTTACCTGCTCCTGGAAATTTCTGCTTCTTTAAACTCCATCCAATGATATGGCTAGTTTGGGTTTTAGTCAGTCTGTGAAAGAAAAAACAAGAAAATTGTGGTGATGGAGACCCTGGCTGACATCTTTCTTTGTAATGTGTTTCATGTGCCTCAGATCTTTTCATTGAATAATTCAGTGTCTGAAGGGGGGAGGACAGGACAGGGAAGAAATTGATTTTAGAATTCATCATTAAATGTCCTTGGGTTTTTTCCTTTTTCCCCCCCTTTTGTCTCTCTAATAACAGCATGGCATTGTCTGTGGACAGAATCGAAGAGAGGACATCGGAGAAGTCAGATCACTGGAGGATTGGGGTAGATACACAAATTTTAATGTTTAAAATATTATTTTCTGGGAACTCTTCATGGAAACCGATGGTTTTTCAGCCCCAGCCCTAGGCTGCATTTACTGCCTAGGGTTAGGGTTAAACCTAGGGTTAGGGTTAGGGTTACACCTAAGGTTAGGGTTAGGGTTACACCTAGGGTGAGGGTTAGGGTTACATCTAGGGTTAGGGTTAGGGTTACACCTAAGGTTAGGGTTTTTAAAGCAGAAAGCCCCGAGCTCCAGACACACTGCAGCTGCAAAAGGCATCCCAAGGGGAACACAAAACTGCCACAGCATGGCTGCCTCCACAGCTTTTTCCTTGGGACCATCCCTCACCCTAGGCTGATTTACCTGCCTGGGGTTTGGGTTCGGGGACCCTGCGCTGTCACCAGCCCATGGCCACTGCCCTGAGCAGGAACGTGGGCTCTGAGCAGCTCAGAGCTTGCTCTGCTGTGGGACCCTGTGCTGTCACCACCCCATGGCCACTGCCCTGAGCAGGAACGTGGGCTCTGAGCAGCTCAGGGCTGGCTCTGCTGTGGGACCCTGTGCTGTCACCACCCCATGGCCACTGCCCTGAGCAGGAACGTGGGCAATGAGCAGCTCAGAGCTGGAAGTCTTGCAGCTGAGCCACTGTTCTCTGTGGACAAGTGGATGAGGAGGGGTAAAATAAATAGGTTTGCCACCTAAACCTTTGCAGATCCAGCACAAACTGGAGGGTCCTGGCCATATTGTCACTCACTGGTGAGTTCCATGAGACAAATCCCCCTCCATGGATTTCCCACAACGAGCAGGGCCCTGTTCCCACGTGCAGCTCACAAACACCCCTGAGCCCCAAGGATCTCCCATCTCCTCCTGCTGTGCCTTCCATTCTGAATGCCAGCACAAAGGCTGGAAATTTTACTTTACACTGACCCTCATCAGTCAGGTTGTTTCTCAGAGAACTTTTCAAGCTAAGAGGTAGAGAGGAATTTAAATCCTGTCTGTGGTGCAGCACGAGAGCTCTGAGTTATAATATTCCCTTCCACCCTGTATCTGTTTTTATCCATCTGTGTCAATGACAACACACAGGGAGCCAACAACTTCAGCTATAATTGGTGAGAGTGTAGGTACAAATAAAACCCATTTTTTCTCTTTAGTATATACAACATATGGAGCAGTGCTGTGGGGTCAGGAGAATTATGTCTCAGTGTTCGTGGGCAGGTTTCTGATAGAGGTTTTATTTTTTGGTGTTGTAAGCTTTCAAGGAGTTATGACATTATTGTTTCTTTTCAGAAGGCCTTGATTGAGATCAAAGTTCAGGGGTTGTATTATGTTACCCAAAGATTGCTTTGCTCCTGTTCTTTCCAAGGAATTGCAGGGATCTGAGCTGAGCAGCTTAAGAGGCAGCAAGCCTTGGCTTCATTTTTGCTTGCAATAATTAAAATCAGGACTAATGAAACACAATTAAGCTCGTGTAAAAGAGAGGAGACTCCAGCCCACAGTTTTTTCCCTTGTTTTCCTGTCGTGCTGTTTACAGAGTGGTTAAAAAGAAGTTACTGAAAAGATGCAAATTGTTTCAAACTGTTTTCATTGTTATATTTTCTTTCACTTCTTCTGCTTTTCAGGCCAAAGACTTTCAGGGTAATTCTGACTTCAATGCCCTTTATACTTATCATATAACTCCACAAGGGAATTATCATATGCAGGATAATTAAGCATCTTTGCTGATGGTGGGCTTTGACTATGGCAAGATTCTTACAGTGCTAGTCTTATTTTCTGAACTATTTTGTCATTTGCTAATTAGAATCTGGCCCTAAGGTCTTTCAGAAACAGTTTCCTGAACTCATCTTATTATCCCAAACTTCTCTCTGAGTTTTCCTAGCCATCATATAGCAGCTAATTGCTAATGTATATATTCACTTACAGCAGAACCTTTGTCCTCAGTGAGGAGCCCTTTCCCACTGCCCTCTTTTCCTCCAATGAAAAGTTGAAAACTGCTGCCCTGAGAAGGACAGAAAATGGATTTGTTGTGAAACCCAGCAGTATTCTGCTGCTATTTCAGTGTGTGTACACTTCATTCTGGGGATGCTGTGTGTGAATATCCCAAAACGCCCTAGACAGGAGCTGAGATCTGAAGCCAAGGGTTGCACAGAGCTGAGAACATTTGTCTGCTATGAAATACAAGATCACTCCAAGGTGGAATCATGGCTTGGAAGCCTTGGAGCAAAATTCAGGGAAATGGAGCAAGATAAAGAGTTTAATTGTGTGAAGACTCTATTCTGTTTTACTTTACACACATGGATTTTCCCTGTAAAGCTAAAGGACTACTTGAATATTTAAAATCAAGCACACAATTAAATCCTTTTCTGGATTCAACCCAGACTGCTCAGCAACTTGCTGTATTATCCCTCTGGAGAGCAGTTACTTTGTCTTTTGAAAGCCAATTTGTCCATCCTTAATGAATCACTTCTTGCCTCTGTCCTGTGTTTTATTTCACTGGTTTTTACACGCATTTTTATGAGATGGAACAACCATCCTACCAACCCTTCCAACACTTCTGACAACCCAAATATTCAGCCCAGGGTAGCACTGAATCCCCATTCCTGGCAGGATGGAGATCCATAACATTACCTCGGGAGCACAATGTGTGAAGTGCAGAATCACACTGCCTGTGCCAAACTTGAGCAAAAAAGGCAAACACAGAAAATTGCAGCTCAGGAGGATGAGAAGGGAGGTGAGTCAGCCACCAGCCCAACTTTATCATGGTATGATGTTTCTGTTCAGCTCTACAGAAATACAAAACACAAGAGAATATAAAGAAAAAACCATCACTAACAGGCTTGTGTACTTCATAAACACATACCTAAGAGAACTGCAGCTCTGCAAACAATCTGCCTATGACTGACAAAACGTTTGTTGAAGCAAACAAGATGCTTTTGGCACTTCCAAAACAATTGAAATGAGAGGCAAAAGGATGAAGTGAGGATCTGAGTGGAACTATCTGAAGGCAAAGGTATCAAAAATACACAAGGCACAGGACCCTCTAAATGTTATTTTTGCTCATTTTCTAGCAATTCATTTTGCTTTATCACGGGCATAAAAATTGATTACAGCCCAACTCTTTCATGCACTAATTATTTCTCATGATAAAATAAACATTGTCCAGTTCTTAGCTCGTTTCTTACTACAGAAAAACACCTGACAGTTGCAAGAGACAACTGTGCTTTTCCAAGAAGAGAAAGAAGAGTTTAAACAAACTAAAAAACCTTTGGCAGGGCCCAAAATTGGGAATGGGGAAAAACCTTGGACTGGATCAGAGCCAGAATGTGGAATAGGGAAAAACACGGATGGGATAGGGAATGGGGAATGAGGAATGGGGGAAAACCCGGACTGGATTTCTGCTGGAATGAGGGAAAACCCGGACTGGAATCCTGCTGGAATGGGGGAAAACCCGGACTGGAATCCTGCTGGAACATGGAATGAGGGAAAGCATGGACTGGATTCCTGCTGGAATGGGGAGGAAAACCCAGACTGGATTCCTGCTGGAACATGGAATGAGGGAAAGCATGGACTGGATTCCTGCTGGAGTGCAGGATGGTGGCAAAACCCGGTCTGTACCAGCACTGGAATATGGAATGGGGGAAAACCCAGACTGGATTAGGGTCAGCATACGGAATGAGGAGGAGCTCGATCAAACTTCTCAAGCACCAGAGAACTGAATAAAAGTGTTCCAACCACCTGTCCCACGGCAGCAGCAATAATTTCTCTCTTCCTTTCCCCGTCCCCCTGCACTGCAGGGACACAGCTGAGGTGTCAGTGACCGTGTTTCCCCCAGATCACAGGGAGAGCAGACCCCCCCAGCAGCTGGAAGGGCTCTTGTGGCAGCTACAGGAAGAGTAAGGAGGAATCAGGGTGTGAGTATGAAATTTAAAGAGATAAACCAATCCCTCTATCTGATTTAACCTGTATTACAGATCTTTGGGTTTACTCTTCCCATTCCCCTCTCTGGTCCTTACCAGAGCACTGAAGATGGGTTTTGCCAATTTCAGCTTGGGCAAACTGGTAAACAAATCCTGACACAATTCTGTATCTTTTAGATTAAAAACTGCAGCTTGGTTTTCTATAGAGTAATTCCAGCACATGATGTGTTTTTCAGGAAAGGCATCTAAAATCCATGGCAGTGACACCCATTCTGCCAAAAAGAGGAAACCTTACACTTGCACTAAAGCAGCAAAACAACTCCAGAAACACCATCTGAAGCAGAAGCCCCTAGCTCATCAAATCTATTGTACGTGCATTATACGCATCACTACTCCCCAGAACAACAAAAATTAGCCTGTGGCTATAAGAAAGTACAAGTTGGCAAGGCAGATTTTATCCTTTCACTCTGTTCCTGACTTGTGGAACTTGTGGAAAGACAAAGCAGCTGTTGTGGAGACCATGCAGGATCTTAGGCCATGTGGAGAGTTTAGAAGGATCAAACCCGGGGGTGCAGATGGAGAAAAATGTGTTGGTTCCATTTAATAAATTTGTCTCTCTGGATTAGATAAATTTGGTTACCTGCAGGAGTTTTCACTCTTACAGTGTTAGGAATTAGCTAGGAAAATTGTTGAAGGAAGTGTGAGGAGTGTGTCCATAGCTGAAATGGATACTGTAATACTGAATGACATTTTATATTTTTGGCACAAGAATGGTACTTAGTTATTTTAAGCTATCACATTGCACCATGCAATGGCAGAGGGAGCCAAGGTGATAAAATACCAGCTACATATTCCAAGGCCTATTCTGCCCATCTATTTTTAGGTATTCAGGTTGCTATCAGCTCTTATACCATTTCCAGGGGAAATAACATGACAGACCAACAATTCAGTGGAGGGACTTAGAGCAGCCTGTCAGGCTCAGGCTGTCAGAAAGACCCAGTTTGTTGGTATTCAAATTACTAGGGAGCTGGATGACCTGAATGTGACTCAAAAGGCAAAAAAGAAATCACCTACCTGAATAACCCAAGGAAAATCGTTGCAGGAGAGCTTTGGAGGAAAGCAGATACTAATGAACTTATCTTCTTCCTCTCTACCCAAAGAAAATCAAGGTAATATTCAGGATATTGAATTCCAACAAGATACCCATCTGTACAGACTTCCCTCAGATGGAAACTAAGTAGCAGAAAAGTGACTCTGGAATTCTGTTTCTGCAGTTTCTAAATCAGACCGTGGATCGCTGATACCTGTGATCAGATATGGCACTTGCAGCAAATTCTGAAAATGCACACGTTTCTTAGGGAACAAAATGAAAACCTTGCCAAGGTTAGCAATAAATAAAAGGAAGGAAATGGCTCTCAACCTACCTCAAAAATTGTATATATTTTAAAGGTCTGGCTATGCCTCAGCAGAAATACACATAACCTTTAATACCTACATTGTTAAGATTTGCCAGTTAAGAAAGTGCTATTATCTGTCTTTTATAGATGGATAACAGCACACAGAGAGCCTGAGTAACTTGTTCAGTGTCATAAAGGGATCACACAGCAGAGGTGAGAATTAAACTTTGTTCTCAGAGCTCTCCAATAAATGCCATTGTTCATGAGTTCCTTAAATAAAAAGCATTTAAAAGGAAAAAAGAGGAGGCAAGGGAAGAGGAGTTTTCTATCACTAGAGATAAAGAATTGGAAGTGTTAAGAGGAAGAAAACTCAATGCAATTTAATGTGGGAAAGTGCTATAAGGGACTTCTAATAAATAAATGGATCTGACCACTAAAACCAAACTAACAAACAAACACTAAGAGGGAAGACTATTTCTAATTAATTTTTAAATGGAAAACCACATTTTAAATGTGAAGCAGAAAACCAAGCCTTTTTCATTCTCAAATAATGTTTAAAATTATATCAGAACGTATCATCAGGACTTTATAGCATTTAAAGGGGAGTTCTTCTGATTCAAACTTATTATCCATCCTACAATGTTCAAAATGACCAGAAAATTCAACCCTATTTATTATGTTTTTATTATGTTACAAGTTTATTATTTATTTACCAGCTCTGTAATGATAACAGCTCATCAGTTTGGAGGTGCTCCATGAGAATGCAAGGTTGAAGAGGGTGTTTTTCAACTTGAAATAATCAATAATTTAGTTTTGATCAATTCTAATTTCTATGCAAATCAATGTGGTAACCCTGGCCCATCTGTTAAGTGAAGCCCACAGTGAATGAACTTAATCACAAGAGCAGTCTAAATTAAATTCAGGTTTTTAACTCCATACTAAAGGGAGAAATTACCTGTGATGGTCAAAAGTTGAACTCGGTCACAGCAGGAATAGGGCCCAAGAGAATTAGGAACACTGAAATGCCAAGTGTTCCCCCAATACCCCAGGAGCAGCTTAACAGCACAGGGGGTGATGCACTTTTGTTACCTTGAGCATTTAAAATATACTCTCTGCAATGTAGCCCTTTCCATAAGAATTCTGCTGCACTTTATGCATTTATTTATGCACACCACATATTCATGCCTGTCAGGAGATGTCTGCATGAAGATTTACTTTAGTGGACTCCAAATGATGCCTCTTTTACTGGTGTTGAAACACAAACTGCAAAGCTTCCCATGCTTTAAAATCATCCCCATTAGCACAACCTTCTTAAGCAGTTAATTCCTGCTCTGGGATGTGTTTGTAGCATGGCTGGTATAGGGCTTAAAGAAAAAAAATCCTACCAAAATCTGTGATCTGGCCTGTGTCCAATTTTGCCTTCCAGCAAATATTTTCTGTTTTCCTCCCCATTATTCCTCAGTTAGTTTCTGTGCTGTAACAGAGATATTTATGTAGAATGGTTTATGTTCGTCGTCGTTGTCGCCTTGGAAGACAACAATTAAAACTGGAAGACTACAATTAAAATCTTCCCCTGCTCCCAAATGTTCCCACTGTCGTGTGTTTTCCAAATGAGCACTGTAAATGAGCAATGAGGAAGGGAGCACACACAAACAGACGAGAAAAGAATACAGAAAAAAAATCCCGTGCACTTTCCTCCTTAAATCACAATAAAGATCATAAAGCCCCCATGAAAACAAGGGAATAATCCTCAATAGCTTGGAGCTTACACTGACAAACTGCATAAAATCTTCTTTCTGGTGTTTCCTTCCCCTCCTTTAATTTAGTTGTAAACTAGCTTGGAATAAATCCTGGAGTCTCCAAATACACATTGAAATGAGTGTGACACAGGGAAAAATAGAAATAGAAGTAATCTGTATGTAAGGTTGCATTGTTCAAAGGAAAATTTTGCCAAGCAATCCTCTGACTTCCTGTCCCTATGAGAGGGACTCCATTTGTCATCTAAAAGGCTGTAATTAATTGGGAAAAAAAAATAACTGAAGGTGATTACTGGGATACACAGGGGAGGTGAGATAGACTATTACATTTATTTCCAAGAGGAGATATGGAAAGTATTGCATTTCCTTGACCAAACAACCTTAGTTAAAATACATTGATCAACTACTGCTTCACATATATGCTCATCTTATCACTTTATCAGCATCTCAAGGTTTTGTGCCAATTGTTCTGACATGTTCTCAATAAATCTAATAATAGCAAAAAGAACAAAAAAAAAACCCAATTAAATGGGAAGATCCATCTTTCAGTGACTACTACCACCTCAGTAGATCAACACATGTCATAACATTCTTATCACTTGGAAAGCAGAAATCCTTTTATGGCAACAAATCATCAGTATTTTAGTTATTCATTTAGATCAGTCATGACGGACACACGAAATTTCAGACTGGCACAGGAACAATCCTAAAATTAGTCCAAAATAATTGAGAAAACCATGTGATCTTGAGTAAAAATTTTCACCCTCATGGGTTTCATGGGCTCGAGATTTTTGCCCAGATTTTCAAAGCCTATTTAATGGGACAGATTCTGGTTTTATCTTGTGGTGGAATTCTGTAAGATAATTAAAATAAAACTAATGTGCTGTTGTATATTACTGTCAATCAGAGAATAGTCAAATCCTGCTTTTGGCATTGCAACATGACAATTGTCATACCAAACAATACAATACTGCCAAATGCAGGGCAGATTATTGCTGCTGCAAGCCATGAGCAATAGCAGGTGTTACAACACAAACTGCTGAAGTTTGTGTGGTTTTTTCCACATTTCCAGATCATTTTTTTATCTAGTAGAACTAGATGCTTTTATTGTTTTTGGTGATGATGATAATGATGACTATTATTATTATTATTATGTCTGTAGCTACCTGTAGTTAGTGACAAGTAAATCCAGGTCATATTGGCTTTTAATATTGTAGCCCACTCAGTGTTTTTGTAGCGTGACTAATTAAGCATTTTCCCTTTAAAGATAAATTTAACTGTTGGACTTGATGTTCTTCAAGGTTTTTTCCAATCTAAAAATTTTTATGATTCTATGACTCTATAGATTAAGTAATTTTCCTGATTAGAGTAAACATTGATAGTGACTGTCTGGTTGTGCTAAACCATGGTTCAGGAATTTCTGTCATTATTTGCCAATTCACACAGAATACCAACCAGGCTTTAAAAGTTACATATGTGCAATTCACTTTGAGCCTAGGAGCTGCTGCTTTGGCTGGGAAGGCTGGAAGAAAGCTTGGATATAAAAATTATATACAGATTGTGTATGTTCATGAAAAAAAGATGGCATCAAATATCGTCAACTTTTCTCTCACCCAAGGCTTGGAATTTATATAGGGCATATTTCAGGGAAAGGCTGGGGCTGTATTTTATATCTGGCTGTACCAGCACAGCAGCAATACTAATCTTTGGCACAGGGGAAAGCTGTCATGCCAGACAAACTCCAGCTGTCCACTCTGCCTGTCACTTCCTTCAGCTTCAAATCTGCAGCAGGGGCATGGAGGGGTCTGTGAGCAGCAGGAGCTGGGGAACAGGAGCTGCTGAGCAGGGGGACACTGGGGAGGAAGGGACACAAACACATTATCAGTGAGAAAATGTTAAGAGAGGGTAGGATGGGCAGAAAATAAAAGCGTGGAGAGGGAGTGGAAAGAGAACAAGATGATAAAGAGAAAAGCCACTGGATGTCCCTTAGGGATATTTGCTTTTTAGCAAGCAGAGGAAGCTGATGCACACTAACTTTGGGAAGTTGTGGGTGTGCAGGTGCCTTTAAGGAAAAGCTGAATGCCCTTTGCTGGCTGCCATGCCACTGGAATGATTCCTGCCCCCAGCAATGACATCAGGACATGCATGATGGACTCCACCTGATGTCATCGTCTGGAGCTCCCAGCCCTGGGGCCCTCAGGAAGTGCACAGCTAAAATTTGTGGAAGGCAGCTCAGAGAGAACAGCAAGAGACATTTGCCTCTTGAAAGTGAGACGTCCTTTGAGCACCCACACCTCAAGGTGAACAAAACCTTAAAATTCAACACACACAGGTGTTCTGGGTTCATTAACATACAGAATAACACTCACAAGAATTTTAGGTTCAGGTTCACTCCAAGTTTAGACAAAATCTTGTTTTGGGATGTTTCTCCAGTTGGCTGATGCTGCCATGGAGTGCTGACAGAAAGAGAAGCCAGGAGGCCTGGATCCCTCTGTGATAGCACAGCCATAGGGAGTGACAGAGGCCAGGCCATGTCCCCTCCCAGCCTGTGGGGAGTGAACTGCACCACTTTCATACTCCATAGATGAGTTTTTGTGGTTGGGAAAGCTGGGAGAGATTTTTCAGCTGGGTGTTCCTACACTTTGTTATAGGGGTAAGCATCAGATCCCCCTCAAAGACATGATTTCTGTAGTGAAAAGTCTTTTGAAAATGCATGCTCATTCATTATTCTGTCTCAAATGCTTCTGAAAAGTATTTTCCCTGGGTCTCCATAGAGGTGGATGTAGCATCCATCCACAATCAAGAGCATCTTCATCCAAAGATAATGGAACAAGTAGCCCAAAGGCTGTTATTTCCCTGCACTTCTTATCAGTGGTCCTGCAGCTGGTCTTGAGGAAAAAAAAAGGAATAAAAAAATTTACTTCACTCTAAGAATGAAACCACTGAACATTCTTTGCAGCTTTATACTTAGCCTAGTACTTTCTATTTCTCTTAGTTTGATAAAACTTTGGTCTATAATTAAGCACCCCACAGCGTCACCCCAGTTTTCAGAGGTCTGGAATATATTGTCATATGTCTTTTGGGGAAATTTTAAATTGCTTTCCAGTTTTTTGTCAGAAGTTGTATGTACTATACTGCTGAAAAGAATTTCCTTTCAGTATAAAAAAATCGTTTCTTAGAAAATAGTAGTATCTATAAAGCCATTTAATTTTCTTTCAAGAAGGGTCCTACCCTTCAGTTTAGCTTTTGTTTGGCTTCTTTTGAGATTTGCAGATTTGCGGACATGCAGTTTTTAAAGGCTGCTTCATTACTTTTTTTCCTCTCAATGATTTCATCAACTGATCATACAATGATATGTGATGAAACTCAGATCCCAAGGACCACATGAAAACAACCTCCAAAAAAATATGAAGCTGATAATCAAGAGCCAAACAGATCTTAAACCTACTTTTAAACTCCAAAGAAAGCAGAATGTTGTGCAATTATAATTCTGTATTTCTGCTCTCTTTTCCAAAAGACAGGAGAATAATCTGCAAGGAGGAAATGACCAACCCATGGGCTGTTCTAGGATGTGACACTATGGCTCAGTGAGAGTGGAAAAAGAGAAAAATACAGTGCAGAGCTGAACCTGCCTCGTCCAAAATAGCTGGTGCAGACTACAGGAATGTGTTACAATCACAGATTGTTGCTAAAACAATGACAAGAAACTCTCTCAATATTTTTGTCATTCCTCTAAGAATTTGTGTCCACAGTTAATTTTCAGTACTTCCACTGAATTCCACACTAACTGAATCCTTCCAGTGTTATTTTAATTAAAACATCAGGATCACATACAGAATATTTTAGCTAATTTAAGATGTGTTCACTGTGCTCTGATTGAATTTCATTAAAACTCACTGTAGGTGTATTAAAATTTTGCAACTTTTTGTCTAATTTTTTTCCTGTGAGTAATTTTTCAAGGGCATATCAGAAACACACCCAATCAAGAAGGACTATTCAGCAAAACAAAGCTTTTCCAGTGCTGAGTAATTAAAGCTCTGCAGGCTTCCATGGCTCTGTACAGAGCTTAATCCTCACTAAAATTTAAGAGTAATGGAAAAAAAAATCTTTTTACCACCGTTACAAAAAGTCTTCTTAGCTTTGTATTCTTGACTCTGTTGCCAAGAAGTCATGAGGAATCTCCACATGCAATGGGGGAGGAAGGTTTTGTGGTCAGAGTTTGGCTACATATTCAAGGTGCCACCACAAACATTGGGCTTAAACTTTCCTCTGTATTTTAACTTCTGGTTATCAAAATAATTATGGTAACACCTAGGTCTTCAAATTACAGAATGCCAAAAGGCCTGCTAGCACTTGAAAAGAAAATAAAACACCCATCATGGCTTTAATATATTTATAGTACTTCTAAAATTAGCTGCATATTTACTAAGGAGAGTCTGCACCTCAGAGAACTCAGTTTTAATCTGAAATAAAGAAATTCTGAAGAATACAAAGAATACAAATCATTGGGAAACTCGATGTGGTGAGGTGACTGCATTTATTATGAAGCATCTTTCATGGCTTCCTCTAGATTTCTCTAGCTTTGGTGTTGGCAATTCCAAGAAATGAAACCATGGGCTGAACAAAGGTCATTGGATAAAGTTAATATAGTTTAGTGTGTTGCAATATATGAAAACCTCCACAAATTTTCTTCCACGGTTTTTCATTTCTCCAAGTCTAAATTAAACTTCCAGCATCATATGCTGCATAGAGCCTGGAGCTGCCACTAATATACCTGTTTCCATGTGAAGAAGCAATTGTTTCTCAAGAAAAGATTATGAAGCCAACAGAAAGAGAGTGGGGATGGATTTGGTAAAGTTGCCCAGAGTGGAACTCAGCCCTTTTTGCATGATGTATCCTGCTTTGCATTCCTGTGTCACATAAAATGTTGATAATCCCCATAAACTGCCAAAAATATACAAGAAAAGAAAAAATAAAAGCCTTGCCTCTCACACATAGAGCAGGTCTTAGCAAACCCCAAATCAAGGGATGTACAAAATTTAATTCAAATCTTCCCTTGGGGGTTTTGTCACTTTCTGTTTTTTCCACCAGAGCAGTCAAAGTTCCATGAGCACTCACAAACAAGTGGCAGTGGAAATAAACACTCCTAAATTTGTGCAAATCACTGAAACCCTGCTATTCCAGTGGTGAGCACTGGGTGAATAAAATGTTAAAAGATGTTTTTCTTTAATTCAGTCCAACATAGATGGAAAGAGAGTGCCCAGACAATAGAGGGATCCATGGATTAGTCACACACTTTGTTCATGCCATGCCTCTGCTCAGTTAAACTTCCCCCTTCCTGACCTGCCTTCAAGATCTGTTATCATATTTTCTCTGAGTATTATTTTGAAAAAAAAAAAAAAAAAGAGGTAAGACAAGTAATTCTTTTTTATTGATTTCTTCTGCCAGACTTCTCGATGCAGGAATTTTATGATCAAACTTCAGCTTTAACTTTCATGATAGCAAACAATATAGAGAGAATTTTTTGCAATTTTTTTTTTTGAGGAAGAATTTGTGCATATGTGGTGAAGGAGGCAGAAGAAATGGGTCATTTCAAATCATTCAAAGTTCAATTCCCTATGTATTTCCTGTTCAGTTCCTTCAACCTACTTAACAATAACCATCACTAGAGGTTAAGAGTCTAGCATTGCCCAGAAGGCTAAAAAAAGTGGAAATCAACTTCTTCGAAACTTTCCTTCCTAATTGCCAATTAAATATTAATTAAATCTTACTTAATACAAAGATCTGCAATGCAGCTGAGTGCCACCAGAGCATGAGTCACAGCTCTCTGATGACTGCCTAATGAAGTCACCACTATGTCAGCCTGCACACACGGGCATGCAGGAGTTTACATCTGCTGAAAAGAATTTTTAGTGTAGTTTCAACATCCTGAAAAATTGCAAATAACCTTCCCACCCTGCCCTTCAGGATGTCTGCAGACATCCCTGTGTCTCCAATACTAAGCAAGGGCTGTGCCTCTCTTTCAGGAGAAGGTCGTGCGGCTTCTCATCCTTGGAAGAAAAGGACTGGCGAAATCCCCAAAAATGGGCAGCAGGTACAGACACTGCCACCTTGAACTGGAGACAGGTTTGATGGCTCCCAGAAGAATATTCAAGAGATTTATTTAAAGAAACAGAGAAATCTGCTCTTCCTTTAGGCGCTGATCATATGGACTATAAAAGAGTCAAAATCAGTTAATATCCACTAGACATATTTATAAGATAAAGCTAAAAGAGAGGGGTTCTATGGAAAGCCCATCTTTTATTTAGTCAGGGAATAGGCAAGGATGGAAGAAAGGATCACATGCAGCACCTGACTGCTCCAGAATGTGGAATCACAGCGCTCATCTCTAATTTAGGAGTTACTGCAACAGTTCATACACAGCTGCTTCACAGAGTCTTCACCCCAGCAGCCAGAGTAACGCTGACAGGAGCTTCTCTGTCCTTCACAAAGTGATGATGGTCATCAGCTATTTCTCTGGAAATTCTTGAAAGAAATACCAAGACAGAGAAATATGCAACCCTACAGATTCTTGTGAGCAGGGCTGACTGACAGAATGACTTCAAGACCACTGAACTCTGGGAGAGTTGTACGTGGTGGGTGGGGGGAAAGCAAATAACCTGTTCAGATTGAAAAAGGGAGAAATCACAAAGCAAGACACAAACCCAAATATTGTTCTGTACACAAACCCAACAGAAATGTACCAAATAATAATTTTATCTAGGTTGATTTGATTTTTAAAGAAAATTCTGCAGATAATTTTAGGGGAAATGTGAATTAAATAACTGTTTATTCAAATGGTGGCTTCTTCACTTGACAGCAATTGTTGAGTGTGAGGAACCAACAGATCCCACCCTGCCCAGTCCCCCAGGGCTGGTTGCACACATTGTCATTTAGAACTCAACAAACACTGAGGAACCTGTTTAATGCCTTTCCTCAGAAATGGCAAAACATAGATTTTCTCTAACAAATATCTTGGGAAAAGAAGCTTCATGTTGTCAAATATTGAGTAACTTAATCAATATGCAGCACTAAAGAAAGCTGAAGCACTCTAAAATACCATTACCTCAGCAGGTATGAAAAGCAAGAGTTCAGCCTTACAGGTTTTTCAGGGGGGAAAAGCATCAGGTTTAATTCTTCTTTTCATGAAAAGGACTATCACAATAATAACTGGTCTCAGCAGAAGCTCTTACGTGCATAAGAGAGAAAATCATGAAGAATACATACTTAAATATCTAAAATCTGTCTTGGAAAATCCTCCCTTTCTTAGCTTAAAAAAAACCCACCTCAGTGTATTTCTGTATAGGAAAAAAATACATCTCAACATTTCTGTGGTATAGGAATGTTTAGAAAAATTGTAAATATACTACAAATACTGAGAAAAAAATATTATTTGCTTGGTTTTTTTTCTATATTGAGATTTGCATTTAATGTCATTTAAACAATGCAGAGGGAAGTGGAGATGTCAGTTTTCATGGTTTTCTGGTTTTAAATATACATAGAATAACACAAACATGTTTTCTCCAGTTTCTCCTCCACAAATGCAGTATACTCCCATTTCTTAGACCAAACCCCAGGTATACCCATGACAGGTACTTTGTAGAATCTTCTGTTCAGTTCTGCTTTCAGAATGTTTTTATTTTGAAAAAAAAAAAAAAAGAACAAAAAGAAAAGTACACACACACACACACACACACACTTTCTAGATTAAGGGTCTTTTTCTCAGTAAATGAGCTCTTGCCAAGAAGCAGCAATCAAGCAATCAAGTAAAGAGTAAGACAAAATCTTTGCCTACTGCCAAAATTCTCAGCTTCAGGACACACTAAGTGCATGAGGGAGGTACAGAGAAGGCTGAGATCATTTGCATCTTCCCAGTTATCAGAGAGATAAATTCACTGGAGCACTGGAACTCAAAGCAAAAGCCATATCTGGAACTCAAAGCAAAAGCCATACCTAATTGGGATGAGATTTCCAATAAAATGCAGAGAGTCCTTGGCAGGACTGAGCCCTGCTGCTCTGTGGTGCATTTGCAGGTTATTGTGCAAGCATCTCTCCTGCCCTTGTACAACCCTGGATTCTCTCATTAAATGGCATCACAGCTTGGCTTTGGTTTGGATTTTGGGGCTTCTCCAAGGTTCTGCATGGGGAGAAGGTTCAGAGCCTGCTTTGCTCCCTGCTGATCCAGGGCCAGGCTCTGGCCAGTGCTTGGCACCAGGGCTGAGAGCAGCACACACCAGGTCATGGAACCTTTCCTGCAGGATTCTGCCTTTAGACAGAATGAACAAAACCCTGGAGAAGCAGCAAATCATTCAACAGCAGCAGTGCCTGCAGAGAGAAGGGAAGGGACAGGGATGTCTCTGCCTTGCCCGAGGAGCTGCTCCCCAAACCCAGAGCGCTGCCCCAGCTTGGGGAGTGCAGCAGCTCTGGCAGCCATGGGCAGCCCTAACCCAGCACCCCCTAAGCCAGCACCTCTCCAAACCAGCATTTCCACCCTGCACAGAGCACAAACCATGGCAGAGAAGCCGGGCTCCAGCTGGGGCTGGCAGCTCACCCGTTCCAGGCCCCTTGGGTACCACCCCTGGAGCTGTCTCTGCTGGTGCAGCCAGGCACTGCCAGCCCTTTGCCAACTGCTGCGTGTGCAGGAAATTCCAAACCAATTCCAAGTTAGCCCCGAGGCCGCTGGACCTGCCCTCCAACCAAATCATTTTTCTGGTGAGAGTTAAGATCCAAATTGCTGGAGACTGCCAAATGGAAGGTACAGCTCCCCACAGATCATTTTTTAAAGGCAGAAAACAAGCCAAATGCAAACTGAGGTTAATGCAATATATACAAGAAGGAGAAATAAGATTAAATGTGATGTATGTGCCAAGAGGCCTTCTGCAGGCAAGGGAAAAAGAGAATAAGGTTAACATCTTTGATTTTTCTTCTCCCCATCCCCAAGAGCTGAGAGGAGTCTTCATAGCAGCAAGGTCAATTCTAATCTTATTTCCTTATTCCTCACAGTTATTTCATTCCCTTCATTTTTTTAAACTTCACAGCAAAAATATTTTTTTCCAGAAATTTCAATGCAGGATCAGTTAGATAACAGATCAGCTCATTTTAAATAATTAACAAGCATGAGATGTTCAAAGAAACCTCTTTAAACAATAGCCACCTGCAACAAATATTGTAAGAAAATGCATCCTTTTTCTTCCTCTGAATGATTGCTGCCTCTCTTGAAAACATTAACATTTTGCACATACAAAAAAATGATGCAATTAGCAAGAACTTTCTCTATTTCTGTTCTCATTATTGCTGATTACCAAAAATTATCAAGCAAATAATGGCTGCTTTCTGTTCTTATGATCAATTTGTTCACCCTCCATCTGATTTCTCTGGCAATGAACTCAAATGTAGCCTCTTGTGTCTGTGGCACTTTGTAAGAGGGAGAAAATAGGGGGAGGGAGAGTGAGAGAAATTAAACAGCAATTATGTGTAAAGTGTCAGAAAGTATTGAAGTTATCTGTGCCAACTCTGAATTTCACTTCAAACCCTGCAATTTTTTAAAAACATTTTTGTTAAAATCACAGGTCCTGGAATCATCTGATTAAGCCAAAATTCATTTATTAATGATAATAAATAAAACCAGCTTCTCACATAGCAGAAAGATTGAAAGCATCTTCTCACTGTAAGTTTGAAATTACTAAAATGTTTAAAAGCTCCAAATAAAACAAATAAAACAATGCCTGCCCCCCCCAAAAAAAAAAATTAAAGGGACATCTATCTCATAATTTCAAAGGCACTCATGATTTTGGGGTGATATCATTCATTTTTTAATAGCAGGGCAAGACTGTTACCATGGCAGCTGGCAAGAGATGGGGATTGCTTCCACTTGAACACCAAAGCACAGCCAAGTTTTCAGCAGTTGCAGAAAAATCTATCTGGGAACAGTGTTGAAAAAAAACAACAAAAAAACCCCACAAAACCACCCAAAAACCTGTGCTGAGTTCTACACTGCCAGAGTTATTGCTATTACCATCCAACTCCCCACTTCAGATCTATCTGGCACAAGCCCTTGCAAGCTGCAGTCAATCCTTGGATGCTGCACTGGCACCCCAGCATTTTCCAGGAGGGATGGGAAAGATTTCTCCTGCTTGCAGCACTGAATGCCCTGAAGTTGAGGGCAGAGCTGAGCAGGCTCCTCCTCTGCCTGAGAACACCCCCAGCCCCCTCCAGGGAGCTCTTCCCTTAAGGCACAACTGCACTTCCCATGCTTCAGACCAGGCAAAATGATTTGCTTTTCAAAATGGTGAAGAAAAAAAAAATACTATTCTCAGCCTGAGACTTTGCATTTTAAGCTTTAGCCTGGAGCAAATTATTAAGGCAGAATTACTGTCTAAATCCCTGGAAATAGGGGTTTATAGTAAAAACACTGACAGATCCATAACTATAGCCAGGCAAATAGAGCAGATAAAAATATGTATAAATGATAATGTAATTTAATGGCTTAAAGAACTTTTCCTGGGGAGGAGGGGAACGTCTGCTTTATTTTGACAGTGAAAATGTCAGAGCAGAATCCAAGGATGTAGCAGAGTCATACTCCATAGTTCTTGGAGATTATTTGACAAGAACAATTTCAGTGTTCTATTTAACGCACTTATGGCAAATTTAAGTGATGAATTGATGCCTGAGAGACAGTGTGGCTGGAATTAGGAGAACAAATTTTCTTGTTATGGGAGCAGCTACAGGCCAGCTCAGTGCTGAAAGGCATACTGAAAGTTAGGTAAGGGAAATGTGAAAAGAGTATTCTGTCAGTGGAAGTGAAAGTGGAAAGCTATATATTTATTAAACCATAATGTCACCAGGTTAGACTTTGAAGTACCTGAGAGGCACTGACTACTCAAAGTCTGTGGATACAAGAGCAGGATCAAAGTCTTTTTGGTAAAGTCAGTTTGCTAAGAAAAGCAAACATTACTGCACCACTCCAGGTGTCACTTCTAGTCAAATATCATATTATTTCATTGATCTCCTCTAATATGGAGTAAAATTGAGCAAACTGCTCTATAAAAATGAACCTTGATTTAATAGTAGTGGAATGAAGCCTGGCATCATTCTAGAGGTCTCATTTTTGAGCCATTTTCCATGCTCAGTAAACAGTTACAGCCAGCCTGAAATCTGCAGTTACTGGAGGTCTAATTTCACCAATGTCCCAGACACTGCAGTTCAGGGGGAGAAACACACCCATAAAGAATATTGAACTGAATATTTTTAAAGCATAATGTGAAAAGCAGGGGCTGTAAAGTGCTGCCTGATCTACATCCTCAAAACAGCCACATTTGAAGGTTTTTGGAATGAAAAGTTGGCCACCTGGTGAAGGAACAGACCAGGAGATCTGGATCCAGTTATTAATTCTCTCTCTTTGTGGCCTTAGAAGCTTAATACTTTAGATTTTTTTTCTCTTTTTTTTTTTTTTTTTTTTTGGTCCATCTGTAGAAGAGAAACCATGCTTCCTTTTCAGAGTTTGGAGAAATAAGGAAATGCCTGTGCAGGAGACCTTTCACTCCGAACAAGTGTCCTTAAGTTGAGGATCTGCAGGCATGCATAGTTTAGAGGATGTTGACATCCTTAAGAACAGTGCTTGTGTGAAACAGGGATGGGAGTTCAAGGTGAATTCAGCACAACCTGCTTCTAAGCTTTATGTATTAGTGATGGGAGAAGGGAGGGTGAAACGTTGCTTATGTTTCTAAATATTGCAAATGCAGATGATGTACGTGCTTTTCTTCATTTTATGTGTTTAAAATTCATGGCAGATGGAGAGTTATGGCAGATATAAGGACCAATTGAAAGCAATATGAAGAGTGCCCTCTCTTAATTCAGAAGAAAAGTAAACACTCAACAATGCAGATATCATCCCCATAAAATCCTGTTGTAGAGTCCATGGAGTCACCTGTATGTGCTTGTGGACTTCAGAAACCTTCAAAACCAGCCTTGTGCTTAAATTATTCTTGATTTCTGCCCACCCCCATCCCTATCTCTCCTACTGGCTCTTCCCACTAACATTTAACTTCACCCACTGACATTATAGTCAATATTTCTACTGTTTGGAAAGGAAAAAAAACATGTCTGGCAACTTAAAAGTCAAACCAGGAGTTCTCCCAAATCATATAAATACTTATGGACCTGAAATCAATAATTAAAGCAAGAAAAATCTACCATTACTATTTTTTGTAATTTCCATATTACTCTACTTTATCAAAAGCCACACGCTAAGTGATCAAATTAATCTGAGGCATTTAGAGCAGGGACCATGTGGCAGCTTACAAAGCATTGGTTGTTCACAATAATTTGGGCATGGCAAGTAGCCAAAGGACTGCTCACAAACATATGGTTATTTATTTCCACTAAACAGCCACTAATACAGCCTGTTTGCTACATTACTTGATAAATATAACAAGCTTCAAAACCAAAAAGGACCACAAGTGCACAAAGCAATTAATGAAAACAGCCCAAAGCATCTTGTAGAGCCACCAGCATCCTGAGTCCCAGTGTGATTTGCTAAATTCTTTTCCACTATCACTCAACAGATCCCCAAAGACTGGCTCAAACTTAATGTACTGTAGCATGTTTGACTCCTTTGTTTAATCACATCTGAAATGGCACCTTCTGGAGTGACACATCAGCTCAAAGAGTTGAGCTGTTGTTCTGAAAACAGCATTGATCCATGTTTTGCTTTCAAGGCTGTGAGAGGTGCCTGTCTGTGCACAGAAAAGGTGAGGGAGTGAAGTCCATGTCAGTGGTGACAACAACAGGGTAATTTTTTTTGGTGAGAAAGAAATTCACTTCAAAATGTATTTAATCCTTTCAACTCTTCCCATGAATTTAGATTCTTTGCTCCTTGCCAAGTGCCACAAACCAAATCCTTAGCTGCCCATGAAATGTTTGAAGCCAAATAAAATATTCAATTTTCAATGAAAATGATACCAGCAGAAAATATTAAACAGAAATCTATATGTGGGTCTTCCTCATATTCCAGATCACAGAGCCTCTGCTCACAGCTCCCAAAGCAATCCAGCAAATGCTGCTTCCCAGAGGCAGGGTGGATCCACCCAGACCTTTTTCTTGTCATTAGAAAGCCAAAGCCTTTTGTTTTTAGCATGCAAACTGGGCTGATTACACTTCTACAACCACCAAGCCCAAAAATTTAGAAGGCAAGCCCCAAGAAATTCAGGACATTTTATGGCTCAGTTTTCCTAAGACAGCGATGAAAGATGGGAGGGGGAGCCCACCCCTCTACTGGGAAGCTTCTGGACCACCAGAGCAAGCTATCGTTTTTTTAAACATACAAATCTTAGGTGAGAGGAGCAGTTGTTGAATTGTGGTCTTAAATCAGAGTGATTCCCTCTGCTGGGATCTCACAGGGGACCATCAATAGCTCATCTGCACAAATCATCCTCATCCCAGGATCTGCTGTATGCTAATGAAGAACTCTGACTCCTCTGCTCAGTCAGGCAAGATGAAGTGACAGGATTTACAGTCAGAAAATGCAGCCAGGGGGTTCAGATTCTCAGGCTGCCAGAAGGATGCAGCAGCCACAGACTAATGTTTGAATTTGGCACTCAGGGAGGATAAATGTTTAAGGATAAACACAGGGAATAGGTTACAGAATATTTTCTCTGTATCTAGAGTAACTGTATGACCTACAATATCACAGCCATTCACTTCAGTTTCTTACATTATACAAATAGCTGCTAAAAATGGTGGCCAAATACTTTCTAATAGAACCAAATATTTTTCTGTTAGAAAACTAAAATTAAACCATGGTAAATTGGTAAGCAAAGTATTCTTTTATCTTCTTCTTATGGAAAATAAGTGAATGTCATTTAAATATAATTTTATGAAGAATCCTGTTCTTGACTGAATGTATAGAAACAGAGCTTCCTCATAAACTGATCTATTTCCTGGGGTTTAAGCTCCACCAGAAATTTTACTGGAAAAGAGAACTGACAAAACCTTATCCACGGTAGCAGAAATAATACTGTTAATTATACCAGAGAATAAGCTGTCATTTCAGAATTTGCATATACAGAAGGCTCATTAATAGTGATTTCTAACTTTCTTTACCAGCATTCTCTTAACAAGTGCCATGTCTTTTGGAAATGAGGAAACAAAGGCAGAAGAAGGGAGACACAGGATATCACATTTCCAGCCCTGAGCAAGGAACAAGACAACTTTGGCAGCAGCAGATAAATCTTCAGATCTTCAGGCTCCCACAATGGGGGATGTTATTACCCAGCTGTGGAAATAAATAGGCAACATCTGTGAGGATTGGACAGTGTACATGTGCCAAACCTTCACAAAAGCATGAGACATCCTGCAGAGGGAGAGGAAGAATAAAGAAAATAGAAATTTGGGATGCCAAAGTGCCAGTAATGTTTATAAACTAAAGCCAGTGTAGCAGACAGCAGGACTGCAGAAAGGATTCAAGGCACAGCCAGAACAGTCAGTGACCTTCCTAAATTATTCATAATGTGTCATTTGTTTGCAGCCTGAACACTCACTTGAAACTCACAATCAAGATTTGAATCCCACTTCTGGTTTTGGGTAAACAAAACCGATTTTTCCATAACCCATTGAGCCTCATTTGAATCAAGCTATGGAACTTGCCTAATTAACCCATTGGGTATTTTCCTGCACTCTCTTTAAACCACTATTGACGTTTGTTTTAGTGCAACCACACATGGGACCACCAATCAGACTCTTCCTCTCTTGTATAACATGCCAGATTAAAGCTCCAGTGGAAAAAAACCAAATAATTCTCATTTCAGCTAAACATTTTTAATTCTTGGAAAGGAAGTACCTCAAGCTGACCTCTGAAAATCCCAACAATTCAATTTATTATGTCAAAGCGATAGAAAAGGAGACAGCGAAGATCAAAAGAAATCAGGACATGCAAGAGCAAAGATGTTGTGACCAGAGTTAAATAATGAGTCTCCTTCCTCACCATCATGTGTTTGCATTCCACAGCTTTGGGTACAAAGATCTGTGCACCAAATGTGAAAAGCAAGGGCAGCTCCAGGATGTCCTTAACACAGTTCCTTTTGAAAGAGTCTGGCATCAAACCCAGCATGGAAGCGCTGCTGTGGATCATTTTCTGCGCTTATCTTCCCCCTTCCCTGAGTTCAGCAGGCTTTTGGTTTCCTTGCTGGCCTGGGGAGGTGCTGGATGGTGGAAAGCAGCCTCAGCTTGGTGGAACTCAGCAGCCAACTCGTGCTGCTGCTGCTGCTGCTGACTCCCCTCCTGTGGAGAGCTTTTTGGATAATTGGTTAGCTGAGAAAGGCCACTTCCATGTGATACCAATGGATAAGGATAGGGGAAACAAGCTGGGGATTGTGAAACCAGTGGCCAATCACTGACAAAGGTCACGGTGACCTTCGCTGAAACGGGAAGATGGGGGAGAAAATCGCTTGCCAGAAAATGTAGATATCCTAGGCAGAGAAGCTAGAAGAATGCAAACATAGAAACAAAATAATCATTAGAGCATAGAAGTAGGTGTGGTTGATCTAAGTGTGCTTTAACCAATAACGAGCTCAGCTTTTGCACTATGTATAAGCTTCATTAACACCAATATAAATATGTGTGAGCTTTCAATAAACGTTGGGATTTGCCATTCACGCATATTGTGTGAGGCATTTCTTCCGCCATTCACGACACCCTCCCTCTCCCCAAGACCCCCCAAACACCAGGACCTCCCTGCAAACCAACCCAGCAGTGACAGGTCATGGTACAACAGCCCTTGAGTCTGATCAGGACCCTCAATGAGCCAATTTCTTCAGAAAGCCAAATAATTTCTCAGTGTCCAAAGCAAAGTGAGCCATCAGTGCTCTGGGCAGCACTGAGTTCCTGCTGATTGTTTTCCACTTCCACCCAAGGCTGTTTTCCTTAAAATCATGAAGCCCTTTCATGCAGGACTTCTGAAGACAAAGAGACTTTGTTAAGGAAAGCCTCAGTAGCTGATTCTGGTGACAAACTGCCCTGAATTCAAGGTGCTCCATATCCATAAGACAGCACACAAACACCTCAGTGCCTCCCTCTCCTTGGCAAGGATGGGCTCCAGCAGCTTCCCCACAATAAAACATCCCCAAAGTTCCAAGTAGTCAAAAATAATGAGTCCCCTTCCTCACCATCATGTGTTTGCATTCCTTTCCACTCAGTATTGCTGGAATATGTGACTGGAAAATATTGCAAATAACTTAAAGACTTTTCCCCCCTCTGAGGTTTGTCAGTTTATACCTTTTTTCACTAATTATCAACTATTACCATGTTCATGACTGTTTACTGAGATACACATCTGACTTTCAAAACACAAATGCTGCCCCAAACCTGCACAGCATTTTATCACACATCAAGTTATAAGGCAATTTGTTACTATTTCATTCTTTTATGCTAACTCCAAAATTCAATCCAGGGTTTCTCTGCCTTAAAAGGCACGATTAGTTTAAATTTCTGGAAGTGGGCTTTTTTCCATTATTCATATTTAAATTAAGTTCCCTTGAGATGGAAGAAAAGCAAGGAATTTTTATCAAGAGACTAATAATATAACCAGTGAAAAATCTGAGCATTTTTATATTGAATTTATAAATCATGCTAGCAGTAACCAAACTGTTTAAATAATACATAGAGTTTAACTATAACATACTTATTGGCATAAGTAATTTTAGTGCTTTTTAATGCAACAAATCACTCAGAAAATATTCTCAGTTAATCATTAGCATACTCAAGCCTAGAGAGAGGTGTAGATATATTGTTCCTTTATAATTTGGTAGGAATGGCTGAGTGATAAAGCCTCACACTGTGTGCCACTTGATTTAAAATTTCCTAAAGATGTTTGGGTACCCTGACAAAGTATCAATTTATCTCTGTGCTGTAAGCCACACTCTGGAGATGGAATAGCTTGTAATTAAACTCAGGAGCAGGGATTAATTAAAATATACATGTCTGAGAGTGCCAAGGTACGTATTTGTGTTTATTATAGAAACAGCAAAAAATACCCTCTAGCCCAGATATGTGTGAAACTCTTCCTCTTCCTCCCCATCAGCATTTGTTATTGTATTTATCACAGCAAGAGAACACAGGAGTGGTGACTACACAAAATCACTGGGGCAGTGGGGTTTAACCCTGGGGGTAACTCTGGGCTGTGGCTGGGTCAGGCAGTGCTGCTGGGCAGGTTTCAGGGTCTCATTCTGCAGGGAAGGCTCATCTTAACCCTGGGGGTAACTCTGGGCTGTGGCTGGGTCAGGCAGTGCTGCTGGGCAGGTTTCAGGGTCTCATTCTGCAGGGAAGGCTCATCCTGGGCACTGAGCTTGGACACCCAGCCCTTCCCAGCCCTTCGGGAGCAGCAGCAGCTCCGAGACATTCAGAGCTTTTCCTCGTGGTGTCCCCTCCTACAAAGGAGGCACCTGAGGGTCACTCGAGGAGCAGAGGTTTCCTGGACAATCAATCAGGAGGAATCCACCCAGAGCACCCAGTGTGAGGAAGGACCAGAGCTCAGCCCAAACTCCATTGTCAGCCTTGCTCACATGAAATGATATTTTAATTACAGGGGGTCAAAGCTGAGAAATTTGTGTCAAGCCCCAGATCTGAGCTTTCCCAGATTACTATACTAGTCAAAAGTTGAATTTTGTGCTGTTTTCCTGTTCCATCTCTCATTTTCCTATTGGAAATACTAATCTATTAATATTACCATCAATATTCACCCAATTCAAGGCATTTCCCTTAAAATTTCAGGTGTACACTCTATTCCTCTTGCTCTTTGACAAATTCCCATTCAACTGATGCAATTATTGTACTAGACAAGCACAAATCTTTGAGAAAATTACATTTTAGGGTTATATTTTTTTGCTTTTGTAATGTTGCTACTTTGTTGAGCACAAAGTCATTTAACTACAGCATTATAAAACACATGAAATAACTCAAACCCCGTGGGTACATTGGAAACCTCAGGTTTATCAGGACCAAGGTTCATGTGCAAGTCTGCAGCAGGGCAAATACCCTAATCCATCACATTGTGTAGTTTTTATGCTGCTGTATAAAATTAATTGGCTTACTCTGTTTGGGATGTTTTATGATGAGGTACTGTAATTAAGAGATCTGAGATGAAATGGAGGCTACAAAAAAGCTGAAAACTGCCCACTAGCTCCAGTTTATTTTTTATGACCAAACTACTTAGATTATCAATTAGCTTGAAAAGTCTATTTCTTTTTCAGATGCTTAAATATTAAAAAGGGCAGAGTCCATGAAAAAAATATAGATTAAGGCTAAAACAAATGTCTTCCATATAAAAATGAAAAATATTAGCAGAGCCATTATAAAAATCACATAATTCATATGTCACAGTTGCTGGAGATTATTTAACTTCTGTAAATTTTTTCACTCATTTGGGTTCAGAAGAAAAGCAAGAGTAACTCCATTAAGGTCTTTTCCTTAGAGCATTGCTTCCCCCTAAATAAAAGCATCTACAGAGAAGCAGGTGGGAATTACAAGACTTACTTGGAGAGCAGAATGGCTGCACCTCACCCAGGAATATGCCAAGAGAGAGACCCACAGTTAAGTGGTTCCCAAATTAGTTCAAGAATCCATATTTCTTCAATATTTTAGTATTTCCAGTGCATATGATTTCAAATAAAGTGATGAGTCCCTAAAACATTCCTTTATAATCTGCTGAAAGGGAAGTCTGGTGCTCTTTAGGAAATGTCATGTGTAAGAAGAAACTCACTTAAATACACACATGTTTCATAGGAAATTCTATCTGCTTGATTTCAGGCTGATAATAACACCAAACTGGGCTTTATTCTGCACTCATCTCTAACTTTAGGGCACTCTGGTGTCTAGCACATCTGCCTGTGTGCAGAATGACCATTTCTCTGGACTGCGACAACCTTTCCACTATGATTCCCTTCATCTGGTACCAAAAAAACGTCATTAATTTGCCTTATAAGTTCTAGTGGACAGGAATACTTGTCTTGATTTTATTTCAAAGCCCCAGGGACACATGTGATGACTCACCAATAAATAACATTAAAGCCTTAAGCACACAGGGTCAGTGGCACTGTGGTAACAGGAGGCAAAAGGGTGTTAGTGAAATTATTCCAACCCTTTCACCTCACCCAGCTGAGACACCAATATTTTTATTGAAAAGCTATGTCATGCTTAAAAGACAAATCTTTCAGCTGTCATCTTTCTCCTTGGCTGGAAAAGCCTATTGTTAGCAGCTGTGAATTTCCTCATCCTTCAAGTCACATCTATGGCTCCACAAGCCCAGGCACTTTGTCCAAGTTGTTCAACTGTCCTGTCCTAACTTCAGAGTGATTGGAGGATACACTCCAAATTTCTCAGGGGACTCTCAGGACCTTGTTATATTAGCCCTTCAAATGGATATAAATGTTATTCTGTGGTTCAGCAGACAGGGGTTCTATTCTCACGTCTGTGATTATAAAAAAAAAAAACCCAAACAAAACAAACAACCAAAAACCACTGAGGGCCATGATTTTCCAAAACAGAGGCATTTAAGGAAGGCTTTAAATCTGTGTGAGCTCCTGAAAAAAGTGACCAAGAAACAGCCCCAGAATCCTCCTGGCATCTGCACAAGGGGAACACCACTAATTTGTACAGATTATACCTCAGGGCTGTTAGTAAATGTTTCTTGGCTTGCCTGGGGAACAGAAGTCACCTGGAGAATGTGCTCTGGATTGATGAAGCATCCACACCAAGGCTCTCACTGCTCAGCTCTCTGAAGGCAATAGTCCAGCTAAATCCCCACAGTGAAATGAAATTCTAAGCCAGATTTTCAAAAGACTCTGTTTTGGTTTAACTCAATATCCACTGAATTCAACAATAGACCCCCCAGTCCTAGAAGGAGCAGGTTTAGGCCAACACCATTCCATCTCTTGCTGCATACTTTTAAAAAACATATACAAGTCCTTCACTCAGAGATTTTGTCTCCAGGAACTGCATCTTAATATCAGGGGAAATTTCTCTTTAAAGGATAGGAGAGATGCTCTAAAGCCTTTCCTCTTCTGCCTTGTCTGCAAGTACACACACCCCGGGGACAAGGGATTTATTACAAGCTAAAGGAGAACATTTTTGTGGGTGCCCTTTGACAGGAGGTACCAGCACTACACTGCACAGGGACAAAATAATACAATTTACGCTATTGTATCCTTGCAAAGGAGAAGGTTAAAGGGGAGATTGAGCTTTGGTTGCTCAGCTCAGAAGGAGGATTAGCAAGGGAATGTTGCTACTCACTGAACAATATCTACAGTTGCCTTTTGTGCTGTATTAATTTTCAGCAGCAGAACAGCAGCTGGGAAAAATTTAAAAGGGGAGCCCCAAATGGCTGATACCTCTGTAAGATGCAGGTGATTGCCCATGAGACACCACAGAAGTGCATTGCAATAAACACGTTGCTATAAAATAAAGTAATAATAGAATAAGTAGCTGAGGACAAACCTGCCACACACGGTGTAATTCCTTTGTAAAAACAATATTTTCTTGAGACGTCTCAGCTTGAAGACAAAAGCAGTGGGCACAGCCCAAATTACTACTGATTGTTAAAAGTCATGGCCAAAAAATACCAGAAGGGAAATGTAGTAAGATGCTTAATAAGTTTAAGCAGAACACTTGTTTATGCATTTATCTCGCTTCAAGAAATTAGATTTCTAAAATATCCACTATTGGCCATACAGTATTTTGCCTCCTCTGTTTCAGAAATTTAATTTAGTCCCATTCTTAAATATTCAGCATGCATGATGGTTCATTTCCTAATCTACCATGAAAGAAACTCAGAAAATGTTTATACTCATCTGTTTTTTTGTGGGAAGGGAGGTAATCACAGCTTTGTCTCTAATGTGGTTTCATGCTTTCCTTATAGGCATTATTAGATTAACCCGATAACTCTCAAGCAAATTTTGCCACCAGTGCTGATCCAAAGACATTTTCAATTATAACCTTTCAGTGCTATGCATATCATGATCACCACTTAGCAAACGAGAGAACCATGCAGTAAAACCTTCACTGAGGAAGTTTTCTCATATGGATTGAACACATTTTCACCAAAACTGATTCAAAGCACAGATTTGTCTGTGTCCTTGGTCTTTTGCTATTAGACAAAAATGTCTTGTTTTGCTGCTATGTTTTCAGCTGTCAAGAAAACAATATTTAATTCTTTTGAAGCACAGGAATAATATCAAGCAGATAATACCAAACTGACCTGCTTTTTTCCCTAGCAAGACCAGGAGCCAAGCTTCCTGTTTTTCCCTCAGCAAAACAACCACCCTCAAAGTGTTCTCTGGTTGTTTTCCATGCTCCTCCCAGCTCTTTGCAGTCTTAAATTACCTGAATGGGTCTTGTGAACAAACTCAGCAGAAAAACTCGAATTTCCCTGCCAGCATGTTGGCCTCCTTACTGGAGGAGTTTAAGGGAGCTTGTGCTCAGGCTTTGCTGTTTTTATCTCCGACCAGGCACAGGCTGATCCCTCGATTGTTACCCAGCCTATTCCCACTTTTCTCCCTGAAAGGCTGGAGCTGTGAGTAAGCAGCTCTGCCTGATGGATTCTCATTAGGCTGCAGCTTTTGTGGAGGTTTGGCTGCAGCTGCCATTTATCTCACACCTGAAAGGATCCTCTCCCGTAAGACAGGTGGATTTTAAGCCTCCTTTTTCTGTCTCCAGTGCTTTCACTGACTTGCTAAAATCTTGCAGCAGCTGCTCTAAGTTGTTCAGAGCAGTCATCAAACAGAGGGGTCTGCAAAGAGGCTTTAAAAACCCAGGGCAGGGTATGGGAAGGTGCAGGGAGATTTAAAATCTCTTTGGTGCCAGCAGAATTTGAGAACACTTGGTACATAACAAAATCTGGTTCCTGGCAGGTCAGACTGGAAGAAACACAATCCTCTTCACCCAGGAACAGGTGAAAACAAATCCCTTGCATGGCTTCAGCCTGTATTTTAGGCAAAACCCAGCAATTAATGATTTTCTTCAGAGCTGTAAAGCAAGGGAAGTGTTCCTTGCCTGGACCCCAGTGACATCCTGCAAGAATTCAGAATTGATCCACAAAGCCCTCTTTTTTTGCCTTTCTCATTATAGCTCCCACAAGCAAGTAAGGAAAAAGAATGAGACAAAATTCAAGCAATAAATGGGTGTTTGAATTTTAGCTTATGAACAGAAAGCACAGTGCCAACAAGCCAACATCATCTACACCTATTTGACTTTTTTTTGCAATAATTTTACAAAAGTTTAGCTGGTCCTCTGACTTTAAATGTTTGAGAAAAACAGAGTTCAGTTGTTATTCCTGGAATTGTGAGGGTCTCAGAGGATGCAAATAGCCTTTATGCATCTGTGGGCTGTAATTATCACCCTACTGCTCTCTCACAGCACAACGAGGACACCCTTATCTGAAAGGTGGTCCTGGTATCTTTGGGTTTCCACGTTTTAAAGAGAGGTAGATCCCCAGAAGGTGGAAAAATCCTTTTCCCATTAAAGCAAACATTAATTGGAGTCATCATAAACCTCCATGACCCAGCTGAAGATGGAAGTGGTCTCAGGGATCAAGGCCACAGATTTGCAGAGTGTTATGAATATGCCTTATTTTATGAAATGATGGTATTTCCCTTTGGCTTCCAGGGAAATATTCACTGCATAAAATCACACAGATGTCTAAATCTGAGCTGGACATGTTCCCAAAAGCTGAACAAAGAAGCCAAGAAGATGGACCAATTGTATAGCAGAGAATGCACCATTCTAAAAGCCAGAAAAAGATAATTTTGTAAGAAAATACTCTTTCATCTAGAATTTAAGAATGAATAGCATCTAACCATATAAATACTCTGCAGAATGATAGGTTTTTACCTTTTTCACCCAAACCTGTTTGCTGTATTATTCAGAAGTGATCTAACAAATTTGCAGTGCGTTTTTGCTCCTTTTCCCAGTTTATCACCAGGGATAGATGGGATATGATAAAGAATAATTGCTTGCATATAAAGTGCACAATTTCAAATTCTAGGCTTTATTTTGGGGTTACAAGTTGTACCTCCATCTGCACATGAATTGCTGGTGCAAATATTAACATTTGAATGGGAAATGACCTGATTTATGAGCATGTGCCAGGTTGCCAGCTCTGCAAGTGCTAAATTCCTCTTTTCCAAGGGTAGGCAAATTTGCTGAAGCTGTATCTCAGCCAGGATAGAAACATTGTCCTTAAATATCTCTAACCATTGATGGGAAGTGCAATTCCAAAGGCTGGAGATGGTTTATTCTAGAGTAGAAATAACAGAGATTTGGTGCACTGGTAAAATTTTTAAAGGAAAATTTTGGCATTTACATACAGCAGATCAAGAAGTGTCAGAGGCCTGAAGATGAGACAGAACTGTGATGATTTAAGTTGTGCTGGAAAAGCTTTATCAGGGTACCAGAGAGTTGTCACAAATATTTAAAATTACCAAGGAGAGAACACAACCTGTATTCAAAGTTTTACTATTACAGGCAGATAGTATAAACTCTTCTATAAATCCCTTTCTAATTAAACTTTCAAAGAAAAAAGTAATTACTAAGCCCATTTATCCAAACTTATTAAGATTATTTATATGTTTGTTTCGAATATTACATTAACAAATGTTGACAGTTTTCCAATTAATAAATTAAAGCCTGCCAATATAAACAAGCAAAAGGAAACAAAGGACAAGATATGAGAAATCGTTTCCATAGCTCCTGAGCACCTTTTAGAAGAGAATAAAGGCTATTATTGAACAGTCAATCTGCACTGACTCAGAGCAAGAAAAAAAGGGATGAACATCTCTTTTCTGCTGGTTTGATATCCCCAGTGTGCTTTGGGGTTTCTTTTCCTTTTTACTGAACTATTTAACCTTGGCAGAACATGCCAAGAACACAAAGGCTGAGACAAAGCTTTATTTTACTGCACATAAATTTAGGGAGGAATGATGATTGTTGCCAGTTTTCATCATTTCAGTTTTTTTGAGAGCCATCTGATACATGTTAATAATAGTCCTTAGGAGGGATATGTTCACCCCAGCCCAGCATAACCCTAAAATGAGCAATCACCATCCATAGATGCACTAATTAGAGGAATATGTTCATTCTTGCTTAAGTCTTTTCTCTGAGGAAGTACATCAGATACAGTAGACTGAAATCTTAATAAAGTAAATTCATGTGTTTTCTCATATGAATAAGAAAAAATTCAGATTTACCCTGACAACTATAAATTAAAAAAAAAAAAAGTGACCTCTGTCAAATGAACTAGAGCACTAATGAAAATAACACAACCTCCAAAACTCCTCAGTCACAGAGAACTGCAGAGCTCTGACAGGCCAAGGTGAGCTTTCCTCCCCCGGACTGCTGATGCAGTTCTCTGCTGACCCTGGAAAACTCTGCCACAGACTGGCAGATTAATTCATTGCTCTGAATTGACTCTGGAAAACAGCTGCTTTTTTTTTCTCTGTCAATTTGGTTCTTGGTTTCTCTGCTAAGGATATCAACTAAGTGGGCAAATTTTCCATGATTTTTCTGGTGGGTTCACGTATTACCTCTCCAACTCCTAACAACCTGCAGACCACCAAAAGCCATGAAGACCATTCAGCAAAAAATGTAAGTATTTTGTAATCTGATCCAAAACAAGCAGTCCAAGCAGGAAATAACTCTCCAGATGTGAGCTAGAACTACACAAAGCAGAAGATGAAAATATTCTCATGTGGTACCTCACATGCTTGGCCTGAATCTCATTGAACAGGAGCAGGTGCAGCCACAGAGCATCACAGGGAACCAAGGGCAGAGGCAGCTCTCACAACAATGTAGGAGAAGGTATCAGAGCAGCCTGGACACCCCCAGGATAGAGCTTCTCCCATCCTGATAGCAACAACTTTTTCTTGGAGGTTTTTGGCAGCCTCACTCAGTTACATCAACAAATCTCTGAGTCTAACTTGATTTGTTATTGATTTCCTCGAGGGTGTATTTGAAGCTGCAATTTTAGTGATCTTCGGAGTGGAAATGCAGGGCAAAGAGAAAGCTTTGCTTAGAAAGAGGGACTCAAGTGGTCACACTGCAATAAACTGAATTGAGGGGATTTTTCCAACAGAAAATCTGCAGTTTTGGGGAAAAATGCAAATAATTTCAGACACGTTACCTGCTTTACTAGAAATCTGAACTATTTCAAATTCCAGCACCTGACTGTAAGCAGATCTGAAAATAGGTATCTTATCTTAAACCTGGCATATTTGTGACAGCTGTCATCTATCTGCTGACATACCAGAGACTGAGCTGTGGAGCTGTTGAAGCAAAAAAATGAAGTTGGTATAGGCTGAGCTAATAATCCCCAGATTGAGCTGCAAGCAGGTTCCTTGCAGGCAAACCATGGAGCAAAGTCTGCTCAGCTGCTCGCAGCAGACCTGGCTTTGTGGCATCTGCAGGGGGGGAAACTGCGAACAGCCAACCTGAATGGAAAATTCAATGTACTCACACTCGTGGAGCATCACAAAGTGTCACTAACAGGGGGAATAAACTCTGGTTCAGGATTGAACAGCCTTTTAATCGGGCTCCAGAAGAACATCAAGCATGGAGTCATCAAATGTCACAATTTTACATGTAAAAGCACATTGTTACAGCTGAAAGAGCCACTGGATGAGAGACACAAGAGATCCTAGAATAAGGATCCTTTACCATGCCAAGATTTGCCATTTTCAAGTCTTACTTGAAAAATACATAAACCTATACTATTTTATAAATTAAATCAATTATATTCTATAAATAAATAATATATAATAATATAGAATATATCATATAAATATATTTATAAAGATATTCAAATAAATATATAAGTATATATAATATATATTTATATAAATATATAAATACTATATACATATAAAATATATTTTTGTATTTTAATATATTAAATATATTTTAATATATTAAATTAAACACATTATATTATATAAACCCGTAATATTTATTTTGAATGCAAACACTAACCAAAGATACAGAATATTCTAATAAAATAATATAAATTAATGAAATAATTATATGAAATTATATAAAATATAAATTATATTAAATATATGAATATATATTAATTTAGCCATCCACTTTTTCTTACATTAATGTCAAGACCTCTCTCAAAGCACAAAAAAAATCAGCTTACACTCTGTTGCTCAGTATTCTGTGAAAACCTTAGGCCTCCATTTTCCATAAGCAAATACTTAGAGATTTCTGCAAAGCTGGAATTCTTTGCAGCAAAATGTGGATTTCACTGCTTCCTTCTGAGGACTTGCACTTAGCATCAGTTGCTGAGCCCTAACAGTTGTAAACCATTTGCTGCAGTGGATTTAGTCTTGCTTTGCAGAAGTGTAACTAAGATGGAAATTAAAACATGAAACTGAGAAAACTAATGGGAAGACAGCTTCATTTTACTCTTTATTAAACTGACTTTTAATGACTGATATTCACTCAAGCTGCTTCCCTCTTCCCAGAAAGCTCAAGTTTTAGGAATTTACAGCTTTGAGAAAAACAAATTAGCTCAGAATTATAGCTGAAAAATCCCATTGTGGCATGTGATGTCAGGCTGCATCAGTCTTGTTTTATTCTCTGATACAACTCACCAGGAGTGACACCATCCAAAGTGACTTTGCACAAGGCAACATCAGCTAAAACACCTGAAATAAATTACCTTTATCTACATTATAGCTTAGACAAGTCCACTTTTAATAATGACCATTTACTGCTTTCAAATGAAAGTAAAATAAAAAAAAAAAGAGGTACAAAGATATGGCTAAAATGTTTATAAACCCTATGAAGACAATATGTACACTAGAGACTCCAGGGATTTTATCCATTTTCTGTGTCACCTACACATTCTAGGGCAAACCTCACACATTCCTGTCATCTGCCTTTGCACACACAAAGCCAATGCAAACCTAATTCAGCAGAAACACAAGTGATCACTGCCAACCCACAGATGCACCCCCTTTCCTAAATGGATCAGAAAGGGCTGAGATGAAGGATCCCCTCTGATCATTCCCCTGCTAATGGCTCCTGCATACACAAAGGCCATTTGGAATATTCACAATGGGTTTGCTCCGCTTTCTCTTGCTGTTCCAGGGCTTCTTGCCCACTGATCTTTGAAACAGGAAGCTCATTTCCCTCTTATCTCTTTGGGATGCTGCCTGTACTTTTATTGAGGTATCAGGTGTGATGCAGAGACTGGAATAGGGTTCACAGGAAGGCTATTTGGTCATGCTTCCTAGTTAAAAAGTTAATTGATGTATTATAACACTTCCCAAATATTTCTGTCCCTTTTTTTTTTCTTCTCTTCATGCAAAAAAATTCCTTTGTATCCTCCCTCCACCTAAACCCAATTTCTCCAATTATAAAACTCGACTGAAGCCCAGCTCAAAGTTTGTGGATTAGCACAGGCTGTGATTCCATGGCAGGGAGGTGCAGTGGGCATAGGGTCAAATGTTGAGATGAATTGAGGCTGACATCTTTCAGGGACATTCTTGCACATCTGAATTGCAGAATGTGCTCTGTGCCAGCTTAATTCAATTGATAACAGAGGCTTCACACTGACCACGACACAATTCACACACACAATCATTTAAGCACGATGGGATTTTCTTCTCTGAACCTTTCTGGAAACATAATGACTTCCAGATTACATTAAGAGCATAATACAACACAATGGCTAAAAATCTAAGTGTTATCTTTAGCTTTCTTGGGAAAAGAGCAATTTTTATGTGTTCTAGCAGGTCTTTCAGAATCATTCTTAAACAGTGAAGTTATCTCCTCATTAAATACATTCAGTAAGAGGCAGAATTTGTCAGATATTTAGATACCCACTCTATATGGGGAAATACAGGAAACAATTGAATTTTCTGCAATCTACATTAACTCGGTGGAAAAGGTCCCACATAGTGCCTATAAATCCTACTTGCTATTAAGACCTCAAATGCCAGCTATAATCTAGACATCTGTAATCAGCCAATCAATATTTACTTTTCATAATAAAATAAGAAACCATTTCCTACATATCATCCAAAACAGAGAAAGCATTTAACTGTGGAGACTCATATGCCTTTTAAAATGCTGTCCCTATCTTTAAACCCACTTATAAATCAAAAACTAGAAAAGGTACCAATATTTTATGCATTGCACCGTAAAAATTTAAAATCAGATTAGAAAACATGGTTGCCATGGTACCTGAGAGCTACAGTTTCATGCAAAGCAATTTAACAGATGCAGAAGAATTGAACCTTACAGCAGGCATGGTATCATTTTTAGATAAACTTAAGAAGAAGCTGTAAGGATATTTGGATATTTCCAGGTGGCTGAATGGCTTCTTGTTCTGCATTTGAGGAAGCTGCATCTCTGAATTTGCAACTGCTTCAAACCCTCTCAAAGGGCTGAAACGTTTCAGGGGTGAAAACTGGATGTTCCTCGAGTCAATGGGGGTTTCACCAGTGACTTCAAACAAGAGAAGGTTTCCCCTTGGCTCTTTGAAGAAGGATGAAAAAAAGAAGCATTTAAGGAGAGCAGCAGCCTCAAGCCAACAAGGTCAGGCTAACCCACACTATGGCCCTGCTCCCTTGCTCACAGGAAATGTTCCTGCAGCCTATTTTTACAAAAGCTGCTGCTTTGGATCCCCTGAATCAAATTTAAGGGGAAAAGGTTCACAGATTAATGAGAATAATTTCTATTTCACAGTATGATTGCAGGTGTTGTACATATTCTTTTCTTTGTCCAGGGGAACCATTAAGGAGAGAGAAGAACAAAGAAAGAAACATCAGGAATACTCTGGCACATAAAAGCCAGAAATAATAGGGACTAAAAAAATACCTAGTTTTCTATGCAAAAGACTATATTTTTCCAAAAAAAAGAGAAAAGTCACCTTTTTGTGTTGCTCTTACAGGAACAGTTCCTTCTCTTGACATCATTGAAATTTGATTCACAGAGACATCTGAGTTGCCCAAGAAAAATCTACTTTTTGACAACCAAGAACCACCTCAACAGATTATTAAATTACTCATCAGGAGTCTGGGCTGGCCTTTCAAGTTGTTTAACACCTGCTATTTTCTGTTCTGGCAGCAAATTAATGGTCAGGAGAGCAAGCTGGTCATTCTTCCAGATTTTTTTCTTTTGACCTGGTCAAAAGACCGTAAGTTCAATGCTTTTTAAAACTTAGTCATTTCAGCATGTCTAAACATTAGAAAGGTTGGTAAAAATCTGTTCCCAGCAGTTTGCTCCATGTAATTTATACACCTCAGCCTGAGAGCACGTTGATAATGAGGGCTGAAGCTGAAGATGAAAAGCTACCTCCTGTTTTGCTGGGCCACCAAGAGGCAGCGCTCTGCCTCCCTCTGCACTTCATTCCCCAATTCCTGGGCTCATCCAGGAGGAGCAGATGTGGCCAACAGCAGCTAGGAAAAAAGGGAAATTGGCACCAGCTTCCTTCAGTGCTTTAGTGAGATTATTTACTCTGAGAGACACACTCCTAAAACCAACTTCTGATCATGACAAGTACCATGGAGGGCTTTGTGCACTGAAAGAATTAGAGAGAAGCAAGCCAGCAAACAGGGAATCTGCCCCAGACAAGTGCCTTGATTGCTGTTATTCTGCAGCCCAACGGGATTGCTGAGCAAGAGAAAAGATAAAGGAGCCCTTTGTAGGCACTTGCAATGACACAGCACACGTGTATGCACATCATGTACCACCTTTCACTGCTTTATCCTTTGCTGCTGGGGTTTAGTTTTGAAGGAATTATCTCACTTTGTAGCACAGAGGATTGCCCGTGGTTTCAGGAAGGCTTTTAGGTAGATAAACCTCCCTTTAAAAATAGCATTTTAACAGAAAGGGGAAAAAAATGGCACAAAATTCCCACTCCCTCAACGAATAATTGAATTTTGCCAGGAAAAATGAGGTGCTGTGCTCACACAGCAGCACAATGTGTTGCAGTGAGTTGTAAACTGCTGGGGCAATATCCCAGTGTCCTGACACCAAACTGGAAGGGCCACCCTCTCCCCTCCTGGGATGTTTCCCTCTTTTCCACACAGCCAGATCCCACAGAGCCGCCTTTGCTCACCTGTCCCTGCCCCAGCAGGGATGCAGAAGGTGAGGGGCAGGGACAGGCACCAGGCTGGCTTCACTGGGGCACTGGCACAGGGAATCTCCCCACTGAAATTCCCCTTCCTGCCCCTGGAGCGTGCCCTCCTCAAGGAAGCTGCCCTCAGAAAGTGTCAGTGCTTGCTTTGCCTGCTGTGGCTGGGCCTGATTCAGAGCACTCACAGAGGTTTCAGATTTTTGGTTCCTTTCCAGGTTGCAAGGACGGAAGAGTGGCCATGGCACCCACTGCCTGTCCCTGCAAGCTCAGAGAAGGGGATGTGGGACTGGAATCCCTTGAGGGGCTGCTCTGGGAGAATCCTCCCCTCTCGGGCTCTTTGCCAGCACTTTTCCCCTCCCGTCTCCAACCTGTTTGCTGTGTCTGCATTTTAAAGGCCTCAGAAATTCTGAGGAAGCAGGAGCCAAGTTTGTATGGACACAACCAGCCTGGTTCTAATTAATAGGGTTAAAATACTGAAACACTTGATTTTTAGGGAAAGGCAACAAACATTTCAATCTCTACTCTTCCTTGCTATCACTCAGCCTATTCAAAAAATTATATAAGGTTCAGGCTGTTTAATTCCATTTTGAAGAAAGCATTCAACAGCACTTAAAAAGTGATACCATTAGCTATTCATTTTCTCCAATATGTTTCATATTAACAATAAAGTATCATAGTGCAGAATGATTATTAAAATCTAAGCAATAGGAGCTTTAGAATAAATGAACTGGCACACTTGACTAACCTTGAAACCTGCTTTATAGATTAAAAGTGCTTTTTTGCCATGAACACTTTGGTTGCTTCACTTTCTTTATATTTTTCATATCTGAATTGTATTTCATTCTTTCCCTTCATACTCTTGATTCTATTCAAACAAGGCAAGTCATTCTGAAAGCACTGAATGTGCACCTGATCACCAAGTTTTCCTACTTTTAGGTCATCAACAATGGGCTCATACTCACACCAAGGTTCTCAAAGCTTCACCAGGGAACACACAAAACGGATGCTCAAGTAGAGATTGATCCATTTGATTGATCAAATAGATCAATAGAGCATTTATGCAGGTGGCACATTTTATCACTCAATCCCAACTTGAATGCTGACCTCTAAGTTTAAAATGGATAATTTAGAGTATTTAAATTTAGGTATCACAGGTATAGAATACTGTGTTTGTCAACTGCAGTATAGCAAGAATTACAGGCAATGGTTTGTAATGAAAAATTTCTATTCCAATAAAGCCTTTTTTATACTGGGGGGAGGAAGAGAGAAACCCCCCAAAAGAAAGAAACAGCTCACAACAAGACATTACCAAAAGCTTGTAACTTACAGCGCAGAGGAGAGAGATATTAAAATGAAGATACAATGGATAGGAAGAAACAATTACAACACATGGATAAAAGAAAAGAAAGGGAGGAAGAAGTGTAACAAAAGTGAAATAAACTTGCTCCTTTGTGGTTTGTGTGCACCCACAACTGAGGTAAGCAACAAAAATTGCATGAAATGCGAACATAAAAGGGTACTTGAAACAAGACACCAAGCAAAATCAATGTAAAGCCACTTCAAGTCCAAAAAGAAATGAAAATGAATAAAATAGAAATCAATAGTATTTAAAAGGATTAAAAACAATAGCCCATCCATACAGGACATTTCCCTTTTGGTTTTTAATTGACATTAACATCTAGAGCAAACAGCACAAGCCACAGCGCTGCAGATGGCTGCACAGCAATTTGTTCCTGTAAGGAAAGCTTTCAAATGTGTTAATTTATCTCATTAGCAAAACAATCAGTGTTATTTGAGGTGAGCACAAAGTCCTTTGAGATCCCGTAGCCGTGTGGAGCAGGCAGAGCTGGGTGGGCAGAGCTGCAGGGTCAGAGTTTGTTTGGGATGGGCGCTCTGGAACAGCGGGCAGGGAAAGGGCCAGCATCCCTTCCTGCATGGAGCTGAAATGGTCACACCTGCAGGGAGAGAGGCTTGGGAATCGCACCCCAACAGCCTCCTCACACAGCCCACAAATGAGTGTACTGCAGCAAATGCATTGGCTTTGCTTGCCAGGCAGAGAACGGCTGAAAGCAGCAGATCCAGGTAGCCAGAGATCTGACAATTCTGTTGTTGCTTTTCCACCTGCTCTGGCTCCACTGCCCAGCTCTGGTGTGTGCTGGTGAGGAAGAGATGTGCAGGAGGAGCACAGGACACTGCTCTGCTGCTGTCTCCTACAGGGCACACCTGGGCCAAGGAAAAGCTGGCCAATGCCTCCTTTGGCCATTACAAGGAGGTGTGGGATGAGAATGGTTATTTTGACAAGAAAGGGGGGAAAAGGAATCACAAGAGGAAGGGTCAAGGCTCATAGTTAAAAGCTACATTCTTCATGGATTCTTACCTCAGGGTGCAAATTTATTCCCTCATGTTCAGAGACCCACATTCTATCATGGAAATAAATTCCACTTTCATTTTCCACCAAGCCCCAGCTTATTTACAAATCCATGCAGGCAGCTGATTCCTGGCACTATCTGGCCAAACAATGACTAATTGTTACTGACTTCCCAGATGGTCACTCTAATAACTGGAGAAGGGCAACCAACCCAGCAATCAGGTTTCATTTAGCTGAGGATAGCACAACAGCTGTCTTTTCCTTTCCTACACACTCAAGCAGCGCTTTCTGTTGTTCCAGCAGTCTCTTGAGCATGCAGCAAACAGAGCTCCAATGAGCTGGAAAGTCCTGCTTTAGATGATGCTCTGCTGAGTTCTCCCCCCTCCTTCCACGCTGCCCTGCATTTCTCTGCACTACAGCTGCACTGTGACTTTATGTGGGGAAAGGGGTTTGAATGCAAGGGCTGAGCCCAGCCTGGTCAAAGCATTTGCATTCAAAGGTGATTCTCTCTTGTATGAGAGAAAATCCAAACCCCACACAGGAGTCAGAGCCTGTGCAAACTGGCAATTCAGTTCAGCTGGTTCTCAGTCAGCTTGGTCAGTTCTTGCAGCTCTGGATACCATTCTGGAAAAAAAAAATGTATACACAGCTCAAATGGAGAGGCCTTTCCTGAGGAATATCACAGCAATGGAAAGCAAGAGAGGTCAAACCTTTGCCTGGTAAAAACTGTTCTGGCTTAAAGGCCAAATGAGCCAGAGGAAGCTTTGAGGCAGAGACAGTCTGGCACATGCTCTGCTAAAAACACTGAAACTGGGCTGATATTCCCTGGAACTGCTTTGGCTGCAGCAGAATTAAAACTCTTTCAAGTGTGTGTTTGCACTTCAGCAGAAAACCCTCTCTATCCTAAATATATCTCTGAATGTGTTATGGCTCCTGACTTCCAGACTGAACACACTTCAGCCAAGTGCCAATCTTGAAATGTTATCAGCCACTGAGTCTAATATTATCTCAGGTGAGAAATCAGATCTCACTGCAGGAGAATTGGTCATATTTCTTTCCTTGGCTTTCCAGTCCAGCCCTTTAGGCCACATATTTGGTCCAGTGTTAGCCCAGGAGCAGGAGGTTTAACAGACCACACGTGAGGCAGGATGCAAACCTCAGAAAACGGAGGGAAAAGCAGATTTTTGGCAGGTCCATCTAACCCCAGGCTTGTCCCCACCCCAGCTGTCCCCTCAGTGACCCAGTTCCCAGTGGTGCCAGCACCAAAATCCCACTGGCTGCTCCTTCCTGTGGCAAGATTTGGGTCACCCTGCAAGAGCAGAGCTCCTCTGCAAATCACAGAATGCAGCTCCACCACTGGAAACCCTTCCTTAACAAGGCTCAGGTGCCCTACCCTGCATTAGCCACTTGCAGAACAATTACAGGGGTAAATGCTACAAATATCTAATCCCAGCACAGCTTCCCTTCTGTTTCTTTTCCTCCTGAAAATATCCAACCAGGGAAGTCAAGACTTGGAGCACTACAGAATTCCAAACTGCTTCTTTCTTTGTGGTTTTTAATTGCTATCATGTTGGAAAGATGAAGATGGAAATAAATTTTTTTTTTCTGAAATCCTTTCATTGGGAAATACCATTATCTAAATGCCAAGAGATGAGTTTACAAATAATAAAATTGCTGATGTATCTGGAAGGGAATATATTACCCTCAACTTTAAAGGTAAACCACACCATTTTGGGGGAGCTGGTAAATCACTTCCCAGCTAGACACAATTTTTGCAAATGTAGCATATCAGATGTTCTGAATGATTAATTTTCAAGTACTTTTAATAAGCCATATAGCTTTTGTACATGTTACTTTTTATGTATAGCATTTCCAATGAAATCACAGAGGTACATAAAACTTGTGTACCAGAACTAGGATATCCTAAAGTATTTGAAATTTTGGGACTCAGCAACCATTTCACACCTTTTCAGCAATTTTCCAGAATTATGGATAGACTTAGTGACTTTCAGTTAATAGAATAAAACATCCACTTATATAAGAATTAAAAACCATTTACTGATGAGTGCTTCAATTTCCATTTGGTATCTTTATCTATCATTAGTCCTAAAATTTCTGAATTTGGTCTGAGGAGTGTTTCAGGCATGTGAATCCCAGGAGGGGAGATGAACATAACCCCAGGGTATATGGATTTTCTTCATGACTGGAACTGAATGTGAAATCTTGAACTTAGAATACAAACTTCTGCTGGCTGGGCAAAGAGAACTCTGAGCATGAGAATGCAAAGCTTCAGCATTAGACTGGCACAGAAAGGGCACTTAACACACTGTAGCATGTAGCTATGTTTAGGGAGACTGTTAATGCCCAATAAATATTTATTTCTGCAAAACCATCTCCAAGTAGGAGCCTAACTCCAGCCAAACATATCTGAATCTAAATATGAACATAACCTAATAAAATGTTTTCATTTTTAAATTATACATTGCATTCAGGATTTTAGAATACATCAAAAATTCTCTTTGTTAGCTTGGATTAATATTTTAAAGCTGGAAGTATGACAAGGAGACAAAAGGAGTATTGTAGCAGATTAAATAAAAAACACCCTTGCCACATTAAAATAGCTTTTAGAAATAAAGGGACAGCTGTTCACAGGATGAAAAGAAGTTGGAATAAATGAAACCACTACATGATACCTTGATAGCCTGATATATGCACTCCAATGGCACAGATCTCTCTTTGTACAATATTTATATTTGTTTCTCAGTGAGACTAACCGTGTTCTTTTTATTAATTTGCATTTATGACTCAGTTTCAAAACAGGTTTCAGATCCCCTCCACAGCTCAGTTTTGCCTCTAAGTGTGATAAGAGAAGATGAACAACACCTGTGCCCTGCAAAAGAACAGTGTCCTGCAGAACATAAACTAATGACAGGTCAGGCCACTTGGATTTTTTCCTTTTTCTTTAAGAAATGGTCTGAGCATGAGCACATTTCCTAATTTTGTTTCTATAAAAAAGGAAAAGCTAAAATTTTCTGCAAGTTCCTTTGGATAAATAAAATAGCAAATGTTCTACCCTGTGACCATATGTGAGTGCCCAAGAGAGTCCCATATACCCTGGAACTCAAGGTAGGGATCTCTCACAGCTCAGAGGGCACAACTCCAGTTGTTCACTATAATAAATTTCCATTTGCAAATTATTATAAATTTTAACTGCTTTTGTAGATATAGTGCAAATTGTACTTGCTTTTGTGAACAGTATAACTGAAATTGTGCATGAAGCCAGGCTATCACAGGATGTAAGCAGGCTTGCAAAAGATGGATCACAAGACATGACTGCTCTTGCAAAATGTATTGATGCCTCAGGTTTGAGCTTTTATATTTTCAGATTCTGTGCTGCTTTAGTGTGTGGGTCTGGGCTTCACATCAGGGGATGCTGAGCTCTGTGCACAGAGCAGGGAGACAAAACAATTCCTGCTCCAGCTGGGCACCAAGGACAAATGACCCAAATCTCAGCCCAAGAGCACAAACACCGTGGGCTGGAGAGAGAAAAACAAGCAGGGTGGGACTTACAGCTGGAGCTGGAATTGGACAATCAACTCCAATATGCAAATGGAGCAGAACTTATAAAAGTGAGAGACCCCATGCTCTGTCGTGCATTCTGTGACCATTCTGGTTCATCTTGGGCAGCCCTGGCTGGGCTCTTGTGCTGCCCAAGGTGGATCCATGGAGGCCTTCTAATAAATCCCTGCTTTATTATTTAACTCTGTTCTAGATCAGCCTTCTCAAGGCATCACAAGTTCCTTCCTGTGTCAGGCTGTTGAGTTTTCAGATGGTTTTTACCCTCACAGCAACAAGGCTGGAGAGCTCCAGGTAAAACCACCACCCCTTGTGCACCTACACCATAAACTGATCATGGCCTATGTTCCATGCTAGGGGGAAACAATTCCCAGTAAAAGATTTCTATTCTGTCTCTGCCAGCCACCATTTCACCAGTTTACCCTTCAGAAACATTCCATTTTGTCTGCTTGCAAAATTACTCCTTAGAATATTGATCCATACAGGCAGTGCCTGGCTCTGAACTTATTCATTAGAGAAGGATTAAGGTGGGCAAGAGAAAAAAAACAACAACAACATTCTTTGGAGTATCTAAGTAGCGTGTCAGAAATTAAGCACCACAAAAGTGAGTCATAGGGTAGAACAGATCGATGGCAAAATTCAAATGAATGCACTTGCAGCTATCAAGTGATCCAGAAATGCTGATTCTCCCTGCAGGGCAAGTGCTGTGCTATAAAGGAAACAAAACAAAAATGAATTTATCATACTGTTCTTCACTTGAAGCAAAGTGTGAATACTTGATAAGAAAAAACGTATAAAGTTGAAAAATAAGATTAATGTAAAACAATTTTGCTTTGCTTTCTATCCTCTTGCTCACAGTGAGCAATGCTCTCTACACATTACTAGTCCACTATAAAACAAGAAGAAAACTTTCAACAGAAATCTCTAGAGAAGTCCTGAAGGCAGAAAGGGAATAAAACCCCAAGCAAGCAGCAGCGCTGCTTTCCTGCCCTGCATGGATCCTGCTCCGTTCCTGCTGCACGAGCAGGGAATGAGCCCCTGTGCCAATGAGACACCCTCACCTCATCCCTGCCTGGACTCCCTAAACAAAGGGCAACAAGAACAGACTTTAGGCTGCTTTAAATTCCACCCTGGGATAAACAGGGGGGCTGCTCCAAGGCTTGGGACTCAGAAAGGCAGTGGAGAGTCCTCGGGTTTTTTAATTCATTTTTTTCTGCCTCCACTGGAGGCGAGGGCTGACTCCAGCCCCTGCTGAACAACTTGGAGGCATCTTTTTGGATACTGATTTTAATGTTTGGAATTATTCTGCTGAAGGTCTCTCAGCAAGTGTTACTGGAGAGAGAAATAAGGTAAGAAACTGAATGAGGAGGATTGATTAGTACAGCCACCACAACATATAGGAAACAACAGTTTAGATGAAGGAAAAAAAAGCTGTAAAAATGCTGTGACATGATATTTATGACCCCTGATTTTCTGCATGCCTGGGATTGTCCTGGAATACCATATCCTGCTTATCCCCAATTTTTCATGGTTGATCTACTCAGGAAGGAGCACAAACCAACCCAGTGTAAATCAACAGACTTTAAATAAGACCATGGTTTGTCCAAATAAAAGAATCTATGGCATATGTATTTTCAAAGCTGAAAATAATATAGCAGATACATTAAAGAGGATCTAGCTGTAGTTCAGTCTCCTCTGGGCATGGAGATGTAAACACACTTGTTCTGCATCACAAATAATATACCAGATCAATGTTCAGCCTTTGAAAAATCTTGAACAAAGTTTCCCTCAGAATGATCAGAGGCAATCACACTGTGAGCTGCTGCTTAAAAGCTTTTACAAGGATGTTCACAGTAGACTTCACGTGGCTGGAATACCTGCTCTGGTTCCCCAGAAATGCAGGGATGCTGCTGGATGTGTCCCACCAGGGTTCTGGTAGCCCTGGAGCTGGGTGTCCACAGGGAACAGAGCAGCTCCATGGCTGATGCTGGAATTCCTCCTAGCAAGACAAACTCTGGAGTTGAGCAGGAGCACTAGGCTCAGCAGTTACAAAAGGACATCTACTAAAAGCAGTCTAAATATCTGGATTTCCAGACTGCAGAGACACAGAGCCAAGGGCTCTGCTGGCAGTTCAGTAAAATCTGCAAGGGCTTGGCCTGCAGCACTCCCAGGAACCACAAACAGCCCCAGGGACGCTCCCTGAGCCCGGGCAGGAGGAGCAGGGACTGCTGACAAATGAGGTTCATTTCTTTAGGCACTCACACTGAACCTGATGGGGCTTTTTACATTGCATAGGGGGTTATAAACACAAATACCAACCCAGCACTGCTGCAGCCACACTTAAATCTAACCCTAAAGTGTCTTCTGGCTCAAGACAGTAACAGAACAGCCCTTCAGAGACCAGCAGGGCTGTGTTTTGAAGGATGCATAGTCTAAGCCTGCATTTATTAGAAAATCTGGCCACACATCCTGCAGCCTTCTAAGATTTGCCAAAGTTGACTTCAAACAAGCGTGATCAGCACTCACTCACTTTGTGCTGATATAAAAGCAGAATTCAGCTCTGTGATATTGCTGCAGTTGGCTCCTACTCTAGTGCATAAAAGATTATTGATCAATTTGCAGACCCCTTGGAGAGACAGCCAGAGGAGCTGAGCACAAGATACCCACAGAAAACATGACAATTCCATAGATATTTCAAAAGAATAAAGAAAGGTAAATGAATTTTGTGTAATATTAGTAAACTATTTAAATAAGATCTATATTTAAATAATAAAAAGGTAGAACTTTAAGGTACAGAGAAACTTCTTCATAAAGGGGAAATTTTGTCCCTGGAAGAGCCCTGTCCTCAAGATTACTATTAATTCAGTTACAAAAAGCTTTTCACCTTTAAGGACAACAGCTGAAGCAATGCCAGTCCCTTTTCCATCTACACTGTTTAAAAAACAGGAAGAATACTCCTAAACTTAGAATGTCAAACCTAAAATCTTGACCATGAGTAGGAACAACACTAAATGCCACCCCCTGCCAAAGCTGGTTTGGCCTTGTTGCTTTATTCATGATAAGCAGAAGTTATGGGTCAATTACAGAGCTCATAATCCAATGCTACAGTTATACAGAAAGATGGAATATTTCATTCATTCTGCCCAAAATTGACTTTATACAGCATCAGTTCTTCTAAACATTGCAACATCAAACTTGATATATCAGATTCTGTCATAACAACCAAAACTACTCAGTGCTTTCCTCAATCAACCTCTTTAGGTCATTTATTCCACAAGTTCTAAAACCTATTTAGACCTTTGCATCACATCTCATGGCAGATTCTTCTACAAATTAAAAACTATCCTTTCTTAAGGTGGAAGCAGCTGCTCTGACTACACAGACTTTGTTCAGTGGGGGTTCAGAAACTTCATGGCCCTGAGTCCCAATTCCATTTGGAATTGGGCAAAAATCCTGCAGGAGCCTTGGTGCTCTGAGCAGGTCCCACTCCTGTGAATGCCTGAACAGAGTAAAAGTTTACAGACCCTCCTTTTCCTCAGCAGGAGCTTATCAGGGTAGGTGCTGTTCAATATTTAACATCTTCCCCCCTCCAAATTTACACTCAGGTTGAAGGAATGTTTTAAATAAAACATTAATGTACATACTATCAGTGAGAGGGAATAGAAAATAAAAGCTGGTGAGATGCTAAGCCTTAAACACATCATTATTTCTTGTTGGCTACCTTTATGTCCCAAATTTTGTACTCAGGATAGCCATAGGCTCCAACCCCTTTGTGTAATGTATTATTTCTTTCTTCTGCTTTCAGAGCTTCTCCCAACTGATTTGGGAGAAAAGCGAGTTGTAATGATTTCTTTCTTTTCCCTGAAAGATGGTGTATTTTCTTATAGTCAGTAATGATTTTCAACATCCAAACTCTGTCTTTAATGTGTTTATTTCCCTTATACTTACTTTCTTGTTTGTATGATGTAGAAATTAAGGTTGGGTAAATAATTCCTAGTTTTTTCTTCATTAATTTTTATTTCATCCTTTATGAAATAGCCTTAGAAACAGGTTCCTTCATGTCTTTGAAAGAAACATTCAATAATATCCACCAGAGAAAAAGAGACATTGCTGATCAAGTTTCACAGGTCACAGGTACCACACCAAACCTTTAAATGCCTGGTGAAATCAGGTAAAAATGTTAAATTTTCATCTGGGCAGTTATAAAACCTCAAAGTTCTGATACTATGGCAAAGTTTCTCCTCTAGCTGTAAATTCTCAATACCAAACACAAAGAGCTGCATGAGCAGGAGCAGGAAGAGGATCCCTCAGCTGATTGTGTGAGCAGAACAGAGAACACACAGACACCAGAATTGCTGTCACTGAGCAGGGGTGAGCTGCTGGGACCCACTGAACCTGGGCTTCTGCTTTGTCATTTATGCTTGCCAAGGTTGTCTCCATCCTGCTTTAAAAGAAAAGATAACAAAGAACTTCAAACGCTTGAATGGCTGTAATTTTCTGCATAGAACCTATAATAGTATAAAAGAACTAATGTGCAATCTGAATAGGTAAAGGAGGAAAAATAAAATAAATTGGTCTAGCAACATTTAAATGATGGCAAATGTAAGTTTAATATAAAACCATATTAGAACAATTGAGAATCATGAGAGACTGATTTATTATTTATATAACACACTAAAAGTTATCTGTAAAGGAAATTGTGTAATATGCAGTAAATTAGACAAAGCTGCACTATAAATTGGGATTAAACCTTAAACTGGCTTAAATATTTAATGTGCTATCATGACTCACATTTTCAATAAAGCTTGTTCAAAGTTCAGCAAGAAGAGTGAAAGCAGACTGAGGAGGAGCACTCACAAACCCTTGCCTCCTGATGATGCCAATTAAATCAGATCATCTCTTAATTGCCAAAACCAGGCAAAAGAAGCACGGGGCTTGTGCAAAGGACCTGCTGCAGAACTCACCAGGGATACTGGAAAAACTCTCATTACAGCCAGCAGAGTTGAGGTCACAGTAACTGCACAGGGTGCAAGATGAGTTCTACGTATCAGAATGCATTTCTTAAGTTAAAACTTTATTTGTGGAGTTCCACCTAAGGTGCTGGGGAACACTGATTTCAAGGGTATTGACCTGCATGGCTTAGCCCTGCCTCAGACATTCAGGTTTTGCATTACTGTGGAAAAACAATTGTTCTCACTTCCAGTCTGTGGCCTTAACACACTGTGCAAAGAAAATAAATCCAAGTCCTTGACCGACAAGGTTTATAACTGGAGATGTCAGACAAGAGGCAGACAAGAGCAGGGACAGTTCAAGGGAAGCCTGGCACAGCTTGGGTCAGCACTTCAGGCAGGGATCTCAGCACATTGGCAGCCCCTGACTCCTCGGGAGGGCTCTGAAGGGGAAATGGTTTTGTTTCACTCAGGGTTAGGGGCAGCCTCAAGGGCAATGGGGAAAAGGCACCAAAATTCTGCATGGGGCAATCTATGGGGCACTTGTCAGGCTGGGGGGAAGCCAAGCCACAACCTCTTCATCCTAGACAAAGTGGGATGTGGCTTTACAAAGGGAAAATGGTTAAAAATTGGTCCAAGGGAGAAGATAAATTGCAGAATGTAAGGTAACATTTCAGCAGCAATAATCTGAATGGAAATGAGTGGGTGACATTGTTGGTCAAGATCACAGGAGAGGATTTGCACAACTAAACACACACAAACACACACACACAAAATGATCCTTTATCTGCACAATACTTAAAATATAAATATATTTACATTTGTGCATACAAATAAAGAGATCTCAGGTTAAAAATACTACATATTTCACCTCTTCTCTATCATATTAAAATGCCAGATGTCTAAATGTATGAATATGCTGAATCCAATCTGGCTGACAGAGGAATATTTGGTTGGTTCCACACCAAACCAGTTCTCTGCCTGTTGTCTGGACAAACCCAAAGGAGTTTTGTTGAGTTTATCTTGACTTCAGCAGTGCAGCTCTGCCCTGCTCTGTTTGATGCCCATCATTCCCCTAAAAGCATCACAACTGTGAGTGGAGCAGATTTTTTTAAAAATGGTGTAATTTGCAGCTTAGACTTCACTAATCGTTTTAAGGCTAATGTGTTCTGCACAAGAAATAATATTTAGTTGTCTGGAATGTTTTGAGCTGCTTAAAACACCTAATTGTCATGTTGATGAATGTAAAATAGGCATAAGGCAGATAAATGTGGCCCACAGTGAATTGGAATTACAAATGGTAATACTTCCTAGCACTGCTGCTGTAGGAAATGTGGATTTTAATTATTATTTTACTTTAAAAGACATTGCTTTGCACAAGAAAAGGTCTCCTTATCTGCATGAACTTCAGACTGCTGAGCTAAGCAGTGTGGCTGCAGTTTGCCTTGAAGGGCAAAGGAGCCCCTCCATCAACAACCCCATGGGGACACAGCCTGGTCTGTGGTCACCTGCTTGTAGGACACAATTCCTGTCCTAAAAGATGTTTCTGTCACACAGGACAGACTCCTTGAGTTTCTGCAGCTCCTGTAGTTTATTTCTTCATTATCTTTAAAGCTAGAGTTTGTTCGTGGCTAGTTATGATTGAGGTCAAATGTGACACAAATCCCAGATTGTTGTGTATCAATGGCATACTGACTGTACATTATTAGAGCAGTATCTGGGCCTAAACAAACAACAAGAAAACTTACATTACCAAAATAGACAAATATATAGGAGCAAAAACCCAACAAGAACCCACATCCTCCCCTAGAATTTATGTATTTTGGAAACCTGTCCAATTTTCCCCCAATTCTAATGTCAGTAAGAGTTTCAAGCATTACACTAAATAATTTTTTTCTCATTTATAACAGCCCCTCTCTTTACAGTTCCACAATAATATAGCTTCTAGACAGACAAAAATACATGTAAATCTCCCCTCCCAGCTTTAATTTATTTCCATCCTTGTTACAAATATCTGAAAGCCAGCAGCAATGTTTGGGAGTTGGTCTGACTAGGCTGCTTTTTATTATCTAGCAAAACTGGTGATAGATGTGAGGATGTGTTTAATTCCCAAAGCTATCCAGCCACTTTACCTGTTGTTGAAAGAAAAGTGATCCATTCCTGGTTCTCAAGGGAAGGGTAGATTAGGAAGTAAAGATTTCCATGAAAAGCACACCATTCTCTTTCTGCACTATTAGAATCCATGTTTCTCAGGAATGTATTTATGTATTTTCCCAAAGAATATTGTAAGTAAAGGTTTATTGATTTCTGAAAAGCACTCACTATGAAAGAATCCGCTGTACTTCTCTTTGCTAGAGACATCTGATGTTCAGAAGGTAAAGGGTAATAAATTGCAATTCCAGACTTTTCCTGCACCTGCTGCCTCTGGCCCCAGTCCCAGGATAACAAGAACTGAAATCATCCCCAGCAGCAGGAGCCTGACAGCCACAGGGACGAGCCCCACCTGCCACTCACACAACATCTCCCTGCAATGAGCCATGCTAAAGGAATCCCTGCAGCCTGGGATCCCTCCCCAGCCTGGCACCAGGTGCACGGGGCCACCACGCCTGACAGAGCTCCCAAATTCAACACCTGGCTGGAAAAATGACCCAGGGTGGCAATCAGGATACAGCCCTGGGACCGTGCTCACAGGGGCCTGAGGGTGAGGGAAGAAACCAGGATCTGACTCCGTGGTTCAGAAGGCTGATTTATTATTTTATGATATATATTATATTAAAACTATCCTAAAAGAATAAGAGAAAGGATTTCATCAGAAGGCTGGATAAGAATTATTCATAACAAGGGCTTGTGTCTTGGACAGAGAGGCTTGTGTCTTGACTCCGAGCCAGCTGGGCTGTGATTGGCCATTAATTAGAAACAACCACATGAGACCAATCCCAGATGCACCTGTTGCATTGCACAGCAGCAGATCATCACTGTTTACATTTTGTTCCTGAGGCCTCTCAGCTTCTCAGGAGGAGCAATCCTAAGGAAAGGATTTTTCATAGAAGATGTCACAGCTCCAGCTCTGCTGGGCTGCGCTCCATGCACAACTGCAGCCACAGAGCCTCTCTGGGGGAGAGGAGACCCTGGGAGAGCTCCTGTGTGTGTTCATCCTCCAGATCAGCTGCTGACAATCCCTCTCACTGCAGATCAATGACTGGATAGACAAATAGTCCATTTAGATATTTCCAGGAGTGTCACTCTATATATTTTTACCACTCTCTTGGAAAAATGTAGCTCAGATAAATGTAAGCCAGTCTTCTTCTGGAAGAACACTCTCTGAAATACATTTCTGGTGCTGATTATAAGCTAAGAATAATTTATATTTTAAAAATTCTCAGGAAGAACATATCCAAGGTTTATCATGATATGAAAAAACATTATGATTTCCAGCTTGGTATTATTGTTATGAGTTCCATTCTTTCTTAATAGAAACTTGAATAAAAACTGTTCTGGCCAAACCTCTCTATTTTATTTCTTTTATTGTAACCATTAAATCAGCTTTCATTTCATTACTCTAATTGTGCCTGGGAGCAGCAACTGCCACCTTAAGGCACATAACCTAATTTGAAATGCTCACAGCTCATTCCACCTTAAAATATATTGCAGTACTTAGGATCAGCACAGCAGGTCAAGCTATACAACAGCACTCTTGTGATCAGAGGACTTTTTGGCAGTTAAATCAGGAGAAAGACTGAGGCAATGCGAAAAAAGTAACATTTCTCTTGCTTAAAAGATACACAGTAGTTGACATAACCATTTTTTATTTGTACCTTAAGTGTCTCCAGAGGATTCTTATTTAGGCAGAGATTTCTCACATAAGGAGCATTTCTTGGCACAGCACACAAACACCTAATTCACTTGGATGATTTTTACTGTGGGGATTATACATGTAAAGAGCCACCTTACTGGGCTGTGAGGGGAAAATCCATAATGATGATGGATATGCCTGTTTGTGCTCCTTGTGTGGGCCTTTCTCCCATTGTTTCTGACTGTTCTCAGTCTTTATCTATTCCACATCTCCCTGTAAACTGCATATTCCCTCAATTTTATTGATATTCTCTCCATTTTATTGATGGGGAAGTGAGACACAACAATTAAACAACTCCCTGACATCACATAGGGGTGCAAAGGCAGAGCTGGCATTTAAATGTAGGTCTCCTCCTTGCCAGGTGAGTGCCCCATATAAAAGGTGCTGTGGCAGCTACTCCTCCTTTCCTCTCTCGTTACACAGTGAACAGATCCATTCCCTACAGCAATATTTCTGAAAGAGCTTTCCCCTGGCTCAGGGATTCCAGCCCCTGCAAACCAGGCTGTGAGTTGAACCCTTTCCTTGAGCAGATGTGGGGCAGATCTTCATTAGCAGGAAGTGCAATTACAAACCTGAGCTATTGTAAGGTGCAATAAAGGGGCAGACCAACATTTCCAGTCTTGAACATCCCCAAAAAGCCCAGGAGCACACCCCACCCACCTGAAATCCTGCCTGCAAACCTCTGTAACCCGGTGCCTGGTCCCTGCTGGACCAAAGGAGGCCAGAAAGGAGCCAAACCCATGAGGGGTTCAGGATTTGTGTGAGGTCCAGGTCCAAGGGAATTCAGTACAAACAACTGATAAATATCTGCAGCCTGATGTTTGTTTGGAAGCAGGAGGGATTTTTAACTTGGTCCTGCAGAGAACCAGGATGAGAGGAAATATCTCCCCACTCTCCTTGGGAGGCAGCAGCTGAGGAGGGGCTCGTCTCATGGCCTGAACAAACCTAATTGCACCTCAGGGCACTGAAAAAGGACCAAGCAGCCTGCACATAAACAATGAATGGATCCATTCATTGTGAAGCTGCTTTAGATATAAGAAAGCCAGAAATGGGTCAGTGGATCTTGACCAAAACCCCACAATAATCCTATTTTGATGCCATCTATGGTGTAACATCTCTATAAGTATTTGCTTAAACACATATTTACATATTTCTAGACACTCATATGCCCCACCCATCCATAAAACAGATTCTGAGGATAATTACCCACCCTTTCATATATGTCTTCAAAAAATTGTATTTAAAATACAAATTTTAAAACTTCCTCAAACCTTCTTTTTGCAGATATTTTTAAACAAGTTTTTCCCCCTTCAAACAAATCAGCATATTTTAAAAATTCTTCAGTTGAAGTGTCATTGATGAAATACTCCAGGCTGGGGAACTTTACTATGTGATAAGAATGACTTAGCTGTGAGCTGAGGCATCCCAAAATGACAGTTTTCAGAAAGCCCTGATTCTGTTTTCATAATGTAAATTAGATGATTGAGTGGCATATGGTTATCCTGTTGTTATGACATAGCTGTGTGTATTTTCTCTGCATCAATAAAATTAGAACTTGAAAAAAAGCACTCATTGAAATTGCAGCATGAACAAAGCCCCAATTTAAACCCATCATACACATAATGTGCAGGGATATGGAGATACATTTGCATCAGCTTGATCCACATTACAGCTGACATCAACCTGCTCCAGAGGTAGGGACAGCACAGGTCACTGGAGAGCCAGAGTTATTCCAGCAGCCAAACTGCTGCTCCAGGGTCAGGCCATGGCCTTCACCTTCTGGTCAGTGCAGGAAATTGAAGATTTCCACAGTGTGGCATCATTTTATTGGAATTTCTGGTTATTAGGAGCCTGACTCTCAATTGTTGTTTTTCAGTCACTGAATTGTGTTTCACAACAGTGCCAAATTTGGTGAAAATACTTTCAGTGCTTTCCCTAGAATATTTTTGATCCCACCTACACATCCTTTGATGAATATTTAATTATTTTCACAAAGTGCAACAGCCCAGGTAACAAGGACGTGAACCTGTTGCCTCTCTAGGTGCTTCAGGGGCAGAGCTCCAAAAACCTGCTACAGTTCCACCATGTCTACACAAGTGCTGTAATTTTGCTGTCCAAATGAGGGACATGGGCATCTCCTGCCTCCTTTTTTTTCCTGTGTGCTCAATAAATACAATTTTAACAGAGAATTGCAGTACTAAAACCAGTGGATCATTAATTTTTGAGTATCTTCCCTAGATACTTCATCTGAGCAGCTCTGGAGCAGAACACAAACATCTAATCCACGAGGATTAATTTTCACCACAGAGATTACATCTGGTAAAATGTGTCATGTAAAATCTTTGTGATGCCCTGGTGGGATGAGGGCTTTGGAGAGAATCTTGTTCTGAGATTTGTTGGAATATAACTGAAAAACAACACTGCCTTTTCAGGTGAGATGAGCATGAAGGCTTTTAGGCCACCTTCAGGCAGGACTGGCAATCACTCAGGAACTGGCTGATGGCTCCTGTGATGCAGGAAATCTTTTATTTTTTTGTGGATATTGGCAGCTTCCTTCTAAACTCAACTTTGTAACCCAAGTCTCCAGCACGTTTAGAATTGCAGATGTGTGTTCTGAGAATTTGCAGTGTTTGCCAGAAAGACACTATATGATATTAGCACAGTTGGTTCTGAATTTTAAACCCAAATCTGATGTTCTATGACTCACGGCCTCAGGAAAGAATTAGATGAATATCTCATAAGGGGAGAGACACTGCCTGAATATCTTTATAGAGGAGATATGCTGAATAATAACCATTATCTCCATATGACAAGCTCCCATTCTATTTAGGATCTGGTGTGCTGCTACACAAGCAGAGAATGCCACAGAGATAGCCATATCTGAATTATCTTTAATATACCTAGAGTGCCAGAAATCAATGGAACTGCAGCAGCACAGACCTCACTCATTGCTTTTCTTTCCTGCCCAGGGTGCCTCACTGACACCCCTGGACAGTCCACTCTGAAATCCAGGCTGTCCCAGCACTGCCAGAGCTAGCAGATAAAAGCTGTCCCAGGGCTCCTGCTTGTGCTGTAATCACCCCCCTGCTCACAGCACTGCATCAACTCCAGTTTGGAACAATGAACTGTTGCAGTGTGTTTTGTTAAGTTATTAGGTTGGTTTGTTCCACTCCCCCTATGTCTGAAAATGGTTCTGCCCCAGTTCTCCCTTCCCGCCTTTGGAGCTGTCTGTCTCCCTGGCTCCACCCCAGCCAACAATGTATCCCCTAAACTCCGCCCTGGTTTCCCTGGAAACCCTTGGATCTTGTCTTCTGACCCCTCCCCGGTACCCCGCCAATCACTCTCACTGCCCGCCCTTACTGCTAGAATGTTCCAGCAGGGGAGTTCGATGGTTGGCTGAGGAACAGGGGCCCCTCCCCAGTACCCCGCCAATCACTCTCACTGCCCGCCCTTACTGCTAGAATGTTCCAGCAGGGGAGTTCGATGATTGGCTGAGGGACCGGGGCCCCTCCCCAGAATGTTTCCCATTGGTGTTGCCCACGTGTCAATCCCTTGGACCCCACTCCCCACTGCACCCCCATTGGCCCAATGCCCGGCACCTCCCTTGTTCTCCCTACCCGTTAAAACTTGCTGTCGGCCCCTCCCGCTGTTCTCCTGTCGGTCCCTCCGGGGTTGATTAGAGCCTGGCTTAAGCCACAGTTGGAGTCCGCCCTCTTCTTTCCGCTGGTTGCGGCCTTTACCAGACTCGGTCCTGCACAAGGTGTGCCTGCAGCCGCAAGCTGGGCACTGCCTCAGGCGCTATCCCGAGGCCAGCTCTCGGGAGAAGGGCCCCCGTGCTGCTGGCAGTGCTGGAGCCGGCCGGACGCTGACAATAGAGTCACACTGCTGCAATAAACCAGCCCTTGCAGCATGGAGGGTGTTCACCAGAGCCTCGGGATAGCTGGCCTCTCATTTCCATAACCAGCACTTCATTCCCATGTACGTCTTTCTTGTAGCAAAGTCCCTCACAGCACCTAAAAACATTTGGTACAATGTGAATCTGGCCCCAAGCAGATCTGAGAGGAATTTTTATTAATAAAAATATTTTTATATTTTTGAAGAGTCTGGGTCATCTCATAGATCGGTTGTTATTAAACCTATAGTGACCTTATTTTTAGGGTTTCCACTTTCCATCATGTGCTAGGATTTCTAGGATTTGCACTGGGTGTTTCTCTCTCTTCCAGGACTCAGGAGCACTAAAATTGGCTTCAAGAACTTTAAGTGCAAAGAATTACAGCAGAGAAGTGAACAACAGCTTGTGGCATTGCCAGACTCATGGTGCCATGTAAATCAATCTGCTCCAAGCATCTCCATTATAATTCTTTTTGAAAGGGCCAATAAATGCTTGTATAAACAGATGATAAATCACAATTCCTTTAATGACTTACAAGAGGACACTGCTTTGCATGGGGAGGAAGTGCACTTCCATTTGGCTGACTTTACTGCCTAACCAGGCTCACATCTGGAGCAGCAGGATTTATGGCACCTTCAGGCCATAACTCTGCTGAAGTAACATGGAAACAGCTCCTTTTGTTGTGCAGCTCCAGGAGATGCCCACACCAAACAGCTCAACAGGAGCTGGGCTGCTCCTCTGACTTATCAAGCATTTTTAATGTATTTTTTACAGAGAAAGCCTCATGACATTATCCTCAAATGTCCTGAGCTCAGCAGCAGGATGTAATGGAATTATCAACATTCAAATAACACATAGTTTGCTGTATTGAACACAATAAACCCCAAGATTCCTAACAGAAATGGAATGCTCACAGTGCCTTGGTGCTATAGAAATACACAGTGTAAGGTTGCTTTTTCTGGAGAGTTTTTGTACTCAGTAACCCAAAAGACCAGAGATTGGAAGAGAAAACCTGGGTAAATCTGTGTTTGGTGGGTTTTAGGGATGGTGTGGTGTTTCAGCACTGCTTATCTCTTACTTCCTCCTGCCTTGACACTTCTTTATTCCATTTTCTTGCTGCATTCATGGTGAATCTCTGGCTTAATCTTTGTGAACAGGAGAAGAATAATACTGGGATACTCACTCAGTTGCCCTCCAATTTCTGATGACAATTATTGTGAGAAGAGAAGGAGCTGCAATAGAAATGGGTGTGTTTTAACAAATATCCAGCATTTCTGGCTCTGCACTTTTACATCCCTGGTACCATTTCTAGACCATCCCCAGGAGGAGTTTGTGTGCTAATGCTTGCAGATTTGGCTTGTGAAAAGTGCCTCCATAAATAGATTTATCCTTTAAACATCAGTCTCTCTCCTTCCCTTCTGAGCAGCATCTTTCATTTTTCACAAGATACAAAAAGAACCTGCTGATGATAATGTCCTTTTGCTCCTCTAGAAAGAGAAGCTCTTAAGCCCCTCCAGCCAAACATGTCCCTATTTAACAAGTTGCTGAATAAATGCAAATTCCATGGAGCTTTGCTTAATGGGGCAAGCAAGTACTTCAGTTCAGAGTTGAAGAAATCATGGATGCTAACTTAGAAATGCTCCTTTCCCCTGAAGTTCAGCTCTGTACAGAATCAAGGAAATAAAATCAGCTGGGAAAGATATACACAGATACAAAAAAAAAAAAAAAAACAACAAAAAAAAACAAAACACCCAAACCTCTCAAAATTTGAGATGTAACAAACTATTCTCAGATATGCATTTATATAAAGTGATTTTTAACTAAGTGGCAAGAAAGACATGACTTTCCATCAAAAACTAGGCTGGTGTGGAAAGAGCAGTGCTGCTATATCACACCTTGCAGGCTTTGCCAGTCCCAGTTAAGCTTCAGCAAAGCCTTCATGACTCAAATATGAAACTTGTAGGAAAGCTTTTGTTTGCTCCCATGCTGCTCACCTAAACAGAAGGATTGGGAAACATCTGCAAAGGCACTGCTTGTTCCCTTTACAGCCCTCCTTAATCTCCAGTGCTGTAATGGAGCCACAAAAACAGTGACAGCTTGAATTGGACAGCTCAGGATCGACACTCCTGCTTTACATCTTAAGAAATATTGTCTCCTGGGCTATCCAAGCTCCTTCATAAGCAGCTGTGGTCTTTTTCTTCTCCTGAGATTGCAAGATTTAGGGAGAAAAGACTGGATTTTTTAACTACAGTTCAGTACAAAGTACCTGAGACTTGAAAACTGTAGCACCACCTCCAAAATCTCTCATTTCTTGCCGCACTCGTATCTGATTTGTGATGAATTTCTTTCCTGTATATAGAGGACAACCCCAAAAGCACAAACAAGACCCATGAGCTACAATGGGTGCCAAAAGGCAGTGTTCAAATCCACTTTCTCCCAACATTATTCCTTGTTTGGGATCTCAAATATTATTTTGAGGCTCCAGGCAGAAATCTCAGGGCCCAGAGAATATATAGTGTGTAATGGAGAGCTCTCCAGAGAAATGTGGCTTCTGGAGCAAGGGGAAAGCTTGAACCTAAACATTTCTAAGGGACAAAATAAATGGTGATGAAGTGCTAACAAGATTTAGTTGGATAGAACTAATTACTCATGGTAGGGGATGACAGCAAGGGCTTGCTTTGGCAATAAGTGAAAGCAAGAACAAGCAATAAGCCTAAATATGGGCTCGATTAAGGGAAAGTTTTTCAAAACTTAACGTATGGAATTAGACAGAAAATTAGAATGAGAGAAATGGCACCAAGTCACTTGGAGACACACTATATAAAAAAGTAGATTTTCCTTATGCATGATGTACACAGTGGACCAAAGCTCCTGTTTTCTTATCAATCTTGCCTTATCACAAAGACATTTATTTTCTAGTCATGAAAGACTGGATTCAATTAAAACACAAGCTCACCTGTAAATTAAACTGAAACAGAAACTCTCCTGATATTCAGAAGTAAGTGTTAAAAATCACCAAGTACTACCAGTGGTTGCCATACTTAAAACTCTTCACACACAGAAGCTGAATGCATTCTGTTGCTGAATTACTGTAAAATGTGAGTTTCTATTACCTTGTGGGGGTTAATTTAAAGGAAGAAAAAACATTATAGTGTTTTTTAAAGTCTAAGGATTTATTTTTTTTAATTCCAACAACAAATATTGCAACAGCAGTACGATGCAGATATGCAAGGGTAAGATGAATTATTGGGTGACTTAATGGAGTCACTTTTCATCTCCACTTAAAAGGTGCCAATTTTTTATTAAGTTTACTTACTTAACCTGCCATTTCACCCAGCCTAGAGAAGCTTTGCTGACACCTCAGCTTAATTTAGCTTGCTTAAATGGAACCTTGCTACATTTAAATACACATGCTCTTGCTCCTAGTTTATTTCACATCACTAAAAATAAATGAGAAACTGTTGATACCTGTACTCTGAGTCCACTATTTCCTTATGAATTGGGTTTTGCAGGAGACTTTTGAATGTCTCCTGGAGGAAATAAATATGAAAATTTCATCTCTCATATTTCCTGCAGAAATCCACAGAAAGTGCACTGCCAGCAGTGGAGGTTCCCAAGCCAAGACCAGCCCTGAAGTGCCCCTCAGCTGCCAAGGAGCCATGGCCAGGCTGTGCTGGTGCTCCTTACCCTGTTCTGCAGAGGGGATGCCTTGGGCTCAGCCTGGGATGCTGAGGGAATTCCCTTGAACGTGAGCAGGGATGTGCCAGTGGAAGCTGCCCTCCCATGGGAAGCTTTGCCCCTCGAACAGCAGCAGGATATTGGAACTGTGCTAGGATTTCTCAGCTGTCAGGAAGCAGAGCTAGAATTCCCCTGTGAACAGCCAGTGCTAACAGATCCACAATGGGCCTGGAAAGCAGAGGGATGTTAAACTGCTCTGGCTTTGTCGCTTGGGCCTTTTTTAAAAGCAGACCACCAGAAAGGTCACTTCACACTTGGCACTTTTTCATTAGTTTTGCATTTAGCAGGGTTGTTCTTAATTCCTTCCTTTCTTCTATTGATCCTGGGGGAGAGGAGGCACAGAGGGAAGATGACAAATAGGCTGCAGTTGTCCCTTCCCTTCTGTCATTTGTTTCACGGGTAAGTGAGTAGAAATGAAGACAGCATGTTCCACACTGAGTGCTGAGAGCACAGAATATGGCCTCCAGCTAGAGCACAAATAATTTCTGTGCATGATGAATCCTTTCAATAACGAGGGCCCTGCTAATGCAGGATCCAATCACAGCCATTAGCTCTTGGCACTGTTCTTCAAATGATACAGAAATGCAAGCAGCACCCAGCCATGCTCCTGTAGCACACACACACACACTAGCCAGGATTTCAGCTGGCAATTTACTTTTCTCATCAATGTGCTGTATAATTGGATTAAAAAAAAAACCAAAAAACATCTGATAGGATAAACTCCTCAAAAAACAATAACCTGCTTAAGGAAATGATGGATCATTCTGAAATAAGGGGCTGTGGTGTGAATCTATTGATGGATGAATTGGTTCTGGGACTATTTCAAGACCTGTGGCCCTGTGTGATGGATGAGTTTCTATGGCAGGTAACAAACTATTGAAACAAAGCTATATATTCTAGTTCCTCTGATTTTCAGTCACCAGTGCCTTTTGAAACCATGGTACTCACAGAAGGAGTCACACTTACTGCGGCAAAGATGCTTTCAAACTCAATTCAAGCTCTTTGACCATGATCCAGAAGCTTCACAGAGTCATTTAGGAGCATTTCTTGCCTCAAGCCAGCTTTTTCTTTTAATTCTTTTGTATTATTTTTACATAGGTAGTAGTTATATTCATATTCTCATTTATAATACTGTTATTCAATATTTGATAAATTGAAAAATTTTATTAATATCCTGCAACGTGTAAATTAGAAATGCTCTTAAAATCCCCAAATAATTACTTTGCCTCAATTCTAACACTAAGAACATAGTATTTTATTTTTAAACAACACTTTCCTGGAAGATTATTTTTTTATTTGCACTTGCTTTTGGTAACTGTGCATCCATAAAGATATTTTACATTTTATTCTTAATGGATTTTTTAATGAAAAGAAAACCAGTAATTAGTAAAGAATTCTACTTAGATGGATGCCCCAGTATTCCCTGTGTTACTGTTCTGTAGGGAACAGTGCATGGCAAAACAGATGCTACTCTTTTATAAATGAAGTTCACAGAAAATTAAACTTCAGCCTGTGTTTCACACTCTCTCAGTCCAGATAAGGGATTTCCCCTGCCCCCTGTACATATTTTTGTTAGTTTATCCACTACAATAATTACAATTTTGATAAATTCTCACAGCACTATTGGATTTGCTAGTTTGATACAGCACTGGGGCCGATGTGGAGCAGATCATAGGTCTGTCCAGAGTTTGTCAGGCTGCAATGGACTCCATTTATTGCCCAGTTAGGCTGCAGGGGTTGCTGGTGAATGATTTCCCTGAAGTGCCAGCAGGACAGGGAGCAGGGGCCAGGCTGCCCAGCTGTGAGCCCCTGAGAGCAGCTCAAATCAAAGGAAACCCAGCAATGAAATTGGCCTTCTAGACTGTGACAAAAACCCTGCTGACCAAGTAATGCCAAAAATCCTTGAGGCTTAGCTAACTCCAGAAGCACACTGACATGACAAACCTGAAGGAGGCTCTGGCAGTGATGCACTCTGGTTTAAACCCAGCACAGAGCACACTGAGATCCAGAAAACACCAGCAGAGGCTCAGTTTGACTGTCCCAGGCTGAGGCAGATGACACCCAGGCCAAAATTCAACAACATCAGAGGTAAGAGGTTGGTGCAATGGGCTGCTGATACCTTCCCCTGTTGTTCTCTGAATTCCATATGAACCCAGTGCTGAAGCAGCCTGTATCAAACTGAGCCAAAACAGAGGATCAAGAGGGATAACATTTTAAAGTGGATTCAACACAAACTTCTTTTGAAAACAAGTTTTTAGGATGCTGCCATATGATCTCCTCTGGAAGAATATATGTTCTCTTCCAAACCTATTATGCTGACTTTCTATGCAACCTTGATTAAAAATAGAAGGCATATTTTGGAAGCAAATTCCAAGTGATTTTTATATCTGCAAATAGAATGTAATTATTTTTAAAATGCCTTGATTTTTCGTCATCCAAAAAAACCTCATAAGCCACCCACCTTAAATGCTAAATGATGGCACCTCACTGCTAAAGGAATAAACCAACTGGACACCACTGGTGACAACATCTGAAAACATCTGTGCTCCTTCTTCTGGGATTTACTACAAAAACTGATCAGTGCAAGAGGACTCCAAGCAGCAGAAGGGAAATGTGGTGCCTCTAGACAGCTGATTGCACATTTGTGTCTAATGACAAAGCTTATAGAGCAATATAACCACTTTGTTATTTAGGAACATTGGATTCTGTTCTGGAAAACACCTTAGCAATCACTATATGTAGCTCTTCTCTGTTTCAAGCTGCCGTATTTTACATGTTCCCAGTTATAAACCAGAATTAATTTGCTGTAATGTAATATGGAGATCAAAATTAGAACAATATTTTCATCTTCTCTTCAGTCAGTTTGTTTCATCTAAAAGAAAAATCACAGCTTGAGCTGTGTAATCTCAGCCAAAGATAAATCTCAGTTTATTATGTATCAAGACTTCCTGGGAAGACATTTGGCTGAATTAAGCTCATCCTTCCTTTTTTGTGACAACTCATGTCATGACATTAAAGGTCATGTTCCTTCCTTTCTGTCACTTTAAATTATGCCATCAATATCAAGAAGTGATTCAACAGAGAATGCAATAAATGCTACAGAATTATTAAAATCATGCTAGGTGGCTGCTTTTCATACATTCCTGATTTCAGCTAACACTTTGCATTCTTAACAGGAAAATCAGGTGCCTTGAATACAATGGGAAATAAGTTGAGGCTGCAGGTCTGGGGAGGAGGAGGAGGAGGAGGAGGAGGAGGAAGAGGAAGAGTAGCTCCCATTCCAGTCACGCCATGCCCATAATCACAGCAACAGCAGCACACACACATTCATTAAGGAAACATTCAGCTCCCCTCTTTGCAATTGTGTTTAAAATTATTTAGCTCAACACTCTATCCCCAAAAGCATACATCTGGGCTAAAATAAGAAATAAATAATTTAAAGGGATAAATGTTTATTGAAAACATTTGCATCTGACTCAATGAAGTGCTTCGTTGTTATTTTTCAGTATCACTATTTTACTTCCATGCTCTTCTTTAGCTTTTAAATGACAAATTTAGGTTTCATTTTTCAAGCAAAGCACCTTTCTGTTTCCTCCACCTTCTGGCACAGAGTCCCAATCTCCTTCCTCGGAGATGACTTGGAGCTCCCCACCTGAAACACAAATTGAAGGAATAATCCAACTGTAAACACACCATTTATGTTAATGGTTGTGAAAAACCAACCTGGAGAATTAACTGCCACACAGCAGCAGAATGTGTGCTCCCCTTGTCAGAGAAAGCAGTAAGAACCCTGGGAGAAGGAAATAAAAAAATATATTTTTTTAATGTAGCTGCAGATTGAGATATGGCTCTTTTCCACAGGTTTAATTAGTATGGAGGCAGAGATTCCCACTTTGTAATTTCTCTTCCTTAATTGATTCATAGTTCTATTTTTGAGTTAAAATTCCGCACCCAACTACACACATTGCATGTCCCAGGAAGCAGAAACAAAGTCATTTGAAGAACAGCTGAGCAGCTCACTGCAACATGGACAGAGGTGACTAAATAACATGAAATACACACAACAAGGGCATGGGGAGCAGGAATATCCAGGGAGGAGAACCTTCAGTAGCACTGGAGTTGGCAAGGCCAGGGGAAGAAATGAAAGAACTGACTGAAGAGCACAGCAGTGAAAAGAGGGATGAGAGGAGGGCAAGGGGATGGCTGAGGCAGCAGGACAGGGAATAAAGGCTGCCCCAGTGACCTGCAAAGCAAAACTTCACACAGCTGCAACACCTGGAGCCCAGCTGAGCCCAACTTGGCCAAGGGGCTCTCTGCTTCTATTTTTCAAATAAGTGAGGTCTGGTGGCCCTTCTTGCTTCTTCCACCTGGAACTGCATTTTATTTTTTGTGCCTGCAGCTTCCAGCAGGATTTCTACCTTGTGCTGAAACACTTCTCTTGCCCTTCCCTTTGTATACAGGAAGGATCTTTCCACCTTGCCTTTTCTCTCCTCCAGGACTGATGTTGGGGACGGACACACTCAGTGCTGAGAGCCACTCACTGCAGCCTCTTCTGCTGAATGCTGGAAGGAAGAACCAGCACCAGAAACCTTCTCACTGCCTCTTAGCAAATTTGCACTTTTTTAACTCCAGTGCCAGTCCTGACCCTTTCCCCCTGCAGCTAAAATCCAGTATTTCTGGGGTAAAAGGGTTTGCCTCAGACAAAGAAGCAGACAAGACAATTTTGCCGCATGCACTCTAAGTTGTGTTCTTGAATATTGCTGAGCATCCAACTGCAAATTCAGTTGTCTGAAGGACAAATTGGAAGAGCTATATGGATGTTTCACAATCAACAGAAAGCTTTTTCTTCTTGCTAAGAGAGGTAGATAGAATATTTTTAAATGCAACTTGAAATTCCATTTTACACCCAAAACATTGCAGCAACTTCTATCTTTGTTTAGCACATTCTTTACTCTTTTTTGTCACTCTGATCTTCTCAAAACCATGCAGTCAAATCCTTGTGAACTGCTGTGTTTAGTTTTCAGCCACACAGACATTTTCCTGCCTAAGAAACAATGACTCTTAAACTGCCTCTTCTTTCTACTCAGCAATCACAGCCAATAGCACTTTAGAAATTTAGATGAAAACAAAGCACCAGGACCTTCTGTGTCTCCCAGTCAAGCCTCATCTTCAGAAAAACCAAGACAGATCCTAGAAACATTTTTGTGTATAAGTCAAAGCCAGTATTTCAATTATGAAGCCAGCAACTCCTCACATGTAAAGTTTTACAGTGCTAAACCCACTAAAAAATGACAATGATGCAGAACCATCAAGCTGTATTGTAGTCTTAGTTCTCAAAATATTTGGATTTTATTAGCTCAGCAATGAGGCTTCCCCTGCATGCTAATCATTCATTAATGCACCTCTCCTTACAGAGAGGACCGAGCCCAACATGTTCCTTCTCATTTGATTTTAAAGGAACATATATTATATATGTGAGCTACATATAGTTTTGGACGTCAAGAAGTAATCAGCAGTACCTCATTGGGCCGTGATATTCTGCAGGGAATCTTACACAATGAAGAGAAAAAAAACTCTGAATAATTTACACTAAAATCTGCTTGATTTACAACCTTCTGTTCTATCTCTGTGGGAGACAGCTATGGCAATGAATCCTCACAGTAAATCTACATTTAACAAAAGAAGTTGCTAAGCTCCAACAACTGGCCAGTCCAACTTAAATAATCCTGACAAGGAGATAACTAAATCCCAGAGAGTCCAAGAAAGAGCACGGAGAGCTGTTCCATTATCTGATTTAACCACAGCCTGGCTGCAGCTGAGTCACCACAAGGCTGGAATGAAGCTGACCTCGTTGTGTCAGGCAAACACAGCACTAAGACTCCCAGGCCAAGGATCTTGCAATTAAAATGAAAAAAAAAGAATAAAAATAAACACTAGAACCCAAGGAAAAAGGACAAAAAAGCACAGCATTAGTAAGGGCTGCAGCAAGTCCTGCTAGTGCTAAATTTCTTACAGCAGAGAGTTGGAAGGGGCACAGAGGAGGAGAGGAGCCCAGAGGGGCCCAAGGAGCCTTTGGCAAGCAGGGTCAGGCTGCCCCAACAGCTCACCCTGAGCTGGGCAATGCTGGTGTCACCCACCAGCATTGAAAACACCAGATCTGAAAATTTCCACTGGTTCTGAAGGTGAACACTTGGACACTTACACAGGGAAAAACGCCCCTGAACAAAGAATTTGCCAGGAGACTGCAGGAGGAAATGCTGAGCAACATCCTCAGGTGGTGTAGCCCAACTTATAGAAAAGATTCCTTCTTAAGAAAACTGAGGATATTTAATGCATTTTTTTGGAACTGTTGAGAAAAAAAAACCAAACAAACACCATTTAGGTTTTTAAAATCCTACTGCTTAACAGGAGATGAAATCTTGAATATTCATTATCTTCCTGAATTGGAATGAGTGCTGGAAAATGAAAAATCAGGAGATGGCAGAAACAGGGAAAACAGCCAGACTTCCTCTGTGTGAAACATATGTGTTAGCTTTGTTGAAAAATAAGGAGAAAGAAGTTCTTCAAATTGCAGCCCGTGGGTGATGATTTACAGGTACCAAACTCACACCGATACCCTCGCCCTTCCTGCAGCCCCTTCTCTGAGCCCAGCTCAGGCATTAATCGCATACAAATGACCCTGCTGCTCACAGCAGGAGCATCCCACCCTCGGGAAGGCAGGAATCCGAGCTGGAGGAGCTGCTGCTGGCAGTGGGGTGCTGGTCACTGCTGGATGCACAGGGCACTTACACTGGGTGGGAATCAGGGGGAGATCCCTGCTGCCTCTGGGGAATTCACACCACAGCCATGAACACGGGAGAAATGTTTGCGATCCCCAGCTTTGGGAGGGTTCTACAGCCTGAGAGAGTGGAAAGGTCCCCTCTAGGTCCCCTCTGAGCCTCCCATCGCTGGTACTGAGGGTTTTTAACCCAAATCAACAAAGCAAATTCTTGGGGATCAGCTGCCGAGGATCAGCCTCGGAAAGGATGTTCATTAAAGCTCTTCTCAAAGGTGTAAAAGATAAAAATAGAGCAACTGTTGAAGGGCAGGAATGCAGGATGTGGTGCTGAAGAGGATGCTGAGAAACAGATCCAGAAATTGCTCTGCTCAGGACATTTGGCTTGTGCAAAGTTTAATGGCCAGGTTTAGGTAATTGTTTTCCTCAAAGTCCAGAACTCAATCAGAATTGTAGGCACCCAGAACTAAGGGCATTCAGATGTGGCTTTCCCACTAAATAAAAACCCCAAACACCTCAAAGGCATTCCATAATTTTGCATTGCTGTTATAATTTCAGATATTTATGAGGGAGAGAATATTGGCATTCTGTATATTCCTTATGAAATTAATTGTTTTATGCATTATCAGTATTCTGATTGGAAGACTGAGTTCTGGAATAGCCTCTCCCCCTTCCTGGGGCGTTCTGATTATCTGTAGGAAAAAGGACATGGGTGTTTTAACAGAGATATGTTTAGGTTCCACTAAAATACCATGACAACCTTCAGAATTATTCACTTTCAAAGCTATTCCAGAATAATCTGTAAACTAACATCAAATATTTCATACCATTTTGGCAGAAAATGAAAAGTGTTCCATTTCATGCTTAATTTATTTTTTAATTATAAATCTGTTGGTAAACAGTACCATAATAGGCTTTGCTTTGTGCCTGCTTTATGCTTCGGAACTCTTAGAGTTTTAATATGTTTTCAATACAAAAAACATGATAATAACTGCTCCTGGAAATGACTGGCTGGATGAGTTCATCCCTAAGTAAATTTTAGCATTAATCACATACACTTCCTAGTAAGGGACATTAAAAAAACCAAATAGAAAACAGTCTGGCAATTTTTAAACATCAGAATAATAATAGAGGTAATAATTTATACCTAGAACAGTTTAATACTAATTCTACCATAACAGTAATCTTTTCAGAAAAACAGGAAGACAATTTTTAATTAAAACCACTTTAGTATAAAATTGTTAAACCAGCACATGGGTGACATCCCACAAAGCCACAGTGTCATATTTTACCTCCTCCCTCTGCTGTACTCCTGAAAATGAGAGTTCCCCTGACATATGAATGAGTGCTTTGGCTTCCTGTTCGTCTTTTTGAAGTTTAAAATAGTGGGGGTTGGTATTGAAACCTTTATATTACCAGAATTACAACGTGCTGGTTCATTAACAGCCAGCTTTCACTGTGTTTGGGCAGGAGCACCTTTCCTTTTGCTGCTTTGTGGCAGCACATTCCCCCCCCTAAAGCAGGAATAAGCAATATCTGCCCAACCACACACAAGCCAATCATCAAAAGAGCCTTCCTATCTGTATGTACAAAATGCACATGTAATTAGGAATAAATTTTGAAAATCAGCCTCCCTCCTGTGAGTCTTTGCTGGTGTCTGCCCTCAGCCTTTATTGCTGCAGGTACCATCACACCCTCTACTATTTGTAGCATGCTCTGAGTAATTTCACATTTGCCAAGCTGTTGACAACTTCACCCGCAGCTCCCACAAGAGATTTGCAGAACACACGGATATTGGAACTCCTGCAGCAGCAGAAACAAGCACAAATATTTGCAAGGGATCAGGGAGGCCTCCCTGGTACAGTGACAAGCATTAGGAAATCCTGCCTTTGCATATGAGATAAGAAGCTCAGTTTACATGGCCTTACACACAAATTCACCCAGGCTGGTATTTCAGCTTGGGTCAAGAGGAAAGTTCAAGTAGGCAGCTCCTTTCTGCCATTAAATAATTTATCAGCACAACTGCACAAGACACTGCAAGGCTCTCCCATCCCTGCACCCAGAGTGGAAAAGGAAAATCTGCCAGGCTGTACTCGAGGAGAGCTGCTGCCCTTCCTGAGAGGGGGCTGTGCTGAAACACAGATTTCAGGCCAGGCTGGGTGGGTGTCTATGGAGCAGAGTGAGCACTGTGGAGATTCCTCACTGAAATCTGTCAGCCCTGCACAGTCCTGAGCATGTGCTTTAGGGAGGGGATGGCAGCTCAGTCCTCACTGCAATAAATCAAAGCCTTGGCTGCCCTGAGTGACTCCAGCTGCAGGAGGGATTCCCTCAGAGCCTCCCTCTCCCAGCAAACCTGCTCTTAGGAAGGGACTGCAACATTAATAGTGCAACATGTGTTTTAAATAGTGTGCAGGAACAAAAAAGGTGTGCAGATATACAAATGGAAGTCAGAATTCCATCAAGAAATTAAGGTTCTTCTTACATAAACACACAGCCCACAAAGTTGTAAAAATAGCCTTACAAATATTTTCCTTGCCTTGTAACAGAATATTTTATAGAAAATTATTTAACAAGTAATCCTTACTGGAGGAGTAAAGATCTTTATTTCATATTGATACCTTTCTATATGCAAACATCTGGCTTTATTTTTCAAATTCCAATTTATATCCCCTATTTTTTGTCAAGATTTAAAACTGATTAAGATAATGCTTTAGTTCTCATTTCGTTTCTTAGAAGCATTTTAATACCTTTTGATCTCAAGACTAAGGCCAAGCTGACAACTTGTATTTTGTTGTATTTTAAACGAACTTCTGTTATCCAGATTAAGAAAAGAAACAGCTATTTATAGGATTTAAATTCCATGTTAAACTTTTGCAGTATGTTAAGAGACTGAAGTTTCAAAACTTAGTTATTAATTTAGGATACATTATTTTCATTTATAGAATTTACTACTGTATTATTAAATTAAATGAATCATTCCATGCGTACCAAGAGAAATAAAAACCAAAACTGCATAACTGCAAAAAATACCCTTAAGCATATTGTTGTGTGAAGTAAACCTAACATTGTAGTTGAGCTCAATATGAGTGTTCAAAACTTTTCATCATTACCTCCATAAATTTTCCAAGAACTGATTAGCCATCACTCATTCAGTGAATTCAGGGGAATTTACTATTCACCTGAAAATAAAGAACCCCCCCAAACTGTAATGGAGGCAGAAGTTCTGAGGAGCTGATTATGAAAGCAGAAGTAGAATGGAAAAAGGGAATGGTTTTGAAATCAGGATGGACAAGTCAGCACTGGAAGTCAGTGACAGTGGAGCTCCTCTTTTCTTTTCCCTTTAATCCCATCCTTCCCTGAACTGCAGACATAGCAGGGCTAAAACCTGTTAGAATAATTCATCTATGGAGATAACAAATGAATTCAGAAGTTATGCCTGTATGTACATATCTGCACATGTATATGCAAACAAAAGCAATTAAAGGAAAAAGTGTATTTTACTGGGTAATTTCTTTGCAACAAATTATTCCACTAACTCCATGTAAGTTAATAAAGTAATTCTAATTTATGTATTAATAAAATATGCAAAAAACACACATGCTGTCTCTGTGTTTACTCAGTACACAGGGATCCTGATAACAGATTTTACTTTAGTCATTCCTTTCCTTTGCTCGCTTCATAAGAACAGATTTAATTCCAAAAATCTTTGTGGAACTCTTTCTACACAATCAAAATGGCATTAAGAAAAGCCTTTCCATACAGCCATGAGGAACATTTCTTGGTATATTGTGTTTACAACAATGTTTTCAAAAAGGAAGCAAACCTTTGTTCAGTGAAAATGCTGGAAATTATTCAAAGGAAGAAAAAGATTTTTAAAAATATGGAACTTAAAGTTAGTCCTGTCAACTTATAAAAAATGTTTGGATTAGTAACCCTAATGTTTGTAAAAGCAAAGTTTGAGGTGTTCCCCAATATGCAAACCTTAAAAACTTTAGGAATTTTAAACTCCAAGTGTGGCTTTCCAAGATCTGCAATCTTAACCCCTCAAAGAGTTTACTGAACTGAAACACCAAGTTCTGGACCACAGGAATTTTGATGCCAAAGCTTCACATTGAAACAAAATGTGAATCAAATCTCACACGTCTTCAGGCAATACAACCTCCCCAAAATTGTATCTGACCCTGGGTCTTTATGACCAAAATGTACACAGGACTTGAATGGGATTGATTGAGAAAGGCACTTGGTTTATTTTCCCTGTATCATCCTTGTAGAAGGTCATTTAAAAATCCTTTAGGCTGTGCATTTTAAATGATTTTGTCATGAGAAATTAATTTACAGGCTTATAGACTTTGCAGAAATGATAGATTTCTAAAGACTTTTTGAGCAGTGAATAATGAACTTTGCCATCCTCCTCAACACTGACTGATTTAGTTTCCTGCATAAGTGAGGCAAGTGGTGGTCTTATCTCTGTGCTGAGGTCAAACGATTTCTGATTGGAAGCAGCAAGAATAAAAGACAAAAATTTCTGCCTTCTAATACATCAGACCTCATCACTGTCCTGTACAGCAGCACAGTTCCATCTGAATGTCTCCAGTAGGAGTTCTCAAGAATTAGAACCAGGAGACCTTGGCTAAAATCTGTCAATGCAAAGCAAGAATTTAATTCCCCTCCACACTGAAAAAACAAAAAAGATGTTTGAGAACTAAAGGTGCTAATTTTCTTCATATTTTGAAGCAATCCCAGGGTCAAGTTTTCAATTTTTGAGATAGAACCTCCCCTTTAACATTGAAGATTTTGTATCTAAATGCTATAAAGACTATCATTTAGGAATACTTTTTTCATCCTAATATTTCCTTCTTTAAATACTCTGCATCAATGCAAAGCAAATAAAAGATTTTATATCTCTGACATGGAAAGTTGCTTTAGAGAATTTGACAATCATGAAAAGAATGAAGTCTGTGGCATCAGCTTGAACTTGGTAATGGGCCAACATCTGGACAGCTTTGATTGTTTAGAGGTGTTTGGATCCTAAATCCAAATCAGCAGCCAGCACAACCAAGGCTAACATCTTCCTATATAGATATAGGTATTTATATATTTCTAAAAATTTCACTCAATTCCCAGTTTACAGCTCCAAATGTCAGCTGTTCCCAGCAGACACAGTCCAGCCATGTTGCCCCCTTCCATTATGCATTATAAATTCCATGATTCTTTAGAATACATGAATTTATAGCCTCACTTTTGTTCCCGACCCAGCTACACGTTGATGAATGAGATCTCAGACTAGATAGGTAAATAGAAAGAAGGTGAAGGATGGGAGCTTGCAATGTATAATTTATTACAAGTACCACAAAATGCCAGTGCTGAGAGAAAACAAATTATTGGCTTCTCATGCAGTGACCATGAGAAGGTGATAAATATTTTACTATATAGTACTCATCAGACATTTGAATAGCTCATCTGTCCCATTTATGCCAGCTAAAATGAATTCAACCTATCAGTGGCAAATGCATTTTTAATGTTTTGTTACCTTCAGTGGAAGGGGCAGCTAAAAAGTCCCTCTTCCCCAAGAATCACATTTTTCATTTGATTAAACTCAGTAAACTGTTTATTCTTGAAGAGGCTTTTCTTGTTCAAAGCCCTTTACATCTTACAGAAATTTCATGCCCAATTTCATTCCACTTTCTAGGAAGCAGAAGTTACCAAAGCTGTTTTCCAAGCTGTGAGAACGTGGTCTTTTGATGGGAAAACACTTGCCTCAGACTAAAATTAAAAACATTTGGAAACACCTACGGGCACTCTTCCCTTCAAAGAGAAGTTGAGCCAGACAGCTCCAAGTGGCCTTTTGAAAGAAATAGAATCCTGAAAAATCAGCAATTATCTGAATCCAAAAGGCTCATTTCTGGTACCTGTTACCTGTCAAGACTCTCGCATTTGCTTTCCAATGGAGAGCAGAACTTCCAGAGATACTGAGGAGCTCCAAGAGGGACATGAAGTGATAAGAACCTGCTCCAAATCCCCCATGAAAATGAGAAATTGGAGCCTTTATACCAAGCCTCTGTTACCCTCCTTGGAACACAGCAAATGCTTTCAAAGTTCTTTTTGTTGTCTTGCTGTTCTTTACTGCAGCGCTCTCAACTATTATGAGCAAAAAAAACAAGACCAAGACATTTGAAATTCCTGGTTCTAGGTGTCAATTTGCTTTCCAGGATGTACCTCTTGTAGGCATTCAGGCTGGGAGCCATACTGCTCCTAATCCTAAATAAAATCTTGGATTTAACACGGGCTCCTCTAAATCAGAAATTAAGACTAAAAGATTCAAAAGACATTTATATAAATTCTCTGCTTACCCTTCTGGAAGTTCCTATATCAGAAATCATGCAGGATCAGGAGCTATAAACTGCATCTTGTTAGTTTTGACTTCTGAGCCCAAACTTTTCAGAAAAACAGGAATCAACCTGAAATAAAGAACGGTAAATTCAACTCTAATTATGCCAAACCTATGCTTATATATTGGATCTTGTTGAATACCTCACTTACTTGGAGATGCAGCTTCTATTTTTCCTAACCTGTTTTTATTCTGACCTTTCAAAGCCACTTCTCTCCCTAAAACTTTGCTAAAGCAGCCTGCACTGAGCTTCCACAGGCACTTCTTGTTCCTGGCTTTATCCCTAGAGATGGAATGGGCAGGAAAGCACAAAGAATTGAGAGCCCTGAAAATACAACTACCAACAGCTATTTAAGGCTTGGCTTTTGGGTTCAGAACCAGGGAATTCCTTTCATTTCTATACATCTCTGATATCCTTTGACTTGCATCCCTTATAATCATCTCTCTGTTGCCATGGTACACACGAAGCTCTCAGTAGTGAGCGGGCTCAGTGTCTCTGCACTGACAATAACAAAGAACACAGATGGCCACTGCTATTATTCCCACTCCCTCTGTGTCCTTGTGCACTTGATGGAGTCTGGAAAAATGTCTCTGTTACTCCACCCATATAATATTGACCACCACAAAAGCTGCTGGAGCAGCAATGACAAGATGGAACACAAAGAGTTTCAGAAATGTCTGCCTCCCTGTAACAAAAATACACGAGCTCTTACATCAGAGACAGAGGCTCCAATAAAGGGGATTGAAATGAAAAAAAACCAAAAAAACCAAAATGGAAAAACATGCTTTGATAGCACCTGCTTAGATGAAGCAAGGTCAGAGAATCAACAGCAACCCAGGGCTGTTGATAGAGCTCAGCTCTCTGGTCCTTTTTGATGAAATCACCATTGACACAATGAGTAACACCATAAAAGCCAGAAATGTTGTGCCAAAAATCATCAGCTGCTAAATGAGCTGATTCATCAAAATACAGCAGAGAATGCTTCATCCTTTTGTGCTCCCCACACCCTGATGAAGCACACTGTCTTCCTCAGAGTTTTCAGAGGAATTCTGTCTTAATTATATTTGGAGAAAAGGTTTCTCTGGTGAAAGCAGAGTCTTTTGGATACCAGTAATCAAAGTAAGTCTATCAAATCTGAAGGATAAGGTTAGGAAATAATTCTTCTTAACCAAACAACTCTGAGGTGTCAAATATTCTTGTGGGTGGCCAAATATTTAAAACTCAGAACAGCCGAAATAAAAAAAACAAAACCAAACAAACCAAAATCTGAAAATCAATTTCAGGGAAAAAAAAACCCCATGAAACAGAATTTTTGCCCTAGTGTTTTGTGTTTGGACACCCCTGATTCTGCTCCCCTGCCTCTTCCAATGAACCCCAAGTTTAGCACTGGATTCTCTTTTTCTATGCTATATCTTGGGGATGAAAGCACAGTGTTCTCATGCACCATTTATCATCACGTTAAGCTACATCAAAATGGGACCAACAGTTTATCTTCAGTTTTTTTTGTTTGTTTGTTTCTTGTTTCTTATTGACAAGAGCAAAAAGCAAAGTTTGAGGTGTTCCCCAATATGCAAACCAGGGACGTTATTTACATTATTTGAAGCAAAATTTATGATAGACACAACCGTTTTTGAAGGTTATTATCCTTAAAGAAATTATTTTGCTTCTGATGCCCAACTGTTTTGCATTTAGCAGCAAGTGATTTATGAAGGAAATCAGTTAAATATTGGAAGTTCTGTATATTTTTATAGTTCCTTTTTTCTCAACAATTCCATATATGCTTTTGATCTCTTATGAATTCTGAGCTCTGTATTCAGTAATCATTCTTCCTAACCATCTAAATATGTACTGCATTAGTTGTGAATTAGAGAGCAATTTATTTAGGAATTTCAGAAAATTGCTTTTCTTCTGGGTGCTATTTTGCAATCTATCCATTTCGTCTTTTATCTACCACTGCTTCTATATGACATGAGCCTTAAGAGATATTTCATACAGATGTGAATTGCAGGATTTGAAAAAAAAAGTTTCAAAGAAAAGATCCAGCTTTGATTGTGGCCAGAAGGAAAAAAGCAGCTCGATGAAAACAAGTCAAAACTAAGGAACAAAACCTTGTACAGGGCTGCTGTTATATAAATTCATCTCTCTAATGAGATGCCCACAACCACACAAGCCTGGATCTGACAATCAGTTCCAAGTTCCTTCACCAGTATGAAGCAGGATTCCCCCAGCATCCTCCTGAATCTTCTTTCAGAAATTTCCACACTGAGATTTATTTTTGGTAAGAATTAGAAAAATTCCACCTGACTCTAAAACATTCATTCAGGCGGGTTTTGTGAAATGTGCTCTTCACATACTGAAGTTAAGTAAGCATTAAAGGCTCAGTTCAAGACTCACACACCCACTGGAGGCACCTGGTGCATAACTTTAAAAAAAATATGGCCACAAAAAGAAAATTTACATTACACAACAAGAAAAACTTGGCAAACTGCATCATCCACAGCAGCTAAAGAGGAACATATTTGTGCTGCACATTTAATGTGCTAATGGCAGCAAAGTAAGCAATTAACACTGAGATGTGAGATATGATTTAGCACTTCTTTTTCATGTATAACCCAGGTGCCAAAAAGGCCACTTGAATTTTTTTGCCTTCTCCTGCCTCACCCTACTGAACACTGCATGCAGTGGGAAAGAAACAAAGGCTTTTCTACCTCCTCCCTAACAAATGAGGTGAATTTTAGCACTTCAAGGGTCTAGGCCAAAACCTAAGAAGGCTTTCTTAACCTGTAAGTAAGGTTAACTTCTTCATCCTTTGCCTCTATGGCAAATCTGCAAATTTTATGAAACAGTTTATATAGAAATTACAGCCCTGCAGCATATGCAGAAGCCAACCCACTGGAAGGAGGAAATCCAGCTGGTCTGGTGCTAAAAACAAACCCCTCTGACTGTCAGGAGAGCTATCTTGGTCCTGGCTGGCAGCCACAGCAAACCAACACCCCCTCCCAAGGCTCTTCTCCTCTCCCTCATCACGTCCCCCCACTGGCGCAAATCTGGCTTTGCTCAACTCCTCAACCCTTCCCTTCCCTAGGGAAACTCCCCAGTTTGCCTCTCACACCATCTCCCAGCCTCTCCTGAGCTCCTCTAGGAGCCAGCAGAGAGGACAAGCTCTTGTTTCTCTCTTTTGAACCAGTTTCTGTACGTCCCAGGTCACAGATAAACAACTCTCTGAATTTTTTTCATATATAACTTCCCATGGCCATACTCTGGCAAATGGCTCTGGATCTAATTCATTGGTGACCTGTTTAAAATCTGACTATGAGAAAATGTTGTTTCTAGACCTGGAGTAACAACCCCAACTTTACTAGGCTGTAACACAAATTTCAGGCCCAACTCAAGGGGGATCCAAAGCAGGAGAACAAGTGCATCAAATTCACATCCAGCAGGAAAACAAGCTGAAGGCACATTCCCAGAGAGGGGGGAAGCAAACAAACAAACCAGCAGAAAAGTGCAAAAACCACGATGCACTGAATTGGATTCCCTCTGGACTATGAGAATCCAGGACATCAAACCCACATCATGAATATTACCCAAGAAACTCAGGGAGAGAGGTTGTCTCACCCAGCAGTACCCATTTCATAGGGAGAGTTTCTTTGCTTAAGTCTTTACACATCCTTAAAGACCTGTTCAGGAAATTTGTAAACAAGTTACAACCACATTTAGCAAAAAACTCCGGCCTATGACTCCTGTGTGTGTTTTTGGAGTCAAACAGGTTTTTACAGGTTCCTCAGTGACATTTAATTAGAACTCAGGGTGGCACATCCAGCCTCATGTCAGCAAAATACCTTGGGTAAACAGCAGCAAGCAAACTTCAATGGGTTTATTTACCACACAGTTAATAACCTGGGTGAACTATTTATCTTGGGTCTAATATTTATTTTGGCAGAAAACTTGGTACACATCCTTTATTCTTTCTGACTCTCATATGTACGGAAATTTTAGAAATATCCACTGACAAATAGCAAAGTTCAGAACCTTTTCCTGAAAATAAACACTGATCTATTGCTTTTGTATCAAAATGTTACTAAGCACTGAATTCACTCAACAAAAAACAGAAGGTTCCCTTGCTGTCTCATGCTCACATCCTTCACTTCTTTTAAACACACAGAAACGCTCTCAAGAGAACATGTACCACCCTGAATTACTTTATTTTCAATAAAATCCAGCAGTGGTACTATAGTAACCATCATCACCATGATTAATGTTGGAAACATTTGGAAAATATGTTATTATTATTCTAAATTACATTTGCTTGAGTTAATTTTTATGCATGGCTACTAAAATATAAAGAGTTCTGAATTGTTAATTGCAACATTCAGCCTTCTGAGATGAGATTTGAAGAACAAGTACATGCTGCTGAAAGGTTTTTAGTTTGAGAATCTGCAACCTAAAGAAAAGGGTGCAGCATGTTGTAAAAGTCAGTCTGCAGGCTATCAAACCCAAAGATTCCAGTGCCAATGACATCCTTAATTAAAGATTTCTGTTAAACTTCAGGACCAGGATGTACTCCCAGCTTAATGCTGTGACAGAAAACTGTTTTATTCTGCACTTTTATACTGTTTTTCCTCTTATCACTGCTGCTGAGTGTTAAATCCTCCCTTGTCCTACAGCAGCATTATCTGTTTCTCAGGCACAGTAATGCACTCTCTCAAAGTTGTGATGGATTAAGATGCACTGGGATTATTAATCACAGCACAGACGGACTGGGCAGAGCTTCTCCCTGTAGATTCTGCAGATTGTTCAAGTGACACCTCTGGAAACCCTGATCCTCAGCCCATGCAGTCCCCAGGAAATGTTTTGTACATAAACAGAAGTACACAGATGTGACTGAAATATGGAACTGGAAAAGAATTTGGATAAAATATCAAACTCGCTCTCCTGTGACTTCCACAGCTGCACGTGATTGATCCTACAAAAGACAGAGGATCAGGGACCAGATTCCTCTTCTCGGGGACAGAGGAAGATGCAAGCAGGACCTGAAGGTTTCACAGAGAGAAAAGCACATTTTCCCCAGTCTTTCCCAGTAACAGCCAGACTAAGCAGCCAGAAGAAATAACTTTGCTGTTTGTAATCAGCCATAGCACATCTACACTTTCTGTGCAAGAACTAAAGTTCAAGAGAATTGAGAGATGTTTCATTCCAATAAAACAATAGATGCTGCATCTGAATTTAGCATTGCTGCACAAAATTTCCTTTCAATAGCAGTCAAGTCATTCCTATTTAGCCCATAATAGTCCTAAAATCCTAAATATCAGTACCACAATCCCCAAGTGCAGGTTCAATCATCATTGATTTTCAATAACCGGCACAGTTGTGAAATGTATCTACTGAAAACATTCAATAATTTCTTTGGTATTCTGATATGCACAAGTGGGATATTTATCAATAAATCAGGAAAAAAGATATTTAACCCTACAAGTGAATCAGCTCCTGAAAATAGTCCCTCTCTGTGGTTACAATCCTGCTTCTGCAAACTTGCAGTTTAATTATTCCATGCTTCAATATCCCAAAGGCAACGATGCATTTTTCAGAAGTTATTGGATCCTAATCAGTGCTTTCAACCAGACTTCCAGACAAAGCCTACCCAACACCTTATTTATTAATAATGGCACATACTTTGATTTATATTGTATGCATTCAGCAAAGCAGCAGCCTGTCTCTGGTGGAAAGCAAGCTCCCTCTTTTAGCAGATAAAGATGTTTCACCTTCAGCCCACACAGAGCTGCTGAGGAGTGCAAGCTGTGGGTTGCCTCTGTGGAAAAAGAGCAGGGGGATGATGGAAAGGGAAAATTTGGAATAGGGAGAAGAACGCAGGGGTTGCACAGAATGTGCAGGGTTGCCAATATCAGGGCATGGCTGCCATGTGCACTGTGGCAGCAGCACTGGCACTGCCCATTCCCCACCTCAGGGAGCACCTACTCAAACTGGCATTTACTGCTCTCTCTGCTAAACTGCCCCTCTTCCTGCTGGTTTTCCTATGTGACTGGAGAAATGAGGAGATCCATGATCACCTCCTCAATCTGCTCTGATTTCTCCAGCCAAGACCTTCCTGGACTTTGCTTTCCATGGCTGAGAGTTTGTTTTCCTTTCTGCCGCTTCAGGCTTTCACCTGCACTCAGAGAATATTCCTTCATAAACTGCCATGAGACTTCAGCTGGGGAAAAAGGATTTAGAGGCCACAAGGAAACTGAAAGTCCTGTTTTTCTTTATGAAAAGCATATTGGTCATTTTGCCTGTTTTAAAAACCACTCAAATATAATGAATCAATTTGTGCAGTTTCAGGAGAAGCCGTGAAATTATTTCAAAAGAAAACAAGAGTGTTATAAATGGACCAAAAGAAGGAAAAGAACGCCCAGACAAATTTAAAAATACATTACTTGCATCCACCTCATTTCCAACTTTTTGGAAACTCTTTTATACTTAATATATAGCACTGACTTCTCTGCAGGCTGAAACACTCTGTACCCTTAAAATTTTTTTTCTTCAAATCTCAATTTATAGAGTATAGCAGCCACAAGGGAATTTATGAAAAGCTGGAAGGTATCTTACCTTGCCAATCCACTAAAAATCTTTTGTACCAGAAAAAAACGAAACAAACCAAACAAAAACCCCAGAGAAACAAACAAACAAGAAGGGGAAAAACAAAGTTCCATGTTTATTGCAGACTCAGTCCTTCTGTTCTGGGGCTGAAGTCATGCATCCCCACCAAGTGTGAGGCATGGCCATGAGATCAGGGACAAAACTCTAGTATCTGATACACTGAAAATTTTAACTTTAAAAGACTTTAGGTGTCATCTGAAGCCAAGTGACTGTCCATGACTGGAGACCATGATGTGTTCAAGGTAGAGGTCAGTGACATGCTGAGATTTCATTTGAAAGGACGTTAATCCCAGCAGATATTGAAAACTTCATGGTCAAGGCCCTGAGCAGCCTGATCCAGGCCAGCCCTGCTCCAAGTGGGGCCTCAACCAAGGGACCTCCAGGGGCTCATTCCAGTCAACTATTCTAGGATCTTAAGGTTTATAAGTGTTAGAACCAATGCTTTTTGAATTGCTCTATAATCAGGGTAAAACCCTCACTGCATCAAGAAGCTATGGTAAACATAAGAAAAGGACTTCAGAAGACAATGCCATCAGCAGCAGAAGAGCCTGACTCAACACCCATTGAAACTCTCTTCCCTTCGTGTAGTCCTAAAAAAAGATGTTTAAAAAACAAATCCAGAGCAGCAGACATTAATATCCAATAGACATTCCCTGCAGTGCCATCTGGCCTAAATTTCTTTCCATTCCATTGAGCTTCCTGCATTAGTAACTGGCATTTCAAAGGGAGGCATTCCACACAAGTGCTTTGGTGCCACTAGGATTAGTTTAGCTTTTAAAATCTGGGTTTTGTCTGGGAAAATGTGAATGCTTCCTTAGCAGCTCATACCTGCAAGGTGAGGAACAGCAGTACATGCTGAGAGATTAGAGTCTGGACAGAAGCTATTGAGGAGTTCATCTTAAATCACTGCAAGGCCAATATATTCTATGCCTATAATTGCTGCTCAAAGTTCATGGTGGCATTTTGATGATGTGCCTAAAATAGTCTTTGTGGGTGCTGTTAGAGCTGATTTGACAGCAGGTAAGGCATGAGGGGCAATGATCCAGCTGAATGCCTGTCTGAGTCATTTTGATAAGTGTGCAGCCTGCGCAGAAACTTCTTAATTGCTCCAATATTCTTCAGTTGTTCCTGTTCACAGGCTCTGTGAGAAAGGTCATCAATCACAGAGTGTGTGAAGTTTTTATGTTTTGCTTGCTTAACAAAATACATTTTAAAGAAAGTAGAACCAGTTAATAAGAACTTAAGGACGTTATGATGTTCCCCCTCCTAACAGCAAATTTGGAACATGAATCATTTAGTATCTGTATTAGAGGGAGGCACAAGCTTAGTGCTAAACCTTGCTCTTATTCATGCTCTGCAAGGAAAACGTTGCCTCTGGTATTTAGATGTGGTAATGGCAGCAATACATCCACTAATTAAAAACTTGTGATGTATGGAAAGGGCAGAGCAGGCACTCCTATAATCCAGCCCTGGACTTGCCCCTGAGTTCAAGACAAGGCATTCAGTAATTTTACATTTTTGATGAGCCATGAAAGAACACAGCCTACACATGGTGACGTGCACCAGGTCTGGAGAGATCTGGGAACACAGAGCCACTTCTCAATTTCAGGACACTCTCATCACTTCCACACGACCAGGACAACCCTGGGTCTTCATCTGAGGCACAAAGAAAGGTCAGCCTGGGTACATGGCCCTTCTTTCCTGCCCCAACCCTAATATTGCTGTGAAAAATGTGCCAAAAATGGAGTGGGTTGGCTGTATTTCACTGGTTGGTCCCTTTGCTTTGGAATAATCTCATTGCATAAGAAGGTGCTTGCATTCCAGGAGAGAGACCAGGCCTGAATTCAACCCTTTGTATCTAATGCTGTGTACATTTCAGATCACATCAAGGTTGCCATAGGAACAAAAAGATTTGTATTGAATGGCAAAAACTTCAAAAAATATAATATATGAATCCTGCATAATTTGTTGACAGTAAGTATTCATTGCCTGAGGCCTATATCACTTTAAAATTACACATTTTTGCTAAGAAAGAAATTGAAACCTTGATAAAGCAATTAAATTTTACAGAATATTCACCTTTTTTTTTTCCACTTGCTGCTTTTGGAAAGAATTTTTTTTAGATTATACATGTACATATTCATACACCATCTCCAGTTAGGGAATTCTCTCTGGTTCTGCCAGTGGATATTTTAAAAAGAGGAGGAAACCTCTCAATTATGTGAAAGAAACCCCAAAACACAAAAACTCCAAAACACTGCCATCTACATTCCCACTGTCCATTTATATCTGCCCTTCCAATCCAGGCAAATCTCTCATTTTAAGAACATCTGCAATATTATCTCCAAATACTTTTGAGCATTTTTAACATTAAATAGCCCCAAAGCTAAACATCCATTATATTTCCTTTTCTTGCAGGTCCTCTCATCTCTGCAACTCCCATGTTCCAACCTCAAAGCCTTTCCTTACCAACCCAGCCCATGCCAAGCCGTTCTCTCCCCCAGACTTTATTTGATATAGTAACAGATGGATCCCAAACTGCAGAAAGACACCCACTGACTTCAAACCTGGAAAGATTTAAAGTGCATCTGTAATGTGCCAATTCCCACTGATTCCCACATTCCTATGGAAAACTGCAGAGGAGAGGATTTTAGGCTGCTGATAAAAGCATCCTGAGAAAAACCCACAGCTCCACACATGGAAATCCCTGTGATTGCACCTGCCTGGTCTGGGGCAAAGAAACCCTTCTCTGGTGTCTCATTAAAAACTAAAATCCAAATCATGTTTTTCACGGGGAAGAGTTTGCAAAATTTTTTTCACCATTAGCCCTGAAGGTCACAGATAATTGCAAAGAGATTTTTTCAAAATAAAGAGATTTTGGACACTGAACTCACATTGTTCTGGCTGCAAAGGAGAGAGGGAATCCCCCCTCAAAAGCTGTTACCAGATGTCTCACTGAGAACTGCATCATGTGACAAAATAATTCCCTTTCTCCTTGCACTGGATTATTAAATGGAGAGAAAAAATCCAAGTTCCAAAGTCAATCCTCACCCAGCAGCATCTGCAGCACTGACTTTACAGCAAACCCTTTCCACAACCCATGGAATTAGAGGAAAATAAACTCCAAAGTTTGTGGAGTAAATCATAATACCAAATGAAATAATTTTGATCTCTTTGTGGACACTCTGGAAATGGAAAATAATTTATTCCCTAAAGTCCTTGAATGATGAATATTTGGATTTATTTCAAAAGGAATCAAAAGAGTCAGAGAGTGTGTGAATGTAATGAATTTTGCTGCTAATACTGGGCAGAAGTGCAAATGGATCTATCTTCTTTTTGCCCATTAATGCTAATGCATGTGCATTGAAAAGAGAATATAATCCATAATATATGCAAAAAATCTGCATTATTGTTGGTAGAAGAGTTACACTTGTCCTTGGGCTTTAGTAATATTCTCTGCTGGTGTTCTTTTGTTTAATAAAAGCATCATTATTTTTCCTTTTAATTGAATAATTACATTTCAGAGCAGCATTAGTAAGACCATTTTCAACTGAATTTTTGCTATAACTCCACCATCCTCCGTTTTATATCTCTTTAGGGATGAGTGAATTTGCCTCCAAAGCTTGATAGGAGCCAAATATGATTGCCTTTGAAGGTACAAAAAGTGTTTAAAAACTTCCCTTATGAAATAATTTTGTAGTTTCTTCCCTTTTTAAACCCTGTGTAAAAGATACAAATATGGCTTAAAAAACCCGAAACCAATCCAAATCAACAAAATAAAAGACCCCCAAAATGCCATCATAACAACAACAAACCCAACAAAAAAAAAATCCCCCAAAAGAAAAATACTTAAAAGCCTGAGAATAACAGGTGGGATTAGAAGGAAGAGAGGATAAAGGAAATATGAAGGGTTACTTCACACTTCAATCTTCCCTCTGTCACAAACACCATATCATTAATTAATTAGAGTCTAATTTCCTGTGCGATTTCGTGACACCATGAACTGGAGCACTCAAAACTACTGGTCCTGTGAACACCATGTGCCTTTTCCCCCTCGTGATTTTCCTCCTCTGCTGCCCAAAATTTCATTTTGCTGGTGCCAGCCCTGCCCTGAGCCAGCCCAGTGCCCTGAATGCAGGGCTGGCCTTGGCTGCTCTTATTCTGCAGGGGGAAAAGCCATTTCTGGGACAGGAATGCAGGGTTTACACTGGTTTGGAAATGCCACAAAAATCAGGAGTTAGTCCCAAAAAATAAAGATTTTAAACAAAACCAAACCAACAACAAAAAAACTCCCACCAAACACCAAAACTGTTGGCAGCATCCAGAAAGGAAAAATCTGCCCGTGCTTCCTCTTCCACAGCAAAAGTTTCAGCCTAACACTCTGAGCTCAGGTGGGAATGTAACTTGGCTTGGTCTGGTCTCATTCACCCTTTCTTGTTATTTTTTGAGGCAAAAGTATTGTTTTCTTCAACAATAAAAATAATTAAAATATTCTTGATTGTACAGAGGAGAAAAAGAAATCACTGATAGAACTGAACCATCCATGGCAGGATCTGTTGTCTGGAAAAAGTGTTTTTGAAAGCAGCAGTGGTTTGTGTGTTCAGGTAAATCACTGATGACTTCCCCTCAGAGTTTTATGGTTTTGTTTCCTTCCTGATGAGGTAACAAGTACAGCAAGGATTGCTGTCACCACTTTCTCTGCACAGATTCCTATCACAAATATTCTCCAGCAGCCACTATTTAACAGTGCAGTCAATGGCAGGTGATCATCTGAGCCAGACACCTCCCATCTGCTCAGCTCCTCCAGCTTCCACCTTGTAAGGCTGAGATGGAAGCATTAATTCAAATGTTTTTCTAAAAAACCTGCACAATTTAATTCCTTTTGTTACTTCCCTTGAATAGATTTGGAAACAAAGAACAAACAACCACTGAAGTTGCAAATGAAAGGAGGGCAAGCCTTTTTTCTTTCTTAAAAAAAAAGCCACCCAAAAAAACCCCTTAAATTAAATTATTTTTAAGCCACTCAAATATTTTTTCCTACTCAATCATAGTGCTGAGTCCAGAGAGGAATCTGAACATGATTGTGTCTCGTGGTAGGAATTAAATTTTCATTTCAGGTCCCATAATGGAAATGACCCTAATTCAAATTCTTTAGAGAAGATGCTTGCCCCTTTGTCACCTGCTTACATTTAATTTAAGAGAACATGAAAAAAAAATTTAAAAATTAAAAGGTATAAATCACATTCCTGTGTTTGTTGTACTCACATGGTTTTTGTGAGGGAATGCTGGAGAATAAGAGAGCAAAGAGGCAAAGAGAGCACTTGAAATGTTTTGACTGCAAATGCTTGCAAAAATATTTTCTTCCTTTCAAAAGAAGACATTGGTAACAGACAGCTTCCCTAAAAATGAGACTTAAGGCCATGATGGCCAGGGTAGAAGTGAATGGGAAAGATGAGTCTGTGAATTGTAAATGGAAAGGACTCCCAAGATTAGATTGTGTTAAAAAACAATAACAAATGAGGGGTTTTCATAATAATAATAATCATAATCAAAAATAATAAAAAATAATAAAACCACCGCAGCCAAATATAACCAAAATCCAGATGAGTTATACCAGTAGAAAAATCCCATGCAGCAGTTTTATGTTTTATCATAGTTTTATCATAGTTTTATCATAGACACCCTGCTCCCTTGACCAGCCTCCAGCATGGTTCTCCTTCCTCCAGGCCAGGCCACAGCTCAGGTGGGGCTGCAGAAACTTCCCATGGGGAGAAATCCCAGCAGCAGAGAGTGGGGGCACTTTGGACCAGGCTGCTGCCACCACAAGCAGCTCAGGAGCACCAAGGAATTGGTCCTGAGGCCTGAAGCGTCTCAGCAGATGAAAATGAGGAATATTTTTGCCCAGTTATGAATTGCAAAGCTGTAGGAAAGCCTGTGACATCCTCCTGGTGCTCCATATGCATGTGGCCAAGGGGGCACTGAGGTGGAGAAGCACACAGCCAAATGTGCTCTTATCCATCAGCCTTGATAATTCAGATACTCAGGGGCTGCTCCCACCTTGAGGATATTTTCCAGCACCTAAAATGGTTTAGGTCACCTCCAGACCTGCTGGTCATTTGGGAGACAAAAATCAATTTTTTTTTTCCAGGTTTTTTGCAGTTTTGTGTGCTCAGGAGTGGGCACCTGTCTGAGCTGGGTTAGTGAGGGAAAACAATAAAACCCAGTGAGCACGAACACTCAAGGGCCCTGTTTCAGTAGGAATTCACCCCACAAAGGGCAGAACCAACGTTGTGTTTTCACAGACCTCCCAGAACTGATTGTCAACAGCTCCTGCATTGTGTCAGACACCACAGCATCATTCAGAACAGATGACATGCTTAAAAATCTGCATTTAGATGAATAAATACAGGTTGAGTGCTTGCACTTGAGGCAATCATTTAGGGAGAATTCTGTCATGGCTTTTTTCTCACTAGCAAGTTCCAGTTCTTGCTCTCAAGTTTAGCAAAAGTGCACTGAAAGGATGCCAAAAAAAGACAATTAGAAATGCTTGGAGTAATCGAGTAAGAAAAATTTTGATTCCTTATTGTGCTGCCTTAAAGAAAAACAAATGAAAAATCATTCTGATATCCCACTTCCAAGATACATTAAAGAGGGTAAAATCTCCCTCCACAAGGTTCCTGTTGGTAATGTGCCCAGATATACAGCACACTAACACAATTTGTTCTATTTAAATTCAAAAGGAAAAATAGGTACAAAATGCAGCTATTACCCAGTTGCTGAAAGGTATTTTCTCCCAATTCAAAAACCCTCAAAGACATTTTAGGGCAATTAGTTAACAAGCAAGTTCTGATTTTTAGATGTCAATGAATTCAGGAAGCATTTTAGACACAGAATAGGAGCATTAAGGCCCCCAGCATAGGTGTGGTGTCAGGGCGAGTGCGTGGCTTTTCCTGCTGGAGCCTCTCCAGAAGGGCAGGAATAGAAACATCAGGATAAAGCACATTTTTTCCCCTAGCAGCACGGGGCCTGCCCAAATTGTTTCAGCCTCCTCTTGCTGCTGAATTCACAGCTGCTCGGGGAGGTTGGAGCACAGGGAGGTCTCCTGCCAGTCAGCTGCATCCCCACTGTGCCAGGCAGCAGCCAAATCTCCGGGGTGGCTTGGCTGTGGCTCTACAAGCTGCACCTGAATTATTGCTAAAAGATGCCCCCTCCAGGGAATGCAGCCCCTGCAGAGGGGGAAATGGGGGAGATGTATTGGCTGGTCAGTACTGAAGTGTCTGATTGTGTATTCAGAGCACAGAATACTGCAAGTAGTCTCATATCCTGCAAAATTACAGCACAGTTAACTCTAGTGCAACAGGGATGGGGTGGAGAGACAGGGTGATTACGTATATTTTTAGTGAATACATCCCTTTAGAGTCCCAAAGGTTATTTTAACCTCTTTCCCCACTCCTATGGGCTTGAGTCAGCCCTTTGCCTTTTGGTGGTGGCAGAAGCACAGACAGTGTCTGCTCTGGAAACAAGTAACAGCAGTTCTGCTCAGCAGAGATCTGTGCAGACATCATTTGCTGGGAGAATTGATAAAACACTTCAGAATTTGTCTCTAAAGTATGAATTGACATCAAGTCTTTCAACACATGCTTTGCTATTGATACTTGCCATAAAAAAATAAATTCAAAGATGCCACTCAGTTGTCAGTGCTGTTTCACTGCACAAGGAGAACTAAATACAAATGAGAAACCATATTTGTATCTGAATGGTGCAGAATAAAATCATAAATTGCATCCGACAGTGTACAAGTCACTGTCCCTTTCCATTAGCAGTGGTTGTAGGCAAACCCTGGGTTACAGAATGTTTCCTTCTGCATTTTTCCTTTAGGTGTCACATAAATTAGCCAGAAAAAATATTTAACTTTCCTCAGGAACAAGCTGTCTTTGTCACTTTGTCTTGACTTCATCTGTGTGCATTAGACTCTGCCTGAAGAGCTCTTGAAGGCTTCTTAACATCAAAACCACAAACTTCTTCTTTTAAATCATAGTAATGGCAGTGCCCAACTCAGCTGGCAAAACAGAAGGAAAACTCGACTGCAGCATTCCCAAGGACTACACAATGAAATCTTGGATCCATGAAAAAACAGGATCACTTTTCCACTCACCCATTCCAGCTGAAGGCCAAAAAGAAGCATCTAAAGAACAAAAATTTTTCAGTGGCTGTTTTTTGGATGTTTTAAATAATTTGTCAAGACTAAAAATATTTACAGAAACGCAATGATGGCTGTGAATTTTTTTTCAGAACATAAATCCAGAAGATTTTCTTGTATTCCAAGTCTTTGTAACATTGTGAGTATGAAAAAAATATTGAGCCAGTCCTTTATATAGTCCATTGAACATAAAAAGCACTGACTAAATGCTATCTTATTCTGATTCAGATCAATTCAAGTCATGAAAAATTTCATCACAGAAAGGAATGATAAAAGGGATACAGATCTCTCTGATGAAAGGTGTTTTTCATTTAATTGTTTCAAGTACCCTTTATAAAGTACTTGATTTAAAAAAAAATAAAATTAACATACACAAAACATAATAACAGATAAAGATGTCTTGGTAAATCAGAATTGAATACACTGGCTTTCCAAGCCTCACCATGATCAAAAGAAGAGATCTTTTGGGACTGGACTTGCAGAGCAGGGTGAATGGGGAAATGCTCATGTTGATGTTGCACCACACATTGTGTTATTTACTGTGCAATGTGTTAGCATCACAATGTGTTATTTTAGTTCTAGTATAGTGCTTACTCTTACAAAAATGTCAAATACAAGTGCTTTCTTGCAATTACAGACTGTTTCAATAGATAAAAGGGATTTGTCTTTACAAGAAAGGAACTTGTCTCTAAAGTTTAAAATATATACTTGCATATGTCTGTAGAGAAATACAAGGAGAAAAAAAATCCATATGAACCCTGTCTCCTTAAAATGATGCTGCATCAACCCAAGATGTGTCAAATGTACCTCTGCAAATGAAGAAATAAATGCAGAATGCCCTATTGAAGAGGAGTGCATCCCAAAGAGGGTGGGTGGCCGTGCTCCAGAGCAGAGAGCCCAGTGAGGGTGTGGGTGTCCCTGTGTCCCTCACTGGACACAGCCCTGGCCTCTGGGATGGCCCTGCTCAAGCAGGGAGGTGGGACCGGGGCACTCACTGTGGTTCCCTCCCATCTTACCCACTCTGTGCTCCTCTAACTTTGAGAGAGACACAAAAAACCAAAACATTTGCCGCTCTCCCCTCTATTTACTCAAGCTTTCCATGTGCCCAGTGTTATCAGACATGGGAGACCTGAGCTGAAATCCCTGCTGGGCCTGTGTCCATGCTGGAATTCACTGTCCCAGCAGCCACCAGCGTGTCCCTGGTCAGTGTGCTGCCACTGTCCCACTCTCATCTTCCCCCAGAGCAGAGCAGAGCTCACACCCACACAAAAGCTTTGCTTTCCCTGCATAGACACTTCTGTCACCCCATCTGCTGTGACAGAGGCACCACCACCCCAGCACAAAGTATGGAAGCCACCACCATGAACTCTGTCCTCCCACTGTTGGAGTTCAGGAACACAAAACCAAGGAATGATTCTACACAGGTGCTTTTGTTGAAGAGCTCTGGGCGTCAGGGGACACAGACCCCAATCTGACCCAACATGGGTTTGAGCCAAACACGTTTTATATTCTATCATTACATAACTTACATATAAATTATTAAACTTACATTGTCCTAGTGTATATATTGATTTAACCCAAGCATGGATTTCTCGTGATCCCCCCCAAACCCTTAACAGAGTTTCTCATGAGTCTTTGAACAATAATTATATCTAAAAACTTCTAACAATTACATAATTTATCATACGCTGACTACACAGGTGCAGTTTCACATGATCTAGCAAATAGAAGGCCTAATATTTCCTAGGGCCTACTAAGCCTAGCTTTTTCTAACTCCCTGAATTTTCTATGATTTTAAAATCTTTCACTATCTCCACTGGTCCCTGGGCCAGAACACTGGCATGGGTCCTCCAAGTCACAACAAAAAATGTACCAAAAGCTCAAAATGTGTGACCTCTCAGGCCCTTTAGGTGTTAAAACAGAATATATTTACTGAAGAATGTATGCTGCTAACATCTTATTAGAACAAGATGGGCATCAAATCTTACAGCTGCTCACAGACTGTTTAATGCCACCTGTTAATATATCAGGGTGTTAACAGGGTGCAAGAAAGGCAAGAAGCAGTGACCAACACCCAGTGCTGGGCATAAATGACTTTAGGAAAGCTGCATTTCATTGGTCTGGATCGCATTGCACCTTGCAGGTGAGGGCATTGTGCACACATGGGAGCAGCAGGGATGGGGAGAATTCCAGCTGCTCACCCCACACTGCAGCACTGGGGATGGTTCTCAGTGCCATTGCTCTGGGCACACCCAAAATATTGCCAAAAAATTGTCCTCTCCCCTTAACTGCTCACACAAACAATGCCAGTCCCTTGAGTGCCTGGATTTTGTAGATACAGAATTTGTACCTTTACCTACAGAAGGATCTCCTGTATTTGATGAAGGACCTCTTGTGCACAACACCCCAAGTTCACTGCAACATTCAAAAACTGCCCATGATAATTGAGGTAGACAGGAGGCTTATTTCAGCCAAAGCTGTTTTACAAGAAATCTTTCTTCTCATTGTGCTCTGCTTCAAAAGTCCATACATAATTTAAAACCAATATATTTCCAATTATTTTGAGCTCCCTAAACAAGAGAATTTTTATGGATGTTAAATATAACCAGGTAATCATTAAAATGTTGCTTGTGTTGCAATTTTTTGCAGTTCAAAAGCAATGTTAAAATTTCTTAGTAGTAAATGAGACCTCTAGGGAGGAATGGTTAGAATGAGGTTTAATCAGATTTTCCAGAAAAAAGCAGAGGGAAAAATCCAGCAAAATCATCTTCAATTTTCCTGCTCTTTTGGAATCCAAGTCAAGCCCAATAACTCATCCACAGCAGTTATTCCTACAAAAATATGTTCCTAATTTCATGCAGAAGTATTGCCCAGGTGAATTTTACTCCATGACCAGAGATGTTTTGGCTGCATCATCCAAAATGTTCAGGTTTGTAGATTGACGTGACCTTATTATTATTAAATTAAAATCAAAGCTTCTTAGGATGCTTTGAAATACCTGACAGCTACTAAAGCCCATCTCAGTGACACATTAATAGAAGCCAAAAGAAATCAGCTCCATCTTCCTTGGGCAGCGGCTGTGTTCAAACTGGGAGTAGGCTACAAGTGTTGTGCATGCAAAAAAACAAAAATAGTCAAGAGTTATAAATATATAAAATACCTAAAAAGATAAAATCTAAGATGGACAGAGATGTTGAGTCTTCCAGTCTTCTTCTGGGAATAAATGATTTTCTCATTAAAATCCTGTATTCACATTTAGCATTCCCTGGAAGTTGATTGTGTTTTACCTCAGGGGAAGAAGTTGCCTGTCATGCATCCATCACCTGCTGCTCCCCTTCTGAACCACCAAGCTCTCTCTGCACAGTTTGCTTTTACATTTCCTGAGGTACTGTTTTCAAAAGCACCCAAGCAGTGACAATTCTGTGGTTTAAGTTCTTTTGGACACGAGTCTCGTTGCATTCCAATGGGACTGATGCACACTTTGAGCCTGGCAGATCTCCAGCCTTACAAAAAGAACCTTGTTCACTCCCAGCAGCCCCCTGAGAGCACAGAGCACTATAGAAATAGCTGGAACACATCCTCTATTTCTGCTAGTTTTGAAGCCAGTGCAAGATTTCTTAGCTCCATTTTATGCATGGGTATATCAAAAGCCAGATATGTTAAATGCCTTCAAAAGTCTGACTCAGAATCCCTTACACCTGGCATTAGTAGACACACAAAAAATGTGCAGCTATTTCCTTGTCCATAGGATAAGCAGTGAACTTCAGGCCTTTGCTGTCAAATGATTTTATGTAGTCAACCAACACTTGAAAGCAAAATACACTTTTAAAGAAGAGGAAAAATTACATGAATACCTGCTAAGACACCTCCATCCTATCTCAGCATATTTAAGGTGACAGCTTTTACTGGCTCTTAAGAAATCCTTAGGGAGGAATTAGGAAAACTTCTCAAGGCACAGTTACATGGTGCATAAATTACATTTTATGCATTCAGGGTTAAACTAAACACAGTGAAAACATGAAGTGGCTCCACGCTGCCAGAAGTGTTCCCAAAAATCCTACAGTTTTTCTGCAAGGGCTGTGCTTCCACAGGGAAGGAGTTTTGTTTTGTTTTCCTCCACTGAACTCTGGAAGAAAACAACCCAACAGCATCTTGACTTTGAGAAGTTATTCAAACTGCAATTGGATGGAGCCAACATGACCAGAAAAACTGGGGGCTTTGCATCAGTTCTGTGCTTTCTTGACATTTAAAAGCAATTCTGCATAGGAGTATTTGGCCAAATTTTAAAGACTATTACAATAAACCATTAAAGACCAGACCAGCAATATTAAATGAATGCAGAGGAATCAGGAATGCTCTTTTAACACTCTTCACTTCTGTCACCAGGAAGAAGAGAAAGAAAACATGAGCTCCGTGAGACAGGTGTCAGGTTACTCAGAATATAAGAGGAGATGTCAAAAGAAACCAAACTGTCTAAAGTCCCTATTAATTTGTTTCCTGTACATTGAAGGAATTACAACTGAGAGGCATTCAAAAGAAGAAACCTGATGAACAATATTAATTTTGTTGTCTAAGTAGCTTGAGGATAAACTGTGTTAATCTCTAGAGTCATCAGAATGCTTTCCCTTATTAACCAAAGAAAACAATATACACTTGTATAAAACCTATTTGCAGCTCCTAAAGCTCCTGTGTCAGTGGCCAGAGCTGCTGAGTTTCCCCATTTGTAACCACACCCTCTCACTTTTGGGGGAACAAACCACAATTGAAACTACAGCTGGCAAACTCAGCTTCTTTTTGTAGCCTTTGCTAATTTCCAGGTGAACTGTGTAAGAGGACTCAGTGTGCCATCATCTTCTCTTGGATGAAATTATTTTAAACCCCAGTTTGACAAATTTGAGGAAAGAAGTCATCTTTCATTTGGTGCAATTAAAAAATTGCACACATAAGTATTTCCACATCACTTCATTGCTTAAGCACTCTATTAGCACTAATAATCATTGCAGAAGCTGACAGAAATTCTCTGTTGCCATGAACAGTGGCATTGGCTTCTGGACTGATATTCCTTCTGCTGCTGCCTAAGGAGGGGTGGTAAAACAAAAAATGAGATCCACACCTATGTCTACCTTCTAGAGGGATGGGCAAACTCCTCCATTTGCCAGAACAAAACTGGGAGGTAAAATTGGACCAATTTTTTTTAGATTCCTCTTCAGGGCTATTTCCTATTGAGCAGGGGATCACAGTAAATATTTGGTGGATTACATGAGCTGTTCCCCTCCTCTTTTACTGTTCTGGTAAACTTAGTGACCCTGAGATGTTCTGGTGAAGGCTCCCAGCAGTGACACTTGGCACTGGGATTTGCTGATGTGAAATCAGCTTTACTACACACACTCAGATTTAAACCCGGGTCTTACAAAATTAGCTGGAGCTGTGCTCTGCAGTTTCATGCTGGCTGATTTATTTATTCTTTAAAAACCCTAACACATCATCCAGACACATCCCAGTCAGCATGGCAACATCTTGCCCAACATTCAGTCAGTTCTGCTGACCAAGTTTTGCTGGCCCAGTGCTGGAAGAGCCCAGACCCTGCCTGCACCAACCCAAGGGCCAATGCCTGACCCATTTCAAACCCCAATTCAGTGAAAGAATCAAGAAAAAGTCTACAAGGTCAGGATACAAAAGATATTCAGGGAGGAACTGTGAGGAGTGGGCAGATAAAGAATGGTGTATCAGGACCTGTGTAAGCCAGAGTGAAGACATTAGGAAGAGAATAAGCAAATAGAAAGATGTATAATTCAAAGGAGAAAACAGAGCAGTGAAACCAGGGAGTGCTTTATTACATTGCTGAGTTACAGTGATAAACCAAAGTGATATACACCTAGCTAGCACAGAAGAAACAGAAGAATTCAAAAGAGAAGAAAAACATACAGAGTCCATAAATTATTTTGCAAGGTAAAACAATATCTGATAGAAAATTTAGTACTAGGATGTTACAATAAATAATCCAATAAATATTAACATTACAATATGGAACAGAACAATCTGGAATGGGAACATCCACTGAAGTTCATGGAGGGCAGGAAAACTAAAGCAGGGCTGGTGCTACTCACCACTTTGGGGAGACATGAAGAGCATGAGAAATCCATCTTCAGTATTGTAAGTGACATGAGCTTCTAAAATATGCATCAAATGAAACACCAGAGAGACAAGAAGGGCTCCTCTTCAGCAGAAAACCCCAACCTCGCTGCCAAGGCAGGATGCCAGGGAAACAGGCAGGTCTGGGCAGCTGGAGCAGGGCTGGCCTCGCCCCTGGGCCTGCAGGGATGCTTCCCCATCCATCAGCAACATTTATTTTTCATCTAACCTCAATGAGCAAGAAGCAATACTCGAAACAGGCAGGATAATTTGTTCCACTAAGACACAGCAGATTTGCTCCACAAGTGCTAAAGGATTAGACTCCTAAATTACCTGATTTAATTTTCATTTTACCAAAAAAAAAAAAAAAAAAAAAAAAAAAAATCAGGCGCTTCAGTGGAAATAAAGCAGTGAATTTCAGTCTCCTGAATGTTTTGGGGAAAGGCTGAGAGGATGACTTGGAAGGACCTAAACAGTTATAACTGAGGAAAGCCCTCAGGGTCTGCTTCTATTATCAACAAACTCCTGTGTTTTATTTTAAAATTTCTGAATATCAGAGGAACTTCTAAATATGTCTTATATTAAGAGAAAATATATGCTCCCAATGCTTATGAAACATTATAACCTCAATAAACATTTTTCTAGGCATTGATGTTGGGAGACATTGTGTCCTGTATGTTATTCTGGAGCTCATGGTGTTATGTGAAAATGACACTTCAAGGCACAGAAAGCAAACACCCAGAGCAAGGAACAGTCTTATGAAAATAACAATTAAAGCATTAAGGAATATTATATCAGTGTTTTCAATCCAACACAGCCATCAGGTGACAAATATGTGTGTATATGTGTAAAACCAACTGGTGCTTTGTGGAATAAGACCCAAGATGTAAATCAGGAATCTTTCTGAAACTTTGTCATTTGTTTTGGAAATTTTCGAATCCATTTTCTCAGAGTTGAGGCAGGAAAAAAAACCAGCTGGGATAAAGAAACAATGAACCTAAACCAATGCATATTTAATCTCAGCTTAAAGAAAACAATTTAAAACTCATTTTGAGAAACATGGAGGTGTTGCCCAAGTTTTACCTTGTATGTCAAGCTGATTTGATATTTAACATTCAAAGTAAACCAAACAGTGCAAACAAGCTTCCTCTAGAACTAGAGATGAAAATGGATAGAAGCTTATTGATTCAACAAAACTACCATTTTAGTACAAAGTTCAGCTTTAAACTTCCACCAGAATTACTGCAGTGGGAAAAAGGTTACTTATTTAAAAGTTTCACAAGGGTGTTTTTGGGGGAGATGGGGGATGATGGTGAGCTGGGGTTACACACAAATGGTGAGCTCTGGTTTTATGAAACAGGGGAGGAGGGAGGGAGCAAAATCCAAAGCACCAAACACAATAAAATACCTTTTCTTTAAGAGTCTTTTCTTCTGACTACTTGACATATCTAGACCAAACTTGCTGGGATGTGTTCTGTATCACAAACAAGCTCTCAAATGTTTAGTAGCTCACCTTGAACCATTTCCCTCAAACTCCTTGAGCAGCTTGAAATCAAGGAAGCAAATGCTGTGAACTTGGTAAAGTTTTCCAAGAGAAGGGGGTTAAGTTTGATTCTATTAAACCTGTTAGACTATTCTATTACTCTGAATTCTCTGCTGCCAGCTTTACATCCAATAGCCAGAAACCAAAGAACCCAAAGAGCAAAGCACAGGTGCTGCTGGAGATCTCAGGGCTCAGAGCTACAGCAGTGCCTGTAAATTGCTCTGGCCAGCACAAGAATAAAAACTCATTTCACATCATGAATCACTACATGCTTCCACACAGGAATTATCATTTATAATGACATTTCCCAAGCTGGTTGTTTAACTGTGAGGCTACAGGAGTACCTGAACAGGGTAGAGACATAAGCAGACAATTTGATTTTCACTGCAGCATTTTCAAAGTCTCTTTTCTGGGTACTGATTACACAGACAAAGAAATGCTTCCTCCCAGACATGGTTTCAGATGGAAATATTGCAGAATGCTTTACAAAAACCCTGTCTCCCACAGATTATTTCAAATTCAAACTGTGTGTTCCAAGCATTGATTCACTCTGTTTTTCAATTTTCAAGCAAAATATTGTTTATATAAAAGGAGAATAGTCAATGTATGCATAAATACACACTTACATATGCACCCTCTGTTTTAAAAGTCTTGCTCAGAGAAATGAAACAAATTGAAACACTGCAGCAAATGTAACATAACTTGGGAATTACTAAATTCCTTGTCTTTTCTGCATAAAAGTGACATAAGTGGGAGACACTGGATACATGTGCACTTGAGTAACTTGGCAGATACTGGCTGTAGGCTTTGTGTCTGACACAAAATCTCACAGCCCTCCCTCTCAGATGTTCTCTAAGTGCAGACAAACGTCCATGGCAATAGAGCTCACCCAAACCCAGCCAACAGGGACTGCAGCAGCCCCTTCCTGACACAGCTCATGGCTCCAGAGTTCATGGCCTCGCTGCCCAAGAGCAAATCCTGCATTTCAAGAGTTCGGCTTCACCAGGATTTCCTGCATTAAACAGAAAGAACAAAAAACAACCCCCCAAAAAGGAGCTGGGCATTCCAATGGAGTTTTATATAAATCTAAGATGTAGACCATAATATTATTTCAGAGATTTCAAACCTATAAATCCAGGTTATACATTCAGCTCTTGGTTTAACAAGCTAGGAAACTTGTCTTCACTTCTCTTAATGCTTTTGAGTTTAAAAGCAGGGAATTTGTTTCTTGACCTGCATGGCAGGGCAGGAAATCTTTCAAAGGAATTGCAGGGCAGGAAAAGCATTCCTGATTGTGTGGGAGGTTCTCACCAAAAATTGATCCCAAAACTCAGGGATGCTGGTAATTAGAATCCATCACACAGGTTATTTCAGATCATGCCAGGTGATCTCATCAAGCCACCAAAGCCCAGAAAGATGAGAACTCATTTTCTATTAGTGAGAAAGAACCAACTCTTTTGATGAAAAGCTCTTGGCCGACCTAAAACCTGTCAAACCAGCTCCAGGGGAGAGCTGTCTGTGTAACTTCAGAGCCTGTGCTTAACCTTTAATCATTTGCTTACAGTCTTCATTTTCCCAGGCTCACACCTCACTCTTCCCTTTCCTGGAGGTGACTTGTTTATTCCTGAAATAATGAGAAATGCACTTTTTGCTATTGCACAGAAAGGACTGAAATAGCAACTTCTGCCTTTGCTTGATCTGCATTGTTCTCTTTATGGTTTGTTGCTTCACTTTAAAACGAAAAGTACTGAAAACTAAGGTTGCAGCAAAAACTTGATAGAATGGAGTTTAACTCAAATTTCTCTCCCTCTCTATAATTATAGCAATATTACAGTTTAATTATAGACAATGTTGTAGGAATCCTTGTTTTTTCCAGGGATCAACTGCTCCAGCAAAGAAGAGGGCAGCTAGGGACAGCCAGAGTAAAAGGACACTCCAGGTGGATAAAGTTTGGAAAATAGATTGTAACTAGGTCATGTGAAAATCCTGAACCACATCTCATCAGTCATTTTTGCTTCTGAATTAAAGGAATAAAATCCATTCTGAGAAGTAACACCCTGTTGTTCATGAAATACATGATTTTGTCTGATTAAAGTGGACTAATTTTCTGAGATGAAAGGAAACTTGTGAATGAGCCACAGAAGGAATTTTGAAACCACAAAAAAATAAATCAGATGCAGCCAATAATGAGATTGTGCTGTACTGATTTCTGTAACCCCAGAGTTGAACTTTCCTGAGAGACCACAGTGTTTACACTGCTTTGCCATTAATAACACAAGAGAATCCTGTGTTAAAATCAGACAGTTCAAAAGAGAAGCCACATGCAAGGCACATAACACATTCCACTTTAGAAGCTCAGCTGCCAATCCAGACATGTTTCCAATGCACACTCCTGAATTTCCTCTGAATATTTTCTGTGTAGTTCACACACCTCCCTGGCCATGAGATTAACTCACAGGCTGCCAGGCAGTTGGCAATGCCTGAGGACACAGACAAGTCATTATTTTATGCTGGCATTTCAAGCAAGAACCTCAATGCCCTGGTAAGCACAGCAACTTTGTCCAGCACAGCTCCGTCAAATTCAAGCAGCCCTTTTCAGGCTTTGGGAAAACTTGTGTCCCTCAGAAAAATCAGATTTTATTGCTTAAGTTTGTTCTGGTTGGGAAATATAAAGACCACATAGAATGAAAATGGAAGAATTTTAATCCTTATAGTCAGGCAAAGGAGAAAGTTGCTGTTCCTCACCCACACCCCTTGCTGACATTGTCTGAGTGCCAGCAGCACCATGGCTTTGTTGGATGTGACAATGTCTCACCTGCAGGTACCATCAGAGCTCTCACAGCAAATCTCCAAGACAAGCTCAGGGTTATGGATCACTCTCATATCTAGATAAATACTTTCCTGTGTCTGTTAAATGTAATTGTTATCAGCAGAGAGTACGTGCTCCTATCAGTGTATGCTGATATTTCATTAGTAAATATTTCCTTTAGCCTGAAATATTTCTGGCTTTATAATTTAAAAATCTTTGACATTTAAATACTCTGGAAAATAAACAAAATAATGATGAAATGTAGTAAAATTTGCTGTTACTTTTAGCTAAGCAAAATTTACTATCAAAAACTAAGCTATTTCAATTCCACATTTACAGAGTGGTTAAAACATGGTTAAAGAGCTGTAACAGTCACTTCAAATACATGACCTCTGTAAAAAGGTAAAGGACCATGGTTTTGTCTCTGCCCACCAGAACTGATTGGTGTTGTGGTTAGTACTTGTCATTTCATGGGGTTTTTTCTAATCTCCAAGGGCCTTGGTGTATTTAACTTACAACATGCCCCCACATTTAAAGCCTGTGAATATTTGGCTGTGCCTAAACTGAACACAGAGGGGGGAAAAAGCAGCTTAATTTGCAAATGTCACAAAGTTCACATTGTCACTTTCTTCATATTCTTAGTCTTATTCTTTCTACTGCACTAATTCTATCAACACCACTCAGAAATAGCTGTGCAAATGAAGCTGCCTGTGGGAGCAGAGGAAAGGAAAGCAGGCAGAATATCAGCAAAAACACATTAAATAAATAACACAGTGCAGCCTTGTGTTCTCTCACAGCAAGTGGACACCAGGACTTTAATCTGTTCTTACAAAATCTCCACCAAGTCTGGTTCTGCAGCTCTGTGAAGTCACTCTCATTTCCAGAAATCCTCTTGTGTCCCCACTTCCCCAGAAGAGCAATGGCCAATGAGCTGGATTACCATAAATTCAGCAATCAAATTTACACAGCTCTGGAGATGCAAGTAAAATGAGTATTGTATCTTCATTTCCTTTGTGGCACTTTATCAACCTCTTCCTCTGCTGATGGTAGAAGTCAATAAAATCCTATTAACACTAAGATGTTGTATTAAGTTTGACAGTTTACAAATTGCAGGGGTTTTCATTTCAAATATGAGCAGCTTGAGATACTCTGGAGTTCCACTGAATAAAATTGTTAAAGTTGGAATAAAGTAGATAAAATAATTTGGGGGTATTTTTTTGCTCTCCTTTTAAAGGCAGCAGCAGAAGGAAAATCAAACATGAAAAATAACCTTATAAGCCTTCCTGGGAGATTAACATTAGTCTAACCAGGAAGACCAGCAGAACCATAACAGGTCTATATTTTGAGTAAAGCATTCACCTTGCTATGGACTCCATGGGCTCTGTATCAGGCTCTGCTGCTCTCTCTAATCACGAGTAACTACCTTTGCAAAATGAGTACCACATCCTCAGAGAAAAAGGCTTAAAGCAACTGAACACTTTAATAGGCAAATAAATAGAGATACCAGCAGCAGGGATGGAGTTGGCACCTGCAGAAACAGCAATCAAAGGTGTGGCTGACCAGTTGGTAAATGAATTAGGAATTGTGCCAGAACAAACTTAGGGACAAATCTAAACCTACTCCTGCAACTGGGCAAATTGCCATAATTTCTGCACTTATCCACCCAGTGATTTAAATTCCCATTAAATAATATTTGAGGAAAACAAACATCAGACCCAGTTGGTGCTGTCGTTCCAGTTTTTTCAAAGATGAAAAGTGTTCTCTCAGAGAGGAGCACATCAGTAAAAAGCATTTCAGCAAAGTCCAGAAACCTTCCCTAAATAAGAGATGTAAATGAAAAGCAGGTGACTGGAAATGTGAGAGAAGGAGGGAAAAAAAAAAAAAAGAGTTCTTTCTTTTGTTTTACTTTTTAAGAAGAAAATGCGTGTCCCTTTTAAGTAGAATTGCAAAGCCTCTCAAAAATTTCATAGTCACTGAACTCCTCAAGGATAGGGATTCTCCCAATTAAATAATTCATTAAATCAGGAAAGCACCACTCAGACGCTCCAGTCAGAAAATAACACAGGGTTTGTATCTGCAGCCTTTTTAATACCAACAATTCAAAACAGCACTGAGCTTGTGGCTATACATAGATTCCTCAGATCACCACTCTCACTGCAGAAGACAGTCTTGGACTGCTCACAAGACAGAGTGGGAGGCTTTATTTTGAAGCAAACATTGCCTCCAGTAAAGGATGTTTGCACACAGCAATAACTTGCCAGTGTTTAAGGCCAGGAGCATTCATAACACCCACTTATAAACATTCAAATATATCTTTTTTCTTTTCTTTTCTTTTTTTTTTTTTTGCCTGTGAACTATACATCATGGCAGGAAAAAAAAAAAAAAAACAACTTCTGCTTCAAGTGATTTTGTCCAGCTATGATAGCAGGTGGATCATATTGAGCCATCTATCCATCACCTGCCTGCAGAACAATCCCACACTCACAGCACCCCAGATTTCCATGGACACCCCAAAGGTGCTTCCCTGGCCTCTGAGGCTGCCTGGCCTCCCTCTGTTGTCCTTGAGCTCGGGGGAGAAGGGCAGAGTGGCAGAATTGTGTGAATTCAGCACCACAGTTCATTTATTGGCACAATGATTTCGCTGGTTTAAGTGGTTGGGAGTTCAATCTTGCAGGCTTAAATTTCACCTCAAGCAGCAGAACAAAAAGATGTCTCTCTACAGAGCCAGGAGAAAATAATCTGCTGGTAAAGGTAGAATTTCAGGGGGGAAAACTGAACAATACATCTGAGGGTTTATGTTATTTACTTATTTGTAATGCATGACCTCCCTAAGTGCCAATTAAAGCTTAGAGTAGGCCAAGTGCCACCTTCACCCTGCCAACCTGCTCCCTAAAACCAGCCACAGTGGAAGTCAGGATTTGGAAATAAAACTCAAAAGCCCAGGAAAACAATATCTGAGAGGTTTTCTTCCCAAAACATTGGTTGTGATTTGTACTGGGTCACCTCATCAGACCTTTGCATTCAAAGCTACACATTCAGTGTGTCAGATGTGAGCCACAGCACCTCAGACACAGGGTATATTTTAGCACCTGGTTCATACTGAGAATAGAATGCTGTAAGTGCCCAAATATCTGAAGAAAGGAAGGGATTTTAATATTTCTCCCCAGCCAAACTGAAATAATTATGTGCTGTCAAGTCAGCAGTGAAATATGAACACAGAGCACAGGACAAACCTTTCTGCCTTGTTGTGATACTGTTATGAGTGATGCATTTTTAGCCTTATATCAGGAGACAACATCTCAACATCCTTTGGTATTTTACTGTCTTGCTGACTAACAAAATAAAGCATGTGAACCCTTTTTATTTTCAGGTTCATCAGTTTTATATTCCTACATTTTAAATCTGATGATACCCAGCACAGGCAGCTCCAAATATGCTGTTTTCAAGAGATACCAGCTGACTGTCTTTGATTCCATAAAAGCCTATTTTCAAAGTATTAGCTGTCTACACCTGGATTTTTTAATACACAATGTAACAGTCAAAGGAGAGGCAAAGCAGATGGAAAATGCAATTACAGATTCTTCTCTAAACAGAGGAAACACTCCATGGTGGCCTTACAAAAGTTGATTTTGTGCACTCTGCTGGACCAGGCCCCAGATTCCTTGCTGTTTACATACCACACATTTTATTAGAATTTAAGAGGAATGTGTGTATTCAAGCCACCTCCAGCCTGCCTTGATTAGCTGAAAGGTTCTGTTCTACAAAACCTTTGTGTTAGAATCCTTGATTTCAGCTCCACCATATAACGACAAACAAGAATCTGTTAGAAATATAGGCCGTTAAAAGGGAAGTTCCCTGAAGCATAACAGAAAATATTTATGTTTACATCTGCCTGCCTTAATTTCTTGGGGTTTTTCCACCAAGACATTTCTCCTAAAGCAGCAGAACTCATTTGTTAAGTCTTTGACTTCCTCAGCCCCTCATGCATTCCCTGATTCAGCAGGAACACTATCAAACACCTGGTGCTTTGCTGCTCCTGAGTAGCCCAATTATCACTTGGATTGCATCAAAATTAGGTTCTTTTTCAAATGGCTCAGCTGCCCTCTCTTGAGATTATTTTCATGCTCAGACTGTGGCTCTCAAACAAGGGGTGTTGTACAATCTAAAGCAAATTTCCTCTGCCTCTCTCTCTTTTCACCTCTCCCAGGCTCACAACAGGCTAAGAGACAAACAGAAGTGAAGATGTGAGGAGCCAAAAGAGCAGAGACAGAAATCCACTGTCCCAAACCCGAGGGACAGCAGAGACAGAAATCCACTGTCCCCAAAGCCAAGGGACAGCAGAGACAGAAATCCACTGTCCCCAAAGCCAAGGGACAGCAGGGACAGAAGTCCACTGTCCCAAAGCCAAGGGACAGCAGAGACAGAAATCCACTGTCCCCAACCCAAGGGACAGCAGGGACAGAAATCCACTGTCCCAAAGCCAAGGGACAGCAGAGACAGAAATCCACTGTCCCAAACCTGAGGGACAGCAGGGCAGCTCTAAAACAGGTGAGCAGGGTGCAGGAGAGCTCAGGCCAGGAAGCTCCCAGAGGTGCCCAGCACACTCCTGATGATCTGGACATTCTTCACCAAACTCCCAGTATCAATCAGGCCAATTGGTGCAGAAAACAAAACACTCCCAACCACACCAGCAGCCTTGGGTGACCTGCAGCAATTTGAGCACCTTACATGAGATGGGCAGGAGCACTTTACTGAGGGAGTTGGGTGAAATGGCAAAGCATCCAGTTTAACAAAGTATATATGTTCTTGGTTAAAATATTAAATATATTTTAAATTATAATATTAAAGTGACGCATTAAATTGAATTCTTTAAGAGAATAATGAAAGATTAGGTCACAGTACTGAGCAAATATATTTCATTGTAAACCAAATACAGAGAGTGCATTTGAGGCATTGCTAGAAAGCAGTAAATACATGTGCTGCTCCCTCTGAGAAGTGCAGTTTGCTATTGCACTAATCTGATGCTTTCCTTGTGAATTAAATTGTTCTCTTTAGAAGCTGAAGGTCAATAAAACTCTTCTCTAAGCATTGAGGAACCAGAACATTTCCTCATTAAAAAAAACAACCAACCAGAAAAGTTGTCTCTTCAATCTGAAGGGTTCAGCCTAACTTGAGTATTACAAAGTGAGTGAGGCACAGGGAGAATTGCCCTGATTTTCTCCAAAAGAATCAAGGTAACCAAAGGTTAATCAATTATCTAGAATAAAAGCAACCTTGAGTTCTAAAAACTACAGATTGGATTTTTCACATAGAAACACTTCTGTTAGTCACAGTGACAAAAAAGTTACTGTGAAACACCTGGGAAAAGTTACTTGGGAAGTTAACCCACAATAGAATAAAAATAATATTCATAAGAAAACCCAATACTTAGGAAAGGTAAGTTTATAATTTAACACAATGTTAGAAACAGAACTTCATTCTCCTACTAAACTGTGGAAGTTTTGCTGCTTCCAAACTCCTTCCCAACTGGGAACAATAAAAACAGACAACCCCTGGATGGAAGAACATTTTACATTAGTAAAATTGGCTATAGAAGCCAAATTTAAGCAAAAATTCAGGACTTTTCCAGTGCCCATTTCGGAGGATACTTCAGGAGCATTTAGCATAATAATACAAAGTAAAATGGGCATCAAACCTGCTGCTCAGTAAAGTCACCAGCTACAGCAACTTTCTGCTTATTGCCAGCATTTTTACAGCACTGACCAGGATTAAAAAGGCACCTCTTGTTATAAAAGAACATCTCTGCTTTCAACCTCTATTCCCAGATGTTTACACTATCTGTTCAAAGACCTATTAGATCTCAACTCTTTGATATGTGACCAGCTACTTCTGCACAGCTTTTTGTTAACTGAGATCTAAACCCAGCAGGGAAAAGGACAAATCAGTTCTTTCATCAAATTTTTGCACTATCCATTCACTATGAACAGAAATGTTCTTTGCTTGGTTTTTCAGCACTCTAGTAGATCATGAGTTTGGAAGGACAAGTGAAAAAGGACAAAATTCACCTCTTTACTAATGTATTTTTAAACATATTAATACTGAAAAATATAAATGTGAGCAATTTTACTTTTGAATAAAGATTACAGTGGAAAGTTCTGGATATACACCCTGAATACAATTACTTATTTCTCCCCTCAAACACCACTGCAGTGAGTGCCAGTCTCTTCACAATGAAGAAAATTCTGATACTCCTTAGGCCAAATATTTAATTTTAAATACTGAGAAAAAACCTTCAGATTTAGTTCATTTATACAAGCAATGAGAAACACATTAAATCAGGAATTAGTGAATAAAATACATCCAGCAAATCTTAATTCATTTCTCGAATGAGAGAACGTTTCTCTTGCAAAACCCAGGAACACAACCCAAACCACAAACAAAACAAGCAAATGAAGAAACCAAACACTTGAATCTTTCAAATCAAAGGCAAAATTATGTTCAGGAGCTATGCAGAGCTGAAGAGGGTTCTAACTATATATACAGAGTAATAAATACCTATCACTGACAGTGTGAAAACAAACACTGACCAAAATAAGTTTTTGCTATATTAAACATAAAAACGTTTCAGAATTAAATTTGGATTTTTTTTTAATGAAGTGGAGTTCTGAAAGCAAACAGAACACTTAATATTGATTGCTCATCTTGCCAATAATGTTAAACCACATCCACAAACCAGCATTTAAAGCTGCATTATTTCTTCAGGAAAGTTCTCACACACATCTCTCTCCATCTCTGCTCTGCATTGCAATTGAGCAGAGGTCTACAAACTAAATGATGCATGAATGTGTATAGATTCAAAGTTCAATTTCTTCAATCAAAAATCCAAAAAGCACTGCCAAAGAAGGAGGGGAAAAAAACCAGCAAAAAGGAAAAACAGCATCTGCTGATATTAAACTCTGACTTTGCCACTCTGAACAGAATTACAAAACCTCATGTAATGACAGAATAATTAGGCATCCATAAAGCAATCATTGGAACATTGTCAAAAGTCAAGTCTTTGGGAAAAAAAATGAAAAAAAGATACAAATATCAGCACTTTCCCCAGCATTCCCCAAGTCTGGGCGTTTTGCTTCCCCTGACTGACTGCAATCAATGAGTCAGCTGCAGTGGGTCGAACACAACTGGGATAAAATGGCACCTTATGAAGTAACTGCCTCCATAGATCTCCCCAAATGAGTCATAAAGCCATTCATCAATATCCCACCTCGTGCAGCACGGCTCAGGCAGGAGGGGAGTGCTGGGAGCAGCAAAGCTCACTCTGGGATTCCATTTGCAGCCCATAAATCAGGATTTCTTACATTCCCTGCCACCATTAAGTGAGGAATGAGAACCTCCACTATCATTAGTCGACAGCTAACAAGGCATTAACATTTTCATTAACAGTGTTGACAAATCCAAATCGATTTTAAAAGCTCATTTGCATCATATCCTAAAATTGTGAAGTAGAAGGGAACAGTCTGACAACTTGATTATATGCTATAGCTCAAATTTTTGTTTTTCTGCTTATGTATAGCTGTGAAGTGCACATCACATCTGGTTCTGTTCTGGTGCCCTCAGATATTCAGTTTGCAGCTGCTGTGTCGAGGTTGCTGTGCACACAGAGGTGATGATCTTTGGGTGTGTGGTTTGGGAGACACCACAGCCTGAGTTCTCCCTTCACCTGCACTGCACCAGAGGCAGCCACTGGATCCTCTCCCACTTTGCCTCCTGACCTCTTTTGATAGGCAGATCTGCTTTCCTGGAATTGGGAAGGGTCAGTCCCAAAAGAGGCTCAGCAGCCATCCAGAATGAAAGCCTGTAATGTACACCAGACACTGGGGGTTTTCTTTGAATTCCAAAACATTATCTGCTATTGCTTTCAAATTTCATTCAGCACCCTTCAGCCAAATTAAGCATTGCTACAGAGAATTACAATAAAATTCATTCTGTAATTGACAGCCTCTAGAATGGACTAATTATGTTTCAATATTCCAGATTTGGTACATAAATACAGGTAATATTTCTTTTTGCAAAAAATACAGTTAATATTTCTTTTTGGTATGATAGAGAGCAAGCAATTCTGAGAAACAGATTCACATGAATGTGTATCCTGAAGAGGAAGAATATTAGACAATTTCAAATGCACCTTAACAGCAAAACACATAACATTTATTGTAGTCATTAAGGAGAATGCTTTTTTCAGTTATACATTTTTGGCTTTACCGACAGTATATACATTTGGCAAGATGATCTTTTATTTTTAAGTTACAAGAACCTATTACAGCCACAAGGAAAAATAGAAGGTTTAAAAAAATATCTCATTCTGGAGTTGGGTGTGCTGTGCACAGCCTCCATCAGCTACTTTCATTTCTCTCTCTAGAGGAGAACACAAACAGGGATCAGTGCTGCCTTTACCTTCTCCCAGTTCCAGCTATAATCACAGGGCTTAAAAATGAAAGCAAAACTGCTACTAATTAAGTGGCTTTGAATTAGACACTTCTTGTCCAGAACAACTGCTCCAAAATTGATCTCTCCTAAATTCATCTTTGCAGTCTGAGCTAACATGCTTTGCCTTTCTGGCAGCAGGGAGATGAAAAGCAAGCAGTGCATGATGTGCAAGTTGGTATTTTCCTCTCACTGAATAAAAATCCTCTCAGACTGGCTTGTCTGGCTCCACTGACAGTGACAAGCAAGGGTTTCTCTCTGCTGCCTTGCAGAGCACACACAGCTCTGAGGCTGTTCCATAACCTCTGTCCCTGAAGATGGACAAGTCCTTCTCTAGAGTGCAAAGCAGGACATAAAAAAAACCCCAAAGCCACAAAACCCAGCAAAACAGAAACACAAGCAAAAAACCCAATGAAAAATGTGTTTAAAATATACCAGCAGCACAACATAGAGTTTGAAGATACTTTAGAGGATTGCTGTCAAAAGCAATGTCCTTGATAAATATTAAGTATTCATTTAAAGTTTCTGATGTTTTAATATTCCTTAAAGTCACACTAGGAATTCTCTTTCAAGATCCAGACAGTTCTGCCAGAACTGGCCAGTTTTGAAGTGTTTGCTTTTTAATACTGGCTTCCTTATTTTGTCAGTTTACAAGCTCTCTTTCCAAAAATTACTTTTATAACAAAACCTTAAAAACTTGAATTTCCTATTTGCCAATTCCTCTGCACCAGGAAACCTCATATATCATATACAATGATATTTTAATAACTTACATGCCTTCCCTTACATCTCCGTAATTACAACAATCAGGATCCTGGCTAAAGCTGAGACAAATATCATTTGTTAAGAGAAGCTTTGCAGCCTGGGATGTTTTTATGCCTGGCCATGGCAGGAGAGCTGCTGCTGATGCCTGTTCCATGGGCAGCAAATTGCCCGAGGTACAGGCAGGCCCAGCACAGGCTCCGTGCTGGGTTTACTTAGGCTCTGATCAATAAGTTCTGTGCATCTTGCCTGTATTGGAGCTCTCCTTATTACAGGCTCAATTGATCCTCCGAGCAACAGCAGAGATTGTGCTCCATGGGTAGAGCAGATGTTGTTCTGACCTCCACCCACCAGCTCGGAGAGTTTTCTGTCTGCCTTCCGTGAAGAAAAAATATCCCAATAAAGAAAAATATCCAGGCCCACGTCGCGCCCTTGAACAATGGATGCTGCATTTGTTATACAGAAGTTTCTGCTAACGCTCTCTTGATTTTATTTTTAAAAAATCTCAACACCCACGTCAACACCCACCATGAAAATCACAGTAAACTACTCATTCCTAAGAATTTTAGAAACATATCCTTGACTTTTAAAAACTTTAAATTTGTGAAAAAGAGCACAGCAAATTCTAGAAGGCAACACTACAGCACAACAAAGAATCCATTTTCTGAGATTGCTGTCAGCTATAGGTTAACACAGTAATACCACAGAGTGATACTGGCCAAAGAAATCTTCTGTTATTTGAATTAATTGTTATCTTTAACATTAAGGTAGCACAAAAACCAGAAGGAAACCCACCAAATAATAAATGAAAATTTACAACCACCAAATCCTTCTTAGGAGAACAAGGAAATCTCATAAATATAGAAAAAAACCCTCTCAACTAGGAGATACAAAAGATCCTTAAGATAGCAGCGATAAAGGAAATGGAGGTACAAAGGGAGAATTGTGATCTGAAAGGATGGGATATTGCTTTTGAGAATATCTGATATAAGGAAGACCAAGGGGAAGTATTGATATATCAAATATTTGTTATACTTAAAAACTATTTAATAGGTTAACCTGAGTGCTGGGAAAGCTGAAGGGCAGATGGAAAACACTAAACTCACCCCCATATACACATAAAAAGCAGGAGAACTTTTGGGCAAACAACTATGACACAATAATGCAAGTTTCTGTGCTGAGCACCACCACTCTGCCTTTGAGCAACAGCCAAAACAGACTGGGGAAGGAAAAAGGGAGGTTAAAACAACAATATACAAGAGAACAGAGTACACACAACTCTTTAGCCCTATTAGTATCACAAGGTGTAATAAAAACCCTACAAACCCAGAGAGGTTGGTTACCTTGAGGAGTCCCAAAACCCTACAAAGCCCAGAAAGTTCCATTACCGTTAGAAGTCAAAAAACCCCTACAAGCCCAGGAAGCTCTGTTACCTTCAGGCCCCCAGCCCCAGAGCTGCCAGGTGAATGCTGGGTGCCCCCAGCCCCTCCCCAAGGCACCTGGGGGTTCAGGCAGAGCAGCCAAAGCCAGGGCAGAGCTCTCACCATCAGCCTGTGACCCTCAGCACTGCAGAAGAGCTCAGCTGTCACAATCAGTGAAGAACCTCAGGGTTCAATTCCTGCCAATTTTCTCTCACGTTTCAGGAATTCAGAGTATCAGGTGATCATTGTGCTCAAGGCAATCCAAAGCCTGTGGCCTATCCAGGCTGATGAACATGACCAAGATATTTTAATTCAGGACAGAACCTTGCATCTCATTAAAAAAATAAGAATAAAAACATCATAGAGATTAAATTAGGGAAAAAAACCATCTAGCTCCTTCATCCTAATGGGTATTGACATTATATTCTTTTCTCCTGTATTTTGATTGGTCTCTTATTGATCCCCAGGTCTCACCCTTCCAGGTTCTGGAGTACAGAGCAGCTGATGTAAAGAACCAGAGAATTTTCCTTGGTGTCTCTGCCAGGGACAAGTCTGGGAAAGGTCTGCCCCTATTACCAGGACCCTGGACCAAAAGTGAAACAGGAACAGCTGTAAACTCGGTTATTGGAGAAGATTTTAGCAAATAAACCAAGGAAAATCTCATGGACCATCAGATTGGCAGAAAGCAAAATTGTGGGCTTTGCTCAGTAACCTGCCTAAGGTGCCATCCACACCCATACCTGTGCTTAGAGGCTGGAGAGGGGAGAAGAGTGTTCCTCTTCTCCCTTCTCTGCATGTTTTAAACCACAGAATGAACTTCTAAATCTTTTATGCAAACTTCATCAGACCATAAAGACATGCAGCTAGAAATTACTGAAGAACAGAAGAAGCAATTTGGAATTAATGTCCTATCAGGATTTCAGGACATACTGTGCTATTCAAACATGACAATAATTTTAGTGAAAATCTCTAAATTTTGTTTGTGATCAAGGAAAGTGTTGATTTTGAATTAAGGCAGGTCACAACAATTGTGCAGCAGCATTGGTAATCCTGCCAGGGCAAGTAGGAAAAGCTTTGGATATTGGAGCATTCCTTTTTGCTTGGTAGTTTAAATTTCACCTTTTCCCCCTCCACCTGTCCAACAGTCAAGCACTGTAAAACCAATGGAACAGGAAAAGTTATTTTAGGATCAAGATGTCTCACCAGAAATGGAAGGAAAGCAAACAGTACAACGTAAGTGCCTAAATCTTCCTCCACTACCCCTGTGCTTACACTTTATTTTTCATTCCTGGACAGCTACAGTAGTTTCATGGAGCCCTCAGCTACTGCATTATCAGCAAAGCAAAATGAAATAAACTGCTACAATTGCTTGTCACTCCTGTCATTTCTCCATCCTATTAAGTAGCTCTGTGATTCATCCAAGTGGGCTGGAGCTGGGATCAGGATGTGAAAAATAGCCTTGTCTTCAGCTTAAGATATTTCTTGTGTTTATAGGTAACGAGATCCAGGCTCCATCTCTGGAACACACATGTTACTCCTCATTAAATTTGAAAGGGAATGTCTGTAATTTCAATCTGTTCCCTCTTCAGGTGTAGGTGTAGATGATCTTATTCACTCCAGTGGAGGGATGGAGAAAGTACAGAAGATAAATACATAGCTGAAGACACTGCAGGAGTGATAGGCAATAATTATGCAGCCTGATGGGATGTTTGTCACTTTTCTTCCCTTGTTTAATGTTGCTACAAAGACAAAAATGCATTTTTCCTCTCCACAAAACATTTGGAGAATTGATGCTTGCTAAAGATCAAATGCATTTTGACTTAATGAAACCAAAAGATTGGAAAAATGAGTGAAAAATCTTCATTCTTAATCTCTTTCACTAAGCAAGGAGAATAATAAAAAAAACCCCAACACAAAAAAAGGCAAAAACCACAAACAAACAAATAAATGGGTTCAAGAGAATTTCAAAATATCTATTTTTATATTTTGTGTAATGTAAAATTCATTCATTTGATGTTCTTGAAGCTTGGCCAGGCAGGCTCCAGGAAGAGCATGGGAGGTGTTTGTAGATGAAGATGAAGGAACAAAGCCCAGGATGCAGCCAGGCCTGGATTAGAGGGGGAGCTGCATTAGAAGATAAATTCCCAAACACACAAGGATCTGCTCTGCATTTTGACACCCCTCTGTGGTCACTTTAAAAGGTTCTGATTCCCACTTCAGCCTAGAGAAGGGAATTTTCCCCTTTCTAAGATAATACAAATACTCATGCTGTGGAAAACTCACCACCAAGTCCCTGCAATTACCTTCATCCTTTAATCTCCTGTGCTGTCCCCAGAGTTTCTGTGTCCCTTGGGCCCCTTGCCCTGCTCACTCCCCTTTTATCTCTTTGGGACAGCCCTGCTCCTCAAAAACCAGGGCAGAGGGAAGGGAAGGGCAGGGCTGACACCTGGCTGGAGGCTCCCCATCTATCACATCTTAAATAACTTATTGATAATAAGCAAGATGAGATATGCCTGGGGAAAACTTGATATTACAATAATTTATACCTCCTATTTCTACACAGCTACTGTTCTAGATGGCATTTATAGTATTTAATACATTTGATATCTATTCTCAGGATTTCAAAAGGCATTAACTGATATTTTTATTTTTTTTGTTCAAAGGGCAGATGGTGTTTTCCAGCTGGGGGTCAAGAAGGGGAAAAATTTCTTTATAGAGAAAATGGAGGAGGAACTCCCAGATAAATACTTACTATTTTCTTGTCAAGTGCTATCATTGTCCTGCCTACAAAATGAGTAGTGAAGCAGCACTGAAGTGGCATTATATGATGAAATGAGAACTAAAATAATAATTGATACAGGATGGGATGTATTCTCATGCTCTGTTCCAATATCTGGTGATTCACGGACTCTGCTTCAAACTTTTAACAGTTTTTGAAACAAACTCAGTATATACTTAATTATCAGGGAATTAGTAATGAAAAACAAAGGTTTTTTCTGTTTAAACTTTCAAATATAGAGGATGCATTCAGCAAAAGAGATCATACATAATTCAATGTAATTTAGGAAGCAAATTAAAATATCATTTCATTCCTCCAACTAATAACACTGCTCTTTCAAGCTCTGGGGATGTTGTTTAAGCCAAAGATGGTGGTTTCCTTGACAATTCTAGGTAGCAATAGATACCCTTAAAAGAAATGAATAGAATATAAGGGCATGAATAAGCAGGATTTACTAAATTGAGGGTTCAGGAAATTATAAGAGATCCCTGAAGACTTAATATTGAAGTCATATATTAGAATGAAGAATAAAATGAAGGTTAATCTTGATAATGAAGCTCTTGAACACAGAGAAAATGTCATTATTCAACATGTTAACACAGGCAGAGGTGGGGTGAGAATTGGATGGCTTGGGACAGTCACTGGGATTTGGAGGTTTTCATCTGATGCTCTTTAGGGCAGATGGAAAACTGCTCCTGGCCAGAGGCTCTGTGGGGTGGGGCAGGGAATTCCCAGCAAAATGAGATGGGAGAGTCCAACAGAACAACCAAAGGCTCCCTCAGAACACCCTGGGCAGTTGGTCTGCCTTTGGGACAAAGCTGAAATTTATTTTCAAGTTTTTAAAAGCCACAACTCTGATGTAACAAACTTCACCCCATTACCCTGCCATGCAGCTGAGCTTGAGGAGACCAATACTGACAATTTCAGCAACAGGGAAACAGCTTCACACCAGACTGGAATTCTTTTTAGTCAGAGCAAAACCTGAGAAGGAAAACTCACTTCTAAAAGCTGGGAATTTGGTCTATTTTGCTATAACAATGCTTAATTCCACACTTCCCCCTGCCCTAAGCATAAACACGGGAAACTGTGAAAGCAAAAAGCTCTTTTTGAGCTAAAACTGGCACAACTAATTTCCCAAGCTGAATATTTTAGAATCAGGATAGAAGGAGCAGACCTGATGCACAGGGAACACCTGACACAGGAATATAAAGTTCATGATTTGACAGGGCTCAGCCAAACTCCATTGTGAGAGATTCTCCTTGGCACATTGCAGGAGATTTTCATGCTGCCCTTCCCAACTCTTTAGAAATGTTTCAGATAAGCCTTCAGCTGCTCAAAGCTTTTGTACATCGAACCTCTCTCCTAGAGAGTATTTAAAACATACAATGAAATTATCTAGTGAAAAATTTGAGGTTTCTTATCCTATTTTTATTGGATAGATGACTGCATGTCTAAAGCTTGGCTCATATTCATCCTCAAAAGCTGTTTATATGTGAAGGCAGGAATTGGATAACAATTCTTAGGCTATGTGGTTTGTGCATGCAACAGTGTTACAAACAGACAAAAATAAAGGTGGGTTCTTAGATTTCTGTTTTGAGTTGCTGCACTAAGTCTCTGCAGCTTTTCCTTACTATTTCAGCTGGAGAAATACTTTATATTTTCCCAATCTCTTTAAACTGTAAGACATTTCAAAAGCCATTGACAACTTTGTAGTCACATCCCCAATTATCAAACCTTTAAGATCTATACACACACACGTATATAGGTTATTATAATAAGTGATTTCACTGTTACCACAGTCAAATGAAGAACATATTCCTGCTGCAGGATGACATAATGTCTGCTTGCTTTTCAGACACTGTAACCTTAAAGGTAATAACAAAAAGCCTGTCAAATATTTCAACCATCTTTAGGCCTTCAACATTCCTGTTATCTTTCACAGCAATTTGGCTCTTGTATGTTCTAAATAATACAAAACACTAACAGAGCTTTATCAGCAGGGAAAACGCTTTGGTGCCTTTTATTTCTTTTTTCAGCTTCTCTGTACCTCAGAAATGTCTTTTTTCTTTTCACTGCTGAAAGTCATCCACCATTGTTTCAGTGAAAAACCTTGATTAAGAACCTCCTGATGCAAGAATCCTCTGCAGGAGCAGGGAAGAACATTCCCATGTTCTAAAAGCCTCCACAATTGTCATCCTCAAAGATGATGATATTGGGGGACTGGCATCTTTCCCTTAGCCTGGCTATTAAATGGATATGTCCAGAGACAGTTTTCATTTGGAACATTTCAGCTTGCAGGATCTGAGGGCATTCCCAGATATTTCTTTTACAAGTCACACTTCAGACCAGTAGCTTGAAAAGTAAAGAGAGGACTTTTGCAATGCTGCCAACACTGTTCCCTCAAAATTTCATCAGCCCTCTATAGTTTAGTTTAACACAAAAGTAAAAGAAAAGTGGCTCTTGAGAAGCTACTGAAGAGCATTAACAAGGAGGTAGAAAAGGCTGCTCGCTGATCTGCCTAATGAAACCACAAATTAAATGTAGAATGTGGGCTAAAACAACTTCTGGCTCTTCTTGCTAAGAGTAAGAAAAACAAACTTGGGTGTTTCTCTCCACAAAGTGAGGAGAAATGAGCAAAGCTGCATCTTTTCATCCCTACTCCTGAATTCAATCCTTGAATGAAAAAATTTCCAAAGTCTGATAGAAGAAATACTGAGCAGGGATGAGGTTTTAAATGCCTTCATCAGCGTTGCTGCTCTTCCACAAATTCAACAGATGATTTTAACCATAATTTTCAAATTCCATGAGGCAGTATAGTACCATTGCCCAACCAAAATATTTCAAACCTCAGTAATCAAATTCTTATACAAATAGAGACTTGGGTATTTTGGCCATTTAACAAAACACAGGTCACAGTAGCAGGTGACCTTCTTTAAGCCAGCATCCCAGAATCACACTCAACTTCTAATTTTCCTTTTACAAGCAACAGAAAAGAGCTTTTCATGGAGCTGTTTTTAAAGAGGCTTGGCTGTGCAGCCACCCCTGTTCCAGCTACAATCTCATCAGCCTGAGAGCTGCTCTTCAGACACTTCCAATGTTCCCAGGGTAAACCAGCTCTCCCCACACCTACCTGCAGCTGACAAAGCCTGAACATGTGCTTAAAATTACAAGAATTACAAGAAAAAACTCATTTGTGGCTGAATGCTGATGTGGGAAGGATCAAGTCCAGAATTTTCTGTATACTTTTTCATACACTAAGATTCACTTCCCTGTTGCCTCACTGCCTAAAAAGGTGTCAGAAAATATTTGGTATTTTATTTAGCTTTAATCAGAAAATATGTGATATTTTATTTAGCTATAATCAGAACATATTTGGTATTTTATTTAGCTATAATTCTGTGATAAGTCAGGATTGCTTAATTGTGCAGGTGATGAACACAAATTTCACAGTGTATTTTAACTAACAAATTTATCCACCTATTGAAATTACTGATTTAAAAAAAATGCACACAAATACACAAAACCTGCAATTCAATTCCCATTACTAAAATTACTTTTGTTATCTACATTTTGGGAATTTCCTAATTGTTAAACAATTACCAGTGCTTTTACAGATACTGCTGATGCTACTGGAAGCTGATTTGCTTTTTCCCCAGAACATAAACAAGTATTTTCAAAATACTTGTTTATGTTCTGGGGAAAAAATAAATACAAAAAATTTGGTTTTTTCACCCACAATTTATTTGTGCTCCATGGGGGTGAGTAGGAATGCTCTGATTTGGGTTTCTGCTTTTATTTACTTCTGGAAAAAAGGAATGTTAACGTCACCTGCACTGCTGAACACTGGTTTTGTAACACAATGTGCAATTCAAATTTAGCTCTTGGCAATGCCCTGGTCACTCCTGTATGAACAGCACTGCCTAAAGGGTTATTATTAGGGTCACATTAATTTCACAGCTGTTCTGACATTAATGCACTCCTTGCTCCCTTACTTAATGTTCCCCACATTTTACTGCTCTGAACAGAAGTCTGAAGATAACTGACTTTAATGAAGTGAATCACAGGGTGTCAAACCCTCAGTTCTGTATGTACAGATCTAAAACCCAATTTTCCCCCCCATATATCCAGAACTCTTAAAATAGCATTAATTTGCATGCAGAGCAGCTCTAAAGACCTTTCTTATTTTCACAATAAGATAAAACAACTTAACGTAAATCTAGATTGATCTGTCGATTTAAATACATTACAAAATACATAGTGTGGATATTTATTCAGCACATGGTGCTTCTGAGACTTCTCTGTGCCCTGATTTATTTTTTTGTTATTAGTTTGCAGCTGAGCAATTTGATTTGTGCTCTCAGCAAACATTTCAATGCTTTGGTTTCTCTAGGGAGAATCTGTTCAGCTGAACTCTGCTCATGCCCACACTGGCCAGAGCTGGCACATTCTGCACAGCCTGGCCTCACACACATCACACAGGGTCTGGCCACATCCTCAGTGCTGATTCTGCTCTGGACTCCCCAGGACACAATAATTTTGGGGTGGTTCTCAGATGAGAACACTTGCAGGTGTTGCAGGTTACCAGTTTGACAAGTTTTGTATTGGCTCTGCCATGTCCAGGTTCATCTCAGGGATTTAGCTGATCAGGAAAAGCAGAAATAAATCAGCAGTAGTGTAGAGCCTGAGAGTCAAATTCACAGCCTGGGCAGAGTTAATGGTCTGGGTTTGGAAAACCAGGGAGCAGACAGTCAAAAACAACACAGCAGCTTGGAATAATCCTGATTTTGGAAAAGCCAGGGAGGAGCACACAGTCAAAAACAACACAGCAGCTTGGAATCCTGATATCAAAGCAAAGTCTTGAAGAGCAGTGCCTTCCCTTCACTGATCTCCCAAGTTAGACACTGATTATTGACAAAACCAGCCTTAAAAATACAGAAATCCTCTAAGGGGACCTGAACAAGGGCCTCTGCCCCCACAAGTACACCAGATGTTCTGATAGAGAATATTTCTCCTGTCCAGCCCATGACCTTTAGATGATAACATCAAAGTCCCCCTGGAATGATTCAGTTCCTCACAGGACACCTCAGCCTCCAATCTTTCTGTTTGGGTGACAAGAGGGTATTGGGCAGAACTGTTTATTTTAGCCTTGGCTTTAACCTTTCCCCTGCTTGGTGCTATGTGAAAACAGAGCTTTTTCCATGTTTATCCTGCTGGTTTGTGCTGTGTTAGTGCAGGAATGCATTTCTGCACAACACCCTTCAGGGTGCTCCCAGGCTGTACCTTAGTCCAGAGCAAGCACTTTGGGGAGGTGATGATGGAAATGTCAAGGGAAGAACAGAAGAGTTGAAGGTACAAAAACACCACAGTCCTTGAGGAACAAGTCAGTCACAGACACCTTAAACACTGCAAGGCAGAAATACAGAATTAAAAGGATTGAGGTTTAAGGATATTTTTCAAGCACATAAGGAGCAAGATGCTGACAAAGGAGAAAACAATTTTTCTGAAGGACAACAAGAGATGTTTACTGCTGATGAAAATACATCCTAAAATAAACTAAACAAGGCAGATGTGCAGCAAAACAACTGCAGTTAGTCAAGTTTAGTTGATGTGAGTACCAAGAGCTCCAAGCCCTGTAATCCTTTTCAATGTCCAATCTATAACACCTCCAAAGCAAGATCCCTTGCTAGCAGTGGCATCCATAGCATCCCATAGGAATTCAGAGGACTCATTTCCAAAGAGTTAAAAACTGCTATGGTCATCAGCATAGAAATAACAACAGCATTAATAAACCCAGCGCTCAGAAAACAAGTAGAGCCTGAAAAAAATGCCATGTTTTTAAAACTATGGAAATTCACCTTCTTTTGATCTTTTATCTTTCTACTTCACCTGTTTTTAAGGGTTTGTTTAGTCGGGTTTTTAACTTCAGGGTGTGCTTGGGTTTGTGCTTTTTTCTGCAGCCTTGACAGCCAGATATTTACCTGGAAAGGAAGCTGTGATTTATAGGCATTAAATGACTCCTGGAGGTAAACCCTTAGGAGCATCACCAATTATTGCAAGACAAGAGCTGGGAGCCTCTAGTAGCAAACATGTATTTCTACCCTAACTCATATAACAGATCTACACCAAATTCCTTCATTTTCTCTTCCTCTGAGAAAAGCTGTTTGCTTTGTGTTGCAGAAGTTGCTAGAGAGGTAGATCAGAAGAGATAATGTAAAAGGCTTGCAAAACTTTAAGCATTCACTTCATTCGTGTTCCTGGCTCCACTATTCATTTGTTAGAAAAACTTTAGTGCACAGACAGGGAAGGAATATTTTTGGATGTGCTAGAAAATATTCTAACTCTAAGTATGGCATTGCTTTTTTAAGAAAACTTCATGCTATTATCCTACCTCTAATTGGAATAAAAATAAAACATGCAACATAGATAACCAATCTTGTCAAATATTCCCAACTCAGTTTCAAAACTGCACTTTTAACCAACAACTACTGACTCTAAAATGTATGGGAAATAGTGCAAGCCACTTTTGTGAGCAGAAATGGAGCACATAAAGACAGTTACTTGTCAGGAATTATTTTTCCACATATACTGGCATGTATTTAAAAATCTTTTACCTGCTGTGCAGCACCCAGAGAGTGAAAGGACAAAGAGGTTAAAGATGGCCTTGGAGCATCTTTTGTAAAAGACCTGCCATTGATGGCTAAAAAAGCCTAAAGCAAAATACAGAGACATTTTCCTCAGGGTGTAAGAATTTAGCTGGAAAGGGTTTTCTAAGATTGGAGCTGGGTCAGTGTAATCTTCAACAAAAACTGAGGACAAATTTGAAGTGAATTGTGGTAGAAGAGTGAAATGTTGTCATAAAACCGACCTGGGGAAGAAAGGATTCCAGACACAGGCACGTTTTATCTGTGGGCAGTTATTAGGGATGTGTTTTAGACATGCTGAAGGTGGGAGGCAGGGTAAGTGCCTTGCTGAAATCCAGGCACAAAGAACCATAAACCTTAGGGCAAGATCTGGCCACGTCAATAACTTCCCTTGAGCTAGGACTTGGTTAAACTCGCTATAATTTTCTGTGGAGACAAAGAAGTACTAAAGAAAACAACAAGAGTAAGAACTTGTAATTGAAGCTGAGAAAAAATACAAGCCAGATATTGGAGAACAGAAGTTATCCTTAAATAATAACAGATTTTATGTTGATTAAGAAAATGTATTATTTGATTGAATCCTTAACAGCACTCGCAGTGCTCATTAAAGTGAACAAATTAGATTTATACACCTCTCACAACCTCTTTTTTTCCTTTTTAATGAGGAAGAGGCAGAATCTCAAAATGCCTCATTCATCTCCCACCCAACTCAGGAATGGAATAAAAAAATTACAAGTTATTCCTCTTTTCCCAAATGGCACAGTTCAAATTTGAGGGAGAGCCTCTGATCCTTTCGTGTTGCAGGATTAAACTAATTTAAAATCTTCAAGAGAAGTGTCTGGTGAAGAAGCTCTGAAATCTCAGAACTGCACATTCAGTCCATGACAGCACTAAAAGATTAAAATTTTAAATTGAGAAGACCTACAGTACAAAGTGTGCACATTTATCTGTGGGCATTATTTAAAAGCCTGTTTGAAGTCAACTGATGACTTTCCAGTTAATTTGATGAGTTTTAGAGTAGGACACATGAACATGATACAATAAACAATTTATACAGTTACTGTCACACCTGTCAGTAAAATGAGACTTCAACATTTTCTTCCTGTGGCTCAAACCAAATCAGGCCAGTTATAAGAAATCTTAAAACAATCCAAATAGAGACAATCATGTACAGATGAAGACTTGTACCCCCTACAAGATGCTGTATATTAGAAAAGTATTAATATTGAGCTTTTGATGTAGGTGCTGTCCTGATTTTATGCTAATTAACGGAACAGCTTTTCCTGATAAAATTAGGTCAATTATATTTAATTGGATCCATTAAACCAACTATAGTCTTATTAATAATTTGTAGACCTCAGTTGTCAGATTTTTCTACATCTTAAGGTTCTTGGGTTTTGTTTCATTGCCTCACCTCCCATCCTGCAATCCTACTTAAAAAATAAACTCCTCTGTCAATATCACTTTCAAAGTTTCACCCTTCACATGTTATGAAAATTCTACAAATTTCCATTTTGGTTTCCATTTCACAGCATGTAGCTGTGCTCAGATATATGGAATTGAGCCAGCAATTGTCCCCAAATTTTTCAAAATACCCTCACATTGGTACAAAATTGTACCTATGCAAATCTATCAGGAATTCAGGCATTGTAGTTCATAAACAGGAAAAGTTTCTTCTGAACAACTTAATTTTTGTCAGGTTATTGAAATTCAGCTGAAGTATGGGGCCATACATCACATGGCAATTGGTTACCCAGAAAGGACCTGCCTTTTAACAAAAATACATTTTTGATGGTTGGTGTGTTACTTGTGATGCCCAGACAGTTAAACCTGCCTGACTCAAAGCTTTTCCAAAGACAACTTGCATGTTTTTGTTAAACACGTATTTTAAGTGATAATAAATTAAAGTTATTCCCAAAAGTTCTGCTGCATTCCATTCCTTATTAAAAGCTCACAAATGTAACTTCTCAAAAACATTGCATATATGAGGTACATGATTTAGTTTCAGAGTATGTTTATATTACATTTCTAGCTCATAATTTGATTTTTTTTCAGCAGCTTTTCTCAAATTGGTGTGACCTTACAGTGTACACAGTCGACATGTTCTAATTTAAAAAGCTCTATGTAAGTTTCAATTGCTTTTTTTTCCCCTAATCAACCAACAATTAAAAATTAGAAGACAAGTTGGGGATTTTTTAAATGTGAAGATATAAGGACAGATCTTAATAAAGTATCTGGATGTTGATGTCAAGTCCTCCTATTGACACCTCCCAAGAATGGAGCTTGTCCATAGCTGTCTCCTATTATGGGTAATATCTCCTGCATCTCCTAATGGATAATATTTCCCATTGATAATTATCCTATATAATGTATTTAGGAAAAGGTTTGGTCATAACTCTAAGATTTTCAAAACAAATGCTGAGACCATTCCATCTCTATTCCACAGATGGACAAGATATTCAGAAATATCCATACTTATTTTGCAAGGGTTTTTTCACTTGTTCTCCTCTTTCACAGCATGTTGTTAAGAAATAACAGTTATTTGAGGGCTTTGAGTTCCACACTTAAATTATCCAGACCACAGGGAGAGGAAGGTAGGGGATTTTTTTAGTTACAATTATACCCTTATAAACTGATTTGCAGCATTGATATTCCTTCTTAGCAGTTATCAACTTGACCTCTAATGAATAGAACAGATTTATGGGAAACTCATTTAGGAGTCAGGTTATGACTTTGGTGATTCACACTGGCTGATAATTAACAGCATGTACTGAACAATTCATGAGAGCTCTAAAAATTGAACTTCTGCACCGTAAACTGGAGGGTACTACAGGGACAAGGGGGTTTGGGTTGCATTTGCTGGTCACAGGAATAACAGGAGAGAGCTGTGATCAGCCTCATCTCCCAGAAACCTTTGTTGTGCCCCAATATTCCATTTTTTACAGTTCCCATGAGTATCATGAAATGGTTTGTGCTGGAAGAGACCCTGAAGCTGATCTCATTGCAGCCCCTGCCGTGGGCAGGGACACTCCCCAGACCAGGCCGCTCATGGCCCCACTCCACACTGCCAGGGATGGGGCAGCCACAGCTTCTCTGGGCAGCCTCAGCCTCACCACAATTCCTTCCTAGCATCTTATCCAAACCTGCTCTTTCAGCTTCAAGCCCTTCCCTCTTTCCTTGTCACTGCCCAGCTCTCCTGGAGCCCCTTTAGGCACTGGAAGGGGCTCTGAGGTCTCCCCAGAGCCTTCTCTTCTCCAGGTGAGCACCACCCCCAGCTCTCCCTGCCAGACCCCAGCCCTGGGATAATCTCTGTGCCCCTCTGGACTCTCCTCATGTCCTTGTCCTTCCTTCATCCCAGAGCTGGAAGGAATATTCCAGCTGGGAGTCTCATGAGAGTGAACTGGAGGGGCAGAATTGCCTCCCCCGGCCTGCACAGAAAGCAATGTAAGCATAAACTTTGGGAGTTCACTACAACTGCCAAGTTTATTTAGCAATTATTATATAATAAAGTTATTTACCGTGATATTATTTCAAATACTGCAGATGAATAGAGAGGCAGAATTCCAGTTCACTGCTTGTGAAAGCAGAAGTAGTGTTTAGGTTCTTTTTTTGTTTTTGTTGCCCACAGTGCTGCTGCTCTCCCTCACCTGTCCTGGGACAGCAAACCAAGCTGTCCCTTCAGTTTTCCTCATGCATATCATTATTCATGTGTGTAAGCACATGGAAACACAAGAGTGCAAATAGAAGTAAGCACAGGTCATTACACATTTGTGGACTGTTTTCCCTAATTTTCCACATCAGACTTGGCTACCTACCCACCACGTCCCCTAGATGTCACCCAGGATCTTATTTTGTCATTGCCTACAAACATCCCTTGACAGAAGGGAGCTTTTTCTTACCTTTCTGAATAGAAACTTGCTAAGAAAAATGTAACAAGATACGACAAGCAAAAGGCTTCTGGTTGGATGCTGTTCCCCATGCTAACAACACATGACCTTTTGCAAAAGGCCTTCAGTGACTGCTTCTTTCCAACAGCAATGTTTCACTGTGTTTCAATATTTGAACTGGAATAAAAATTGTTCTTATGCTGAGGATAAAGTGAAAATTGGGACTTTTATGTTTCAGTTCAGTGTTTGCCTCAGTTTCCCAAACATCCCCCAGGTTTCTGCACTATCCAAGACCTTTCACTCGGTTCAGGTTTCAGGTTTCTCCCCAGGTCAGCCTCAGGGGGAGCTTTCCTTGCTCCTCAGGCTGAAGTTTCTACTTTTATCTGCAATTTGAGATAGAGATTTCACAAGGGTGACCCCAAACCTGCGCAAACGCTGCACACTCCAGCTGGACATTCCCAACTGAGTGGAGACCAGGATTTTCAGCAAAGGCTTTGATTTTTCTCCAGTGCATCCCTTCCTCAATTCTACAAGTAAAAATAAATACATCTACTTTTAGCAATGCAAATACAGAGTTGGTGGCATCCCATGTGGCAGCAGTGAACAGATTACAAGACAAGCTGAAAGGGAAAATTTCAGTTTCCCTGAAAATTGATCAGCTGAACACTAAAAATTGTACAAGCACTTCCTCTTCCAGCACTCTGTGCTGCTGCTCAGTCTTGTAAAAATTAAAAATTGGTTTTATTCATGTGAACAAAATTATTGATGCCTAAGATACAAAAAGCTAAAAGCATGATTGATTTTTTCCTAGGCAACATTAGAACTAATGCTAATTCACTCCTGCAATATTATTCCAGTTCTTATTAGAAGAAAAATACATTAAATAGTTCTTTATGTCAACACTAAGAGCAGAAGAAAATAATTTTCAGCATTTCCTCCAAACTGCACAGTAAAGTTATATTTGATCATCTTGCAGCACTTTTTCTTCAGAAGAAAATAGCAAGATATGCACACAAAAAAGTGTTCACCACATCAATAAAGAGAGATTATTCCAAGTACTAATCGGGGGGGAATAAAGAGAGAGTCCGTTGGCATGAATTAGATAAACCTATCTTTGAACAGCTTCAGTTGTTTTCACTTCAGAGTGAGACAAAGGAAAGACATTAAAGATTACTGACAACCTGTGTATTTGTCCTCCTTTTTTCTACTTCAAACACAGACTGACTCCTGTATTTATGTTTTCCTGAGTCAAGCTACAGATCTAATGAGCTGCTCTATTTTTATTTTCTTTTTGTGAGAACATTCTTTGAACAGCTTTTTTTAAAAGATAGGGTTTTTTTTTTAATTTTCATTGTTGGAAAATGTGACAATTACGCTATGTAGACAACTGCAGCTGGATTCAGAGCAAAGTTACTTTGAATATTCTTTATATCCTGAATTCCTTCCTTCATTACATACTAAAACTGCTGTGGGAAGATAACCATAGTTGGATGTAAATTCCAATTTGAAACCAAACGTAAAGCACATTTCCAAGAATGCATAATTAAGCAGCATTTGTTAAAGTCAATTTGAGTGCATAAATTATTGAACATGGGTTAATTTTGGTGGGATTAAAAGCACCACCTGTTCACTTCCATAAAAAACCCACCATTTCTGTTTCAGTGCTGTATTTGATTCCCACAGATTTGGTTCCATCCCTTCAGGTTTCAGTTGGTTTATGAATATCCTCCAGTACTGACAGAACCAACACACGCCCCATCTTTTTGTTCTTCCATAACTAAACACTACAAGTCTACAAGTGTTTTCCAGGTAGGGAAAGCACCCTAGATCAGGGTTCCAGAGAAGTGTTCCAGTGGTGCAAAGGTTTAAATGCTGCAAGGCAAAGTTCAGAGCCATAGTGGGAGCTGCTGCTCAGACACAGCTTTTGAGATGCAAGACTCAGTGGTTGCTGCAGAGCAGCCACTTATTGAAGCCTTTCACAGCAGTTCTCCCATTCTGCTCCTCTCACTGGCTGCTACACTCCAGCCCTCTGTGGAAAATGCTCCTTTCACCTTCTCATGTAGAGTTGTTTCCAAACGACAAGCTTAAAAATGGGTTTACAACTGTGAGGTTTAAAGAGGGGCTCGATAGACTGCAGTGAGCCACAAGCAATTGCTGTAAATGTTTCAATGCAAATCTCTTCCCACTAAATCTTTCAGCTTTGATGGGAGGATGAACCCTTGACTTGCTCAGCATCTGAGGAGGAGGCATGAAAATTCACAGCTTTGGGGGAAACCAAGGAGATTACAAGTCAACTAAAAATCCATGTGGATCCACAGGACAGGACCCTGTGGTACTTGAACCCCATTGATATTTTTATGCAGAGATTCACAGGTGTACCTTAAAAAGAGACCTGTCATACTCTACTGTAGTGTTTTCATCTTTAGTTAGTGCAGTGTCTGTCCTCCACAGTCCTGCGTGCCTGAAAGAGGCCACTACATCAAGGCACAGGGTTAAAAGTTTATGAGGTAACAGCCATTGAAATATGCAGTTCAAGGAAGATATTCATTAGATGCACTTTGGAAAAAAAGGAAAAAATACACCAGTGGAAGAATTTATCCAATAAGTTCTCCTTTAAAAAAAAAAGTATTCTAGGGACACTGTCAGCTCTTGGAACAAGATAAAGTGAGTTGTAGACACTACAGAAGCATTACTCTTAGCAGCATCAGATGTTCAAAGGAGAGATACATTTAAAGCCTTTCAGTGTAGGGGGCACTGTGGGAATTCTGTAGAAGCAGGATCAGAGACACCCTCTCTCATCTTCCAGCTGTCAAATTCAAACCCCCAAGTGTTCAATTTCATCAGTAGATATGTTGAAAAAGGAACCCATGAAAACAAGCTCAGTGCAATAAAAGCAAGGCTGCAATACACGAACACGGTGACAAGGCAGCAACAAGATTAAAATGTTGCTCAGAAAAGGAAAAGGGCAATTTCCAATCCCCAGCAGAATTGAGAGAGCACCAGAGACCACGCACATGTAGGAACTCTCAGAGTGGCTGGCAAGGCACCCCCATCTCTCCCACTTCTCTTTTTTCCTTCCTCTTTACAACAGAGTTTAATTCTACATCTTGAATGCTGAAGTGGCAGAGAAGTGGAGTGCAAGGACAGTAAAAGTTTCATTAAGTATGTCAAGAGAAGTAGCAGGGACAAAAATCCAATGAGAGCTGAATTTTGAATAAAAGTGAGTCACTTGTTTTTCTTTGCAGGAGTTTGGGCCCTCATGCCTAAATATATTACTGCAGGTAGCTTTATTGCCATAAGCTTAAACTTATTGTTACAGCTCTGAGACCTCAGTCCAAATTCAATAAACTGATATGTAAAATATTTGCCCCCTCAAATCCCAGAAGAGTTGCCAGAATTGCATATCCTATTCATAAAAACTCTGTTATCCCATGGAATTCACTGCAAGTGATGAACTTCCAGCGAGTCACTCAGCAGAGCACAGCACAGACCTTTCTTACAATGTGTGGTAGAGACTGGCACCAAGCACTAAAGCTGTGTGACTCCTGGTGATCTCATCCTGTAGCTGTTCATGCAAAAAATTGTTTTTCTCTTTCACTTCCCTCAGATCCAGACCTTTTGATTTTGGTTTGATGTGCGGATTCGAAAACATAACTGTGAAATCAACTTGGTTTCACCTGACTTAAAGTCAAAACCAGTCAGTTTTATACACTTCCTGTAATACTTAGAAGCCTGTTCAGACCAGCCAACCTTTCCTTCGTGACCCTCATGCAAATTTCCATCTTTTTTACTGGATGGAAAACAAACTTCCATTGTGTAAAGGCCTACACAGCCTCCAGTTACCCCAGTCCCAATTTACCTAATCAGCACTACAGCTTACAAGCTCCAGCATTTGTAAAGTATTTACCACCTAGTTAAAAACAGCACAGGATGATTGTTAGGAATATTTTCATTTCTATATGGTACCAGGAGAATATGTTAGCATTTTCCTTTTGATGTCAAGTGCTATCTAACAAAAAAATCCACACTTTTTTTCAATTCAAGAGATTGCAAAGTAGGTGGAGAGACTGCATTTGTAGGTTTATAATTCTTATTTAAGCAGCTGCTTACATAAATCCTCAGGTATGTATGATTAATTATTTGCTTTCTAATCCCTGTTCAAAAGAATGCATCTGCTTTTATGTTTAAATCAGGTTTTAGCAGCCTTTTTAAAGCATTTGACAAACGAAAAACACAGACACCTGTACATTCAAAAGAGTTCTTGTAATGCTATTGATACTCATCTGTTCCTTAGCACACCTTTGCAGAGCTGTGGTGAGCTGTCACACATGATCTGCTTGCTGTGATAGCTGGAGTTCAGTATATTTTACTAATGTAGATAATGGATACTGGGCTAAAAATGAGGCTGTTAGAGGAAAACAATCTATGGGAATACAGGACAAATTAAATCATTATGTTTAGTGAGTCACCTGACAAGTCAGATCACAAAAGTTGCATTTGGGCTAAAAAAAAATTTTCCCAAGGTGAACTGATATGAAGAAGTCTTGAATTAAATCCCTTTCTAAAGTGTTCATGTTGAAGCTTTGAGACTATAAAACCTGAATAAGTGCCCTAAGAGCCTGTTCCTTTGGAAGGATGGTTCAGTTGAATGTGGATGAGACCAAGGTGAACCCCACCTTTTCCTCAGCAGAAAGCTTGAGCCAGAAATGAACAGCCTATTGTAAATTTTCACATCACATCCCACAGAATGTTGTTGTTTGGATCTTATTGCAAAGCTCCCACACCTTTCCAGTGATTTCTCATGGGCCTCCCCTCATAGCACTGACTCCTCCTTCCTCACAGCACAGCCAACAGACTCCAACTCTCCCCTCACCAGCTAACCCACCACTCCTTACAGCCCTCATCCTCACTGGACACACTGTGGCCTATGAAGGGCAGGCCTGTCCTAATCTTTGGTGATTGAAACTCTTCAGGGTGAGCTTACCTTCTGCACTATCTTTATTTTCTTACATTCTATCCCCCCACAGAGTAGGAGGAGGGGGTGCTGTAGTGCAGCTCCCCATGGCAGAGCAGCACCTTTACCTGCTCCTTTTCAGGCGACGTTTGCCACGCTGCTTCCTCCACTCAAATCCATGCTGATGGATTTGATGAGAATGTTGCAATCAAACAGCCACAGAAATGTGAAAAGAAATTGAAAAGGATCTGTGAACACTGTCTAACTATCTCCTGTAACAAGGTAAAATCAACTGTATCAAAACTGAAACACTCTTCCATAAACATTCCTAATATGGACACTTCCTTACTTCTCCCCAAATTGGGACATTTCCTATTGGATTTGGGTCATGTCGTTTTCTTTGGTTCTTAATTACACCACATTTTATTGTGCTTCATTATCTGAAATAAATGTAATCCTTGTCAAACCATTCAGTCTATTCACGGCACACGTAATACAAAGGCTTGTTACATCAAGCTCGCTGCCAGCGATAACTCAACTATTTTCCATTCAATTACAGAACACACTGATTTTCCTGCTGAGTCACCTCAAATTCAATTTCTCATTGAGAATTCAACTAAATTACTTGCCCATGAATTAACAATGCTGAATGCTAATACAGACATTGAATTATATTACATTTCAGTGACTAGAAGATGTAATTGCAGCTGGCAAGGTCTACTTAATTTTTTTTCTTCTTTCCCAGTTCTGACTTAGTGATGCTGCCTTTTAAACCCAGTGCTCAGTGGCAAATACATCCCATAACCATTTTGTAGGATTTAGAATGCATCCCATCAGATCACACAAATAATATTTCTGTTTTATCTACTGACTGTAGCTCAGACATCTTTTTGGGGGTGGGCTGCAGGCAGAACTGTGTTAATGTTCCTGGGTTTGCTCACTAAAATCTGATATCCTGAACCAAATTTCAGGGCACGAAACATTCCTTGGTTAGCAGTGAAATCCATGTAAGACAGGCATAATTAACTTGCTTTTTCCTCAATGAATAAACATGTTATCTATCACAGCCTTTTTCATTAATCTCAAGTGCTTTAACTCCAGTAATAAAAATCTTAATCTAGACAAAATTAAAAATCCAATCCAAATTATAGAGTAACTCCCAAATCTCACCTAGCTAATCACCCACAATCCCAGTTAGTCTTAATAACTAACCAAACCTGATTATCTATGAAAATTAAGCTGTAATTCCTTAGAACAGTATTTCTGGCACATGGAAGTAACACAAAATTGTTATCTGTTACAGGATTTGGAATATATTCACATCAGGAAATTTCAAATCAGCAAGATGTTTAGATTTGGAGTTTGATCTTGGTTTTAACTAGTAAAAAAAGCCTACTTGAAGCTATTTTTGTGTTTACTTCTTCAGCAAGATAAACCAAAGACTTTCTAGGTGGATGAATATTTCTGAACAGTTGAACTTTGGGGCTTTTCTTCCCAAGAAACCAGAAGAACAGGTGTGGAGATCTTCTGCTGTGATCCAATGAGATGGGTGAGGAACTAAGGCTATGGAGCACAGCTGAGAAAGCCTGGTGGGGATTTCTTTTTTCCTTATTTTTTTTCTCTTTTACACTAAAGTCCCTGATATACAATGAGGATTACTTCAGTAATAGTAGAATAACAGACAGCTTAAATAACAAGAAAAAAAATATACTGACATTGAGAACTTCAAACACACTCATCCATTAATATCTGCAGCAATGATGTCAAATTTAAGTGCAAACAAACTCATGTAAGGACTTTGCACTTAGTTTGAAAATTCCAGAGAAATACTTTGCTACAGCATTTGCTGTGTCACCAAAATTCAAACATTTTTGCAGAGTAGCTGAGTTCCAAGCAGAACAAACCCTACCTGGCTCCCTGGCAGTCAGCCCAGTAACACAGCTCTGTACAACTGCCTAGGAACTGTGGGCTCTGGAGTATTGGCAAAGAATTCAATGGTTTAGGTGTCCCAAAAATCAAACAAAATCTCAGATTACTGAAATCCAAGACAGAGATATATAGTACACAGGTTTAGATGAAGTGAATTATTCAAACACAAATTTTCAGGGGCAATTACTGAGTAGTTACACTCACACACAATTCCCCCATCTCTAACTGGATTTCTTTGTACAATATGTGCACTTCTAAATAGCAGAACAAACTTGCCCCCAATTTACTGGAGCTATTCTTCCATATAGGTTACAAGTACAGATAACTACTGAAAGAAAGCTAGAAATGTTAAAATAGCATGTATTTTTTTGGATTCTGAATGATTGATATTCAGCCTCTAAATAAGTTAGTCTGGAATGCCTTATCTGTTTTCTTCTTAAACTCTTATGTTGCTATAAATGGCTAAACCACTATTTTTAATCACAATTAAAAATAGCAATAGATATCAAGAGATGTTACTGCTGACTGTGATACTTCTTTTTTCTGTACATTTTCTGACTTTCTTTTCCTCATGGCATAAAGTCCGTTTTCCTGTTTTTACTTCTTTTACTAATGGATAATTCACTAATCCAACAGGAAAATTTGATCTACTTTTATTAGGTTTTAATTTTTAATGGGGGGATCTGTAATTTTAATACTTTAAGTACAGTCTCCATTCCTTGCACTGGTTACATCAGCTTTGCTTTTATCTTCCAGTATGGGTAAGCCATTGATACAATTCTACAAATGAAGTTAAATTAGGGTTGAAAGCTGAGTTACAGGAAGAGACTCCTGGAGCCATTCAAGCTACATTCATTATCAACTGGATCCTTTAAGGGAGTGCTGTTAATTCCAGAAACCAACCTGAGCACTGAACTGGCAACCAACCATCCCTGCTCCTACCCTGCTGTAAAGATTCCTGGAGATCCCCAGAAAACAGACAAAATAATGAACAAAGACACAAGCAAAATTCTCCTGTCCAACCCTGAGTGACACCTATCAGAATGTCAGCTCAAATCACTCCAGTGAAAGTAACTTCCCTTCTAGGTGTGTGTTCCTGTGCTCTTTTTGTACTGGAGCATTACAGGGCTGTGAATTATTACAAATGCTGGCACTTGGGGACTGGCGAAGCTTGTGGGAGCGATGTACTCCTCTAGATGATTACCAACCATTCATCTGCCTAATGTGAGGCCAAATCTGGCCTGACTACCTGGCTCAGGGGAATATCATTAACTCTGCAGTCAGGTTGCATTTGCCAAGCAGGATGAGCCCCGGGTGGGGAAGGCACAGGAGCCAGAGCCGATGCTGCCACCCAGAGCACAAAAATGGACTCGCCACGAAGCCAGGACTGGCTTTTGTCACATCAAAACTGCGCGGACATCGAGCACCCCTTTATGGCAATCAACATAAAAATAAAAATATACATAAATAATCCTATGTTTTTTTAAATTTCACGACATCTTTGACCAGTTAGAAAAGGACTCCTTGCATTCCTACATCTTACTCCTCACTCCTTACATCGAAACACCCACACCACTAAAGGGTGACCTTAGGAAAGCATGTTTGAAAACAGCTAAGTACATTTAAGTGTTATTGATTGCACAAGTAATAGCGCCAAAAGTGATTACACAGTGTGGTACTTACAAAAATAATTACACTTCAGAAAATCAAAATTAATTTGTACACTTCTGCTACACTTTTGAAGTTGTTGACATTTCATTGTAGTGCTCCTAATGAACTGAAAATTATTAATAATTGTTTCTACTTCAGTGTGACAAATGTCATTTAGGTTAGGATGTGAATTTGTCAGTACCTCATCAGATCACTAAGTTGACTTTTGGCTCATGTTAATTTGAAAGGGGGGTTATTTGTATTTATCAGATGCAAGTCTACACAAGCCAACCATATTATCACTATGTTTGCTGGTTCCTAACTGTGAAACATTTATGTGGTGTAGTGTCCTCTTTTCTTAGAAATCACTCTAAAGGTGTAAAAACAATGGAAAATTAAGTTCTCTGGACAAAACATTAAAATTTTTCTTCTTCAAAACACTTTACAAGAAAAATGATATAAACTAAAGCAGTGAAATTAGCATAACCCCAGGGCTACTGTCTGAAGTACCATTTCCTTTTTATTCCTCTACCAAGCAAATTTAGTCTTATTTTAACATAGAGTGAGCTACATTGTTCAGCTATGGAAAATAATCAAATGAATAGCAAAATCTGTGTAAAGCAAAAATCAAATCATATTATGCCTCAATGCTTGTCTCATAAAACACATCACTCCTATAAAATTGTATAATTAACACAAATAAAGTAATTCAGCTTCCAAAAAACTTTCAATAAAAATGCTAAGGGTTTTTCGAGCACTTTCAAAGTATGAAATAAGTAAAATTCACACATGCAATATCTTGATACCCTTGCTGTTCCAATTTTATAGGCAGGTGAAGTGACAAGCAGATGATTTGTCTGGGCAATTACAGCAAACCAATAACAAACCTGCAAACAGAGTTTTGGAAGACCTGTCTCCAGGCTGCTCAGGGAGTTCTCATCTACTGCCCTCAATTTTGACAGGAGCCTTTGCCTCAGGACACCCGATCAAGATTCAAGTTACTTTCCAATAGCTGATCTAAAAGTGCATAGACTGAAACATCCAGGTTTTGACAATTTAAAAAAAAGAAAAGCCATAATAAGAATACAGGAGCTTCATTTTTCACAGAACTCCTCACATTTTTCACCATTACTGTTAATCCATGGATGCAAAAAATTGGGGAGGTTCCATCCAAAGAATTGTTCTATCCAATACAATTTCTATCCAATTTCTATCCAATACAATTGTTCTAAGTGCTACGTGAGCAGTACTTTCAGTCATATAAAAAACAATTATGTTAGGCTAAGACAACTGGTGGTTTCCCAAGAAATAACAATTATCAAGAACTGGGTTTGTAAAACCCAAGCCTCGTGCAATGGTGGCTGCATTAATATCTGAGAAATGTTATCACTTATCCAGAGCTTATTTCACTAGGTCTGATTGAGGCTGAAATCCTGGCTGTAGAGGCCACACAGAATTCAGAAGCCTGCAGTTTGTGCTGTGCTTGGGAAATGGGTGCTCCTGCTTTTCCACAAATCCAAGGGACACACTGGCAGGTCTGAAAGAACAGCTTGCATAAACCCACCCATTCAGTAAATCTATCTTTGTTTACAGAATCCCAAGAAAATAAACCCAAAGAAAGCAACCGCATATATGTTTTTAGTAGATCAGGGTGGAATTTTCATTCCTTTGTTAACACTGAAGGCACATGGTAAACAAAACACACTTTAATCTGATTTCTATTGTACTTTGCAATTAGAGACCAAAGGAAGGGCTATTTAAGGAACTTGTTTTCTCAGACATACAAGAGGATATCCAACACCAAAGCAGTTTAAGTGGTTGAACAACAGCAGTAAATAAGGCAGCCCAACAGTCTGGCACAGCCAGAGCTATCTTTTGATTATAACCATGCCCTGCTCCTCACCCACACTGATAAAAAGCTGTTTCACTTGCAGCAGATAAGCACAAACCTCCCCAAATAAAACACTTGCCTCAGTTCTGCCTTTACATTCTCATCAGCAATTTTCCACTTTTTTCCTAATCAATATGTTAAACAGAAAATTTAAATTGACTAGAAAGCTACATCTTTATTTTCATCTTGTGCTTTCCTCCTTTATTCCATTCACCTCTAAATCTCTGGTTTATCCCTATTCAGCATTATCAGACTCATGATATTTAGATTTGTGATGTTTATTTCTCCTACAGTCCCAGTTCTCAGGCTCTTAAGATTATTTGAGAATCCCAACTTCAATTTAAAAATCCTTATATTGCTAGCTCTCAGGTTCTGGAGAACTGTATGAAAGTATAACTCAAGTGTACTCTAAAAGCTCTATGTGAAAGGCAAAGAAAAGGTTTATTCTGAACAAAACAGAAAAACAGAGACTATGTTTTTAATGTGTTTTCACAATTGCTTCTTGGAGAGTTTTATAATTGCTAGGATTTATGAAGCAATTATGGGTAGGTGCCATGTTCTGATCACAAACTGATATTTCATAAAAACTTCACAAACCTGGTGTGGTGTATAACAGGCCAAACGTTCCCAAGGAGCACTGTCAGAATAGCAGAGGGTCAATATGAAATGGCCAGGAAAGTCACCCCCTTGCACCAGTTCCTCTTAGCAGAACAAAGGTGACAAACTAGAGCAGGTTTTGCCCTAGTGACATAACCCACTTGCTCACTCTGGCCTGAGGAATGGGGACATGTCCAATGACCCCACGTGCAAAATGAGAATTCAAAGGTGTTGTCATCTTATTGCAAAGCTCCTGTACCTTCCCAGTGATGTCTCCTGGGCAGCTCCTTGCAGCACTGACTCCTTCTTCTTCACAGCACAGCCAACAAACTCCAACTCTCTTCTCAAGCAGCTCACCTGCCTGCTGGCAGTGCCATTTCCTACAGTATGCCCACCAACAGCACCCTTGTGTAGAGAGATGGAACATAAAATAATAGTGCAGAAGGCAATCTCAGCCCTGAGGAGTTGCAACTGTACCAATCACCAAAGATTAGGAGCAGGCCTGGCCTTGATAGGCCACAACTCTGGCCAATAAAGGTGAGGGCTATAAAAGAGTGGGTTAGGGGTGTGAAAAGGGAGCTGGAGTTTGTTGGTTGTGCTGTGTGGAAAAGGGAGTCAGCACTGCAAGGAGCTGCCCATGAAAAATCTCTGAGAAGGTATGGGAGTATTGCAATAAGATGATAGTGCCTTTGAATTCTCATTTTGCACTTGCAGTTGTTGGATGTGTCCCCATTCCTCAGGCCAGAGTGTGACCAAGTGGGTCATGTCACTAGGGCAAAGCTTTGTCATCCTTTATGCATCCCTGTTATGAAAAAGTAGTCAAGGAGCTGATTTTGCTGGCCAGTCAATATTGACCCTCTGCTATTCTGACAGTGCTCCTTGGAAATGTTTGGCCTGTTATAAACTACACCAGCTTTGTGATGCTTATGTGAAATATCTGTTTGTGATCAGAATATGGCACTTTTGCACAAGAAAGAACATTCCAGCTCATTCTGACTCGTGGGTCCTTGTTGGATTTTGCTGCTGAAGGAGCTGAGGTGTGAGGGATGCTGCTCCTGTCCATGGTTATGTTCAAAAGAGATGCAAACCCTCTTTATTCTGCTGACTGTAGAACAAGAGTGAAAATAAACCTAAGAGAACTGGGCTGTGTAAGAAATCCAAAAGGTTAAAAACCTTGTGCTTTATTGACTTGAAAGGCCTGGTAAGTGAGAGGGATGGGGAGAAACAAAATCTCAGTTGCTGCAAAGGGGAGCCAGGTAGGCAGGTGCTGTGTGAGGTAGTGATGCTTCAGTGGTTCAGAACTACTCCCCTTTCTTGGAGTTGTTCCTCCAGAGTTTGCAAAGAAGCTTTGAACTCATCATGAATGTCTGTGTCTGGAGAACTTATGAGCTGGTTCACTAATTACAGAACAGGGTGGAAAGGTTACAGCTAAAAAGCTACAATATAGGCAGATCTGCAAACCTTAATTATACTTTAGTTTTGCTCCTGTTCAGGCTTCAGTTGGAATATCATTTAGAGGTTAGTGTATTGCTTGGAGGTATGAATACAAATCCTTAATTAACACCATAGCAGAGAACTTTGGTTACTTATTTGGTCTGAGGTATGAAAAAAAATGGTTAACTGAATAATGGTATATTCCCCTGAAGTGAAAAATTTGCACCTTACTAATATTTCTTTCAAAACCTTTTGATTTTAAATTAGGAGTAGTGGTTTTGTGATTAAACCCCTGGGTAGAAATTCAGGAAATTTGAGTTCCATTCTCAGGTCTGAGCCAGACTCATTATGTGACCCTGGGTTAGGTGTTGGTCATCAGGGCTGGCTCCCCAGCACCCATCTGCTTTTAATTGCCAGGACAGTGCAGCTGAGCAATTGCCAGTGGGACTAGCAGGACTTTTTGCACTTGCTGCAGTTGACTTTGGATCAAACCCTTTTGTCTCTTTCCTAAATGTACATATGGAGAACCAGGCTCTGGTTAACTGTGTATTGGAATTAATAAATGTTGTGCACTGAAGAAAAATTACAGATAAGAGAATTTCTGAAGTAAAGAAATACATTTAGTACAACAAAGTATTAAAATATTAATGCTTCTGTTGTTTTCCTAATGCAGTGTGTTAGGGTAACAATTCAGAAACTTTCTAAGTTGTCTCTAAAGTATAAGAAGTATAAGACACTATCACACAGTTTTAAAATGTCTTATTTCTACACCATTGGAAGAAAACAAAGAAATGCATCCAAGTATTTCCCCCCAGGAAAGGCTGGTGATACACCTGCACTTGTCTAAGAAATGTAATTTGATTTGTGTGCCAGCATCAGCCCAGAACCTTCTGGGCTGTTTGTGTTCTTCTGAACACTTGGATAGGGGAAAAAAACAACAACAAACAAGAAACCCCAACAGTTAAGTTGAAGTTCTAGACTATGCATTTGATACTTGTTTTGGGCTGAAGTTAAAAACATTAGTTAGCAAACAAAACTGATATTACTTTGTTGTTTTATTTCTTCTCTTACAATTCAATCTGCTGTTGTTTCTTCCTGTGTGCTGTGCATTGTTTCATTGTGTGGTGAGTATTTAAATGTAACAGAATTAACTGATGCTGTCACATCCATGCCAGATGAAGCAAGCATGAATTTTGCTGTCAGAAGCAAGGAGTAACTCACAGGGTCCATTCCAGTTCCTGCCATGTCTAAGCCCCCATCAGTCTGACAGGTTGGATGGAGAGACATAAAGTAGATTAGAGAGTAATGACTGGAGGAAAAATTGTATGAAGTTATTTTCACATTTAGATCAGGATCATTATAACCAGAATCTCAGGAGCCATTATTTTAAGCATTAGTGGTTAATGCAGTACACTACATTAAGTTTTATGCACAGCATTTGGAACCTTGGGATGACTGCTGTAAACTTTCCATCACTGCTGGTTTGCACAATGACCTTTTATCTTCATTAGGAAATACTCTAAAATTGCTCTAAGTATACCAGTATGGATTCTTTGGTGGTGTAAATTAGGATATGTATTGATGTTAATGGGGCCGTTTGCATTTATTAGTATAAATTAGTTTTAGTATTCTCTCACATCATCAATCACAATGGACATCAGGAAAGTCATTTGGCAGCAGTGATGTACAAACAGTGAAAATGAGAAAACAATTGACTCCATTATTCAATGTTTAGTGGCAGGAATGTGTCTGAAGCATGTGAGTGTGTATTTCCAAGCTTCACCCTTCCTTGATGTGAAGCAGTGGATGAACAGGAGCAGTGGCAAAGGATGAGCTCTAATAAAGTGGTTGGACAGGAAAGAATATCCCAGATCTAAACCTTGAGTCCCTATTGTTACTGACAACCACATTAAAAAATTCAAATTTCGGAGATGTAACCATAAAACAAATGCATAATACAAATAATAATTCATAGGTAGGTAAATGACAGCTACTCAGGCAAGCCTGAACATCTGTTTTGTAGTGAATGAACATTAAACACTTCTGGCATCTAGTGCTCTATTTTTACCCCAAAAATCCATACAATATTTAAACCCTTTTCATGCTGCATTTTGAGTCATTATTCCATATTGATATCATACAAAGCTGTGATTTCCTTATGTAGGAAAAAGACTTGCTGGGTTTATTTGTTGAGGGAATTTGTAAGGAAAACTTGTGTAGAATATAGAAATTTTTAGATAGCAGAAAGTATTTAATCATGGCAATGGCTTTTTCAAGTGATTTTTCTTTATGACAAACCAAATATGTATTATATTATTTGTGGATCAGTATATCTAAGATCAGCACACATTGCTGTTTATTGGCTCATTTTATCATGCTGAACTGTCACAAACTTCTTATTAATCTGTCTCTGAAGGATCAAAATGCTTTAATAAATATGTTAGTTCCTTTAGATCTTGGGCTGAAATGAAACTGTTAGTTAAATGTACTGTGACTTTGAGTGAAGATACCTTTTGAGAGACTTAAAATGGGAGTATGTTACATAAATCCGAGTTTGACAAAGCAGACTGTATCTTTCTCTTAATGGCCAATTAGGACTTAAATAAAAATGTAAAAAGACAAAATGTGAGACTTCTTTATGTGATATGATTGATCTATCAAAGGGATGATTAACTTTTCAGTTTTATAGGGAAAGCTCTTTCTTGTGTGGGGTGTTCATTTACCTGTACAGATTGATGTGCTTTTAAGTCTGTACACAGAATAAATGCATGTATTACACAAGGGTTCAGAAAGGTGCTCACCTTTCATTACTTCAAAGAGGTAGATAAGAAGTTGAGTTTTTACTTTATTCAGGACATGAATTTTGATGTACTTTATTTAGCTGCCAGTGGCAAACAGGAGAGGACCTAAAGGAAAATTAGCCCCTAAAAGGCCTGCAAGGCCATTCTGCAGAGGGAACTGTTTTAAAGGCAGAGCTCATTTTTTCCAGATTCAGAATAAGTGTGGCCTCTGAGCACACAGCAGTAAATGTCTGGTTTCTATGAAGGGATCAAAATGTTGTGCAAGGAGGAGTGGATGGTGTACCACTGCCATTTCAAAGGGGGAATGCATTTTAAGAACAGCATCAGGTTTAAGAAGAAGGAATTGAGATCATCCATGTGATATTGTCATTGGTCATTGCAATACAATTTCAGATTGCTTGGCAGCTCTCCCCAGATGAACCTAAAACCTTGGAGTGTGAGCCCTCTGCAGGGTGAGCAAGGGCTCTACTGCAGCTGTGGGCTAAGTGAGCCTCCACTTCACCATCTCAAAGGATTATACCAAAGATCTTTCCTCTGTTAAGTTCTTTAGCCTGCCCAGATCATAACATCAGCAGCATGGTTTTTGATTTTATACATAGGTTGGAGAAGCAAATGCTGAACTTGAAGTGCCCAAATCTTTCCATATATCTCTTATTTGAAGAGCTCATATGTCTTTAGTAAAACAGACTAACAGAAGTTGAAGGCAATGTAACTTAGTTTTCATCAGGAAATGCTCCAGAAGTATCACAGTCTTGTGTTTTTGTAATAAACTGGCTTTTGATATTATGCTCACACATTGAAATGTTCATGGCAATTAGCAGTTTTAGATGAACACCCAAATGTGGCCACAGAATTTTATTGATGTGTACAGTAGTGAACATGTTGAGGATGAACACATGGGAATACCCAGGTCTGTAAAACTTCTTGGAAAACCAAATCCATGGGGCCTGGAATTGATTGGTTTTCCAATGGAAGTGTGTCTCTGTGCAGCCACAGAAGAATGGATCTGCTTTCCACTCAGGGTTAGTTTGCACAGCCCATCCATCCATCAGTCTGCTTCCTTAGGAGTGTTAACAGTTTAGCACTACTTTATTTCCCTTAAATCTCAGCAACAATCCATGATATTGTTACAGCACATTACATGGCTTTTCCTCTGTGTCATTGTATATTGCCATTGGGAAATGAAGCATAAAAGGCTGCCATTAGAGCACATCATTAAATAAGACTGCATGAATTCCAACTGTTGAACAATTGATCAGTTCCATTTTGAGCCAAAGAGATGTTTTATCCCAGTTGAGTTCTTTTAATATAAAAAAAAAATCCATGTTTTAGTGGTGCCTTAAATTTCCTTTAACTTTTCTTTTAGAAATTGTGCAGTAATATCAGCCTCTCTCTTGTAAAGGAAAAGATCAAAGCATACCAGGAGTTATGTACATGTGCTAAATGTGAGAAAGTTAGAAATTAACTCCCAAGTGCTGTAAGTTTTCTGAATTATCTGAAAGTGATTCATGCTGAGGGGTTGTTTTAAGACCCTATTTTAGCTGGGTGCAAAGCACAGTCACAGTTGTTCAGTTAACTGCAGCCAGAAAGACTGGATTCAGCTTCAACATCACTTTTTCTGGTTGTGCTGAGGTTCAGTTCTATCCAGTCTGCTACTTCACTCTTTGTAAAGCTTTGTTGTTCTGCTGTGGTGTGTTTTTGAAGGCTTTTCAGTATTTCTCTGGTGTCTTATTCCACAGAGCTGAAATGCACACGTGTAGGGGCAGATCAATAGGGACAGGGATGCACTTAAGCCCTGACTTCTGTTTTTCTGCCCATGTTCAAACATGACCTGAGCCATCCAGATCCTCTGACTTTCCTTTCAGTGACCTCGTGCCACTTCTCAGTCAATGGCAACTAAAGCAGGGCTGCTGCTCTGTGAAAAACCCAGCAGCTTCATTGGAATTGCACGGGAGCAGAGCTGCTCCAGCCCAAGGGTGAGACAGCCCAGAGCAGCCTGGAGGTTGTGGATGCCATGGGCTGAGAGCTCCACACACCTGTACTGGCAGGGCCAAGGAGGTGTTTTCATGCTGTGCCTGATTAAAGGAAATTCTTGGGAACATATCTGCACTAGACAAATCTGATTTCTGAACTGGGCCTCAATGAAAACGTTTTCTTTTCACAGAACAGTAGCTAAAAGGCAGATCCATGAGACTATAATACTTGTAAAATAAAAAGATAATCCCTGTGAAAAAAAACCCCAAGTTATGATGTCAAGACCTAGACCTGATTTATTTTTTACCTCTCTTTATTTCTGGGATACAGACATCTGCCAACTAAATTCTCTCAGAAGCCCATTAAATGCAGATTTTGTGTTTTAAGTAGTTTTTCTTCAGGTACGTTTTATGTAGACAACATTGATTCAAATTTATGGCATTTTCAGTACTTTAAAATTACTCAATGCTGAATTTAAATATTCATCTTCTTATTTTAGAATTAGACACCTATATGAATAAAATTAGGCTCAGTGAAGGAGGGTATAGCCTGCCCACAGTGCTTCTGTGAAAAAGTAGAAAAGAAAACCTGAGAGTGAGTGCAGTCAAATAAGCACCTTCTACATTACTTCTAAAAGTAATTAATGTCTTACATGACAGAATCATTAATGTTTTAGCTAACACAGATATCATGTTTATCATAAATTATTGTTTACACAGCTCACAGACCACAGATTGCCATCTCTGTTTGGAGCAAGTGAACATTGACCCAACTTAACTCATTCACCAAACAATTGAGTTTCCAACATGTAATTTAACCTAGACAAAAGAGGGGTTCAAGTGTTTGAATAGTTTAAATTAGATTAAAGTTAAATTATATTAAATTTTATTACTAAGGGTGACAATATTCCACTCCACTAATGATGTTTAGATACTGGGTACTGGTAGTTACTTTGTTGTGAGGAGTATTGTGACATCTTTGACCATGAAGACTAAATTGGGATTTTTTTGCCAGGATCCCAGTAGATCCCTTTAGAGTCCTAAATCTGACTTCTGTCATGCTGGGTGGCAGTTGCTTTGTTGCATTGCTGATGAGACTCAGTGACTCAAGATCTAAAGGGATGCAGGGTGGTGTAGAATGTCCTCTTTATCCTCAAAAATTCCAGGAAGTACTGAAAGCACCTGCCTGTGCCTTGGTGCTCAGAGTGACCTTGTCAAGGTGGCACATCAAGGAGTGCACACTGGTTCATTCACTGGAGTGAATAATGTCACTCTGCTGCTCTCACACGTCCCTGCATCTCCAAAAGGTCCTTACATTTTATTTCTTATAAGCATCATCAAAAATAAAACCAATTTTAAATGGTAAAATAATGAATATTGAGGAGCATTCTGATGAAACACTGTAAGATTGTGGAGCTCCTTTGCCAGGAAGTTCTGTGACCACTCTGAAGCTGGGCTGGAGTCATCGTTCTTCCTGTTGTGTTTATTGATGCTTGTCCCACAAACAGCAGCAGTTATTGAGGCACAAATGCATTTATGTGAAAATTGAGGCAAAAAGCAATATATTCTGGATTCACAGTGATAAAACACTTATGACTATTGCCTTTGTTCAAACAAATACTGGCAGAGGTTAAAGGCAAAAGAGTGTAATTCAACCACATCTATGATGTGTGCAAGCCACTTAAATTCAATCTTTATTTTCCCTGAATGTTTTGAACTTTGTATTTTTGACTGCATGGAAACTGCCCCTTTAGGATTTAGAATGAAGCTGCAGGAGAAAAAAAAAGATGGTCCATTGTTAAATCTTCAAAGAAAAATATTCAGGGATAAAAGTAAAATTGAAATACAAAAGATTTTTTTTAAAGTTATTTAATGTTTCAAAATGTGGCTCTGGCCTCTGCCTACTGGCCAGTTTCAACTTTACTGTCTAAGAACTGAAATTTCAAAGGTGACTTGCAAATGTCTTTTTTCCTGCATTAAGTAATGCGAGGCCATGTGGCCCTTCAGTCTGAACACGTGGCACTAAAAATATACACGAGGGGAGTGCTTTGTTTCAGAGTCACTTTTTTCCTTTCATTTGTTTCTGAAATCAAAGTTTTTGTGTTCTTGAAAAGAATGAGCCTGTGTAATGTCATGCTTTGAAATGCTGTTCTCTTGACATTATAAGACCATGAAAGGGAGAACTTTGCCTAACTCTATTATTCCTTCACCTTAAAGACATTGTCAAGTCTGCTAAGCTCTAAATATGACCCACCTAGTTTTGTTTCTTTTACCTCTTATTCTGTTACAAAGCTTATTTAATTCTTTTCTATGTACAGTGCCTCAAAGCTTGCTTTTCTTCATAAAATTAAACCAATAAAAATCCAGGAAGGTAGATTTCAAGTGACTTCTGCATAATTCACGTCAATGTAGGCAGGTGATTGAAGCATGCAAACTTTATTTGAACTAACTATTGCTTATCAAACAATGAGCAAAACTGGTTTGGAATTAGTTATGTCTTTTGATGTGTGGGTGCAGTGCTGATCAAAGTCCTTGATAGCCATTCATGTGAATCCCTGGACAGGATTTGTCCCCATTAAAAATATACCCCATTGCAATAACCCTCAGAGAACCCCCCTTCCTTTTCAAGTGAAAAGAATTTTAACTTGACCCCTTTAACTCACAGCCATGAATCCCCAAATTGAGTTATGTACTTTTGTTTTACATCTCAGTGCCTCCACCAACAAAACCAAATCCCTAATGCTTTAATTACCTGTAATGATCTCCTTCACAAATATTCTGCTTATTATGGCCCAGAAAATGGTCTTATTGAAAGCCAGGCACCATCTTTGTGCATAATGAAGTCACTGTGATATATATACACACACAAGCATTGCTGTTCAATAGGTTCTGCAGCTGTGAAAGATATTAATTTTTAGTTCATTCCATTGTCATTTTTATCTAAATATCTAACTGAAAATGCACTTCAGATCCTGAAACTTAGCTCAGTTCACTTAAGTAAATAGCTGTACACAGCTGAAAAATTGGCTTTTATGATCAGAAAGTTTTAAAAGCTCTGTTTTGTTCATAATTGCTGCACATTGAAAATTAACTTTGAAAACGTAATGTGATAAGAAAACTCCTGACCTCAGTAAAATTTATTTTGTGCCTAATAGAAAAAGGAAACACCCAAGGCTTTGCTTTGAAGTCCCTGAAACCCAAAGATGAGAATGAGTGTAAAATACCCAGAGCCTGCATAACTGCAATTACCTCAGTGTCTGTGGTAGCTCAAGTTCCTGGTTGGATAAGTATTAGATCAATGGTGAGCAAACACTGCATTTCTAAAAAAATGGGAATAAAGGCCAATCCATGGAACATTCCTTTCCTGCTGCCCTCTGGAATTGACAGCCAAGAGAGAATTTGAGTGCAATTTGCCTCATTTTTGAGGAGAGAGCACATGAATATTTTGTTTGGTGGGGGAGCTCCAAGACTTGCTGGATCTTTAAAACAAAAAAATAAATCCTGCCAGAGAGATGTGGATTAGGGAGTTGTAACAGGCAGACAATTGAGAAATTAATCTCATTTCATAAGCTACAGATTTAGTCCCAGATTAGAGGGAGCCTTACCACAAAGTTTAGTGATGAATGTGGAAAAAGTGGAAACAATCTTCTTTGGTTCTACTATCTAAAATAAAATTGAAGTGACATTTTTCAAATGAGAATACATTGTCTGCTGCTTTGTCTGGTTCTTTCATTTCAGCTTTGTTAGATCTTTTGTTTCTTTGATGCTCAGAATATTGCACCATTTGGCTCTAAAACCTACATTAGAAGAGCATTAATTAAAGGCAGACACAGTGCAATGGAGACACTGTTAAAATTATGCTTGAAGGTACAATGTAATTAATTTTGTACAAGTGAAACATAAAAGAGAGAATGAAACCAGAGGAAATAGCAGCATATCCTCACCAAATGATAATGAGAAATACAATTGCAAATCAGACTAAATGTGAAAGGACATATGGAATAATTAGATTTCAAGAAAGAAATCAAAACAAAGGGTAACCTGCTAATTGTTCTTGAAAATTAAGCCAAGAATATACAACTGATGTTCAAGGTCCTTGGGGTTTGTTTTGGGGTGCTTTTCTGTGAACTGTAAGATTGGCATTAAGTGCCTGTCAGTAAAACGAGGTTGTGCATTTTATATCATAATTTCCTGACAAGTGTGTAAAGAGCTGAGCACGCTGCTTCACTTCAGAGCAACTTCTGTGTTAGAAGTGATCTCAGAAGGAAAGGGGTTGGCACCTGGGTTATGGCCCCCAGGTTGAAAATGAAGGCACATGACAGAATTAACTCTAATTCTGTCTGCATAGGAGGAAATAAAGGCTTCAGGAAACTGCTTTATTTTAATTGGTGATTTTTAAGTAACAATTAAACTTCTGCAGTTCTTTTCAGAACCCCTGTGATTCGCCCTCAGTTCTGAGTGTTCTTGAGTAAAGCACTTCAAAGGATCAAAAACGTGGCTTGGGCGTTTATCCTGTTCTCAGGAGTTGAAGTGAAGCCCAAGGTTTCCACAGGTCTGTGGTGGCAGTCTTTGAAGATGCAGCATAAAACAGAAAGGAAGTTTATCCTGTGTTTAAAGATCTCTGTTGCATGTGGTGAACTCCTGGTGGTGGCTGTGGTTACGAAATTATTGGGGTCCTTTGGAGCAGGAATTCCAGTGGAGTGTTGGGATAATCACTCTTACCAGCTATGGGAGGGTGGCACCACTTGACTTTTAGTTGGACCAGATTTCCAACTGTCAAATCCTTTGTTTTCTTTTTGTATGGGGATAAAGAGAACTAGCAGAAATGTCAGCACACTGTTCCACACCCCCACAGTGTTTGTCTGGTGGTGCAGAATGGTGCCATAGAGTCACCCAACATCCAGGCTTCTGTCACCTGGGAGAAACCAAACAGAAATTCTCCTGGCAAGAACTTCATTGCTTTCATTGCTGACAAACAAACATACTTGATGAGGGAAAAATCCTGAAGCTGCTTTTAAAACATGATGTAACTTTATATATATAATCTGCTTTAAGACTATAGATATAACTTGCCAATTTTAAAACTTTCCTAGGTGTGATAACTACTTACCTAGATTCTAGTAGTTGAGTTTTTAAATTTTAATTTAAAATTCCTTTTTTTTACTGTCTGGATACATCAATTTATTCCTGTCTTCCAATTCATCAGAACCAAAATAAAAATAGCCAGTGAGAAGGAATTCAAGGTGAGGATCAGCCCAAGTCCAGTGCAGTCATGGGTTAGAAAGTTCAGGCGGTTTTCTCCAAACCAGGAGCTGAGTATCAGCATTCCCAGGTGAGTCCTGAAGGCTTCCTGCAAGAACAAGATCATTAATTGCCAACAACCTGAAAATATGCACAGAAAGGCTTGATCCCTTAACAAAAATATTGATTCCTTAACATCCTGTGTGGTTTTATTGGCCTTCCTACACTTCTAAAGCTTTCTTAATTAGTCACAAACTCCTGAGCTGGAAAGTTTTGTAATTCATAGCATAACACCTCCTCTGTTGTGTGCACTTTGTCATCCACTGGGATTTTGAAGAGTTTTAAATAAATCCCTTTTTTAGTATTATATAGCACAGTGCAGTAAAGTCCTTTAGCATATTTTACTTAAATTTTATGTGTTTTTTTAGTAATTTGAAGGACAAAATAAGTTTCAAAACAATGTTTAAGATAAAACACACTGAACTGTCTCTAGTGTATATAATTATATTGATCAGTCCCTAATTTTTTCACTGAAATGTCAAACCACACAATTTCAAAATCAAACTATATGGGGAAACTGTATTGTTTTGGCTTCCATGGTGAAACTTTTAAATGTTAAAATACAAAAATGTCTGATGGAGAAACCTTATGAAGTAGAGTATATAATAAGAATATGAAGATCCTTGATCTCACAAGTTGTCTCTCTTGTCACAATTTGCATGAAATAGAAGGAATATGGGAACTTCAAAAGGGCAGAGATTGTTCAGTCATTAACTTTTACAGCAATTTTAGGGACAACTCATTTAACTGAAGTTTAAGCTTTATTTCTGTGTCATGACTTTGTAAATTGTCTTGCAGTAAATAACAATGTGTTGCTGGGCATTTATTTTTATTAAAAAATGCCTTTTACAGTTGATGATTACGCACAGAAAAAATGTCCAGCTAAGAAGCCCAACCTTCCAAGATAATGCATTCTCTACAGCTTATTTCCACAAATATGCTCCTGTTGTTTCCATAAAACATATGTATGAAATTGATTTCCTGATTCACTTCAGCTTATAGGGTTTTTAAGCCCAGCTTTTGTCTCTACCAATCAATCTTGGCAATTTTTTTCTCTGCTACGTGAATGCTCAGAGAATTTTGATAACAAGTAGCTCTAATTCATAGCTTCATGAAAGGGCCTTTTAATCTGTTCTGTTTTACACTATTTCCCTGAAGAAACCTGCTGAATTTCAAAGCAGGTGTCTTTTAGAGACTCACAGATAATATTTTGAAAGGTAAGTATATTTTGCTACTATTAGTGAAGGGGGAGTATCTTTTCCTAATAAAGCAAGCTGCTCTGAGTGCTGCACTAAGAATCACCAAAGACCTCTGGTGACTTCAGAGCCTCCTTTGCATAGAACAGTGTTAAATTCTGCCCCTCTGGATGTCTGAGTGATGCCTTTACTACCTAATGGTTCTTTGTTGTGATTAAGCTTAGAAATTATTTATACTCTTTCTGCATGCAAAAAACCCCAGGTATTTCCTCATATAACAAACCCATTATATTTTGAAAGCCTCATCTGCTGTGAAACTTTGATGTAGATGAGTGAATTTTGTTGTACCTTGTAGTTTTAGCTTCCAGCTTGTGTAATTAATCTTCTCCTGTTTTGGCAATCTTGCAGTTAAGGTAGCAGGTTTTGCTGGAGAAGAATTTCCAAAGCAGACTTACTTTGGAAGTAAGGTTAAAAAGTAACTGCAGGAAATGCATTTTCATGAATTCTGGGGAAAATGGGGGCTTGGGATGTTTCCTAACAGAAGTCTGGGGATGGGGGCATGGTAATGAAAGCCACTGTGGTGTTTTGTAGAACACCTACAATGAGAGTTTTTGTTCATCCTCTAAAATTAACTCCAAAAGAGTACTAAGAGTGCTAAAAAGAGTCCTAAGCAAGCAGCAGCATCGCTGCTGTTGAATAATGCACTCACTGCAGCAGGTTCCTGAGGCAGCACCAATGAGGAAGGTACAGCAGGCACAGCACTCAGAATTTACTGTGCTCTGATCACCACTGAATTTCTCACTTGATTCTAAGAAACATGCTTCACAGAACTCAGGGCCGTGTCTTCAACCACCCTTGCAGCTTGTTTCAAATTAGGTTGTGGTTCTGGCCACCTGTCATTACACTGCCAGCTACTATTAAACCATCAAAGCAGTATTTTAGCTGCTTTGATGTAGTCTGGAATTGTATCTACTGCTGAATGATGATTAGATTAAATGTTACAAATGTATCCAAAGGGAATAGAAGCACTAGTCTAATCTTGATCCACTACAATTTAATTTTAAGTATTTCCTTATATTTCTATTATTTCTGAGGCATTCCTTTGTATTTATAGATGCTAGTACAGCAGGAACAGCCTCTTGGAATAGCATTAAAAGCTGCCATTAGCAGAGTCTGTGTTATTAATGTGGCGTTTCATACATCACAACTTCAGAAAGGTACAAAATGGACAGTGGAAATGTCATTTCCCCTTTTTAAGTGACATTCCATTCTAACGAATATGGGGAAAGTACTGCAGGAAAATGAAGTTCTGGTTTGGTGGAGAGGTCTGGCTTCTGCTTGGGATTTGTTGGCTGGGTTCCTCCAGGCCTGATCACCAGTTAATACCTGTGTGGTGTTTGGGCTTGAGCCCAAGCCTTTATTGCCTCTCCTGACCAAGTTCTGGTGCCCCTTTGCCCAGGTGGTGTCGGATTCCCTGGAGGGTGAACCTGCAGGGGCTGCTCCCACTGAGCCCTCCTGCAAAGGATGGAGGCTCTGACAGCTCCGACCCTGCAAGAATGGATGAGATGAGCATGTCTGAGAAAAAGGACCAAAAGCCAGCTGCACCTCAGGCTTGTGCTGCAGAGAATTTAGTGTACAATGGCTGGGTCTAATCTCCATGTTCTGGGTCCCCCTCCTCACCACTGCTTTGATGCAAAACAGGGTTTACAAATTAGCTTTCATAGCAATAATTCAATTAATTCCTGGAAGCAGCCTTTTAGCTGTTCCAAAATTGGTTTGCAACAAAACAAAACTCACCCAATCTTCTCTGTTTGTGTATTTAATGTCTGAGAATGTGTCCAGACCCTGACCATGGTCTCACAGTTTGTCTTCCCAGAAAATACCATTCAAATCTGGATGCTGGCAGCTCCTTTTGGGAGTGCTACCTGTGTCCAGGTTAATGGAAGGAAGGCATCCATTAGTAGCTAATGCTGGACTTGGTGCTTTTAGCAGCAGAGCTCAGAGCCTGCAAACATCTGGCTTTTTGTTTGAGGAGGAATTGATGCTGCATAATTACAGAAGGGCAAAGATCCAAAGAGAACAAGAGAGAAGGAAAATATTACTATAATGAAATGTCTGATGCTGCATGGTGCATTTCTTTTTACATAGGCAAGAACGTTTTTAAGCTCTGTTTAATGTTTCAGTTTTTCTGATTTTCAGCAAATTGCAATAATAGAAAAAGGTTAATTACAGGCCTCAAATGAAGGTTGTTTTTATGATTAGAAGTGTAGAAAAGAAAAATAGGTTTTTGTCTGATTGTCTTCTGGCTGACTGCAATAAAATTTAGATATGGGGTTATTTCTATGTGGACTTTTTCATTTTATTTTATATAGCAAGAGTCAAGTGTGCTTCAAATCACCCTTCTAAACAGAACATCCACATGATGTATGGCAAGTGGAAACTTTTTAATTGTGGTAGGTCAAGGAAATCTTTCAGAATGGTGCATGAATAGAGCTCTGCAATTCAAGCTGTGCTTGTCCCAGTGAGCTCCTGTCCATTGAAAATGGCTCATTTTAAGTTGTGAAAAATGAAGAATTTTCATTGACATCAGTACAGCTTCAAATTTACTGTCCCTGATCCAGCAGTGTGGATCTGATATTTAGGGCTAGATCTCAAACCTGCTGAAATCAAGGCATCATTTTACCCAAACTTTTATATAAATAATCTGGGAGTACCTTTTATGTGTTAGAAGAACTTTAGAGAAGCCCTAACTTTGTTTGTTCAACTACATAGGAACTGAAACTGTATCATCACATTTGCCTTTGAAGAAGAAATAAGCTCCAATTAAAATGTGTGTTATTAAAAAAAAGTGCAGAACCTCATCCCAATTACATATTTGAAAGAGAGGTGTGCATTTAAAGTAGTTAAAACTTCTGATTGGAGATCTTAAACAAATTATTTTTCATTTTCTCAATCTCTGCATAAAATTGCCATTAATTTTTTTTTTTCTTTACAATAGAGAACTAAATTCTAGAAGGAAACTTACCCTTTTTACATTACCTGGAGGTTACAAGAAATATGAAATTATAGCCAATAAGTTTTCCTGCAAAGATTTAAGGATAGGTGTTAACTGCTGCTGCTTTCCTTATGGTGAGAAGTTTCAGTGTGTTAATTATGCAGAGGATGATGATGGTTTCTAATTCCCTGATTTGCACACTGCACTGGTGACTGATCTTGTGCAAAAATATCAAAATCCCAGGCCTGATGACATCACCACCACTACAGTGAAAGGAGTGAGAAATAAGTTGTGTTTTTCCTTGAATCAAGGTGAAATGATGCCTTTCTGCACAAGGATAAGTGTAGCAGAGCCACAACAATTCTCCTAATACTGCTCAAGTGTGAGGAAAAGAAAAAGGACCTACTAATGACTGATTGTTTTCACAGAGACTTGGGGAAGGCAAGGATGTGTGTCTCAAGTGTTTCTCGTGTATTTTGTCATATCATGCTTCTGTCAGGAAGAAAGAATTAAAAATCTTTAACTCAGTAAAAATAATTTTTTACATAATATTTAATTTTCCTAAATCACAAATATCACTGCAAATCACGCCTTATATAAAAATACATTTTAATACAGTTTTACCTCAGCTTTGCACACAACACCCAACAATATCCCTTTACCATTAGCATAAAAAAATCTTTCTAATTTGTAAAAACAAAATTTAACCTACCATTCCATCAAAAATAATCCATATAACATTAAAAACTTTTACTAATACCTAACATAAAAATAATAAAAGAATTAAACATAGAAAATTCATCAAACAACATAAATTTAACTACAATAATAATAATTACTTAAGCATCTGGTTCAGTTAGTTGTGGTAAGGTTATTGTAAGTTTTACCAGCCACAGTGGGGCCAGTGTTGCTGCCCAAATTTAGGAATTACATCCCCAAACCAAGAATCCCCTGAGCTCTCCCAGCCTTTACCATGGCTCTGTTCTGCTGCCTCCCTGCCAGGGGGAAGTTTCACCTGTGTCTGCAGAAAAAGTAAATGCATAAGCAAGTGAACAGCCTCAGCAGCAGTAATCCAGTGGGATTTTAGTATTTATATCATTTGCAGGAGGGAAAATAAAAATAATAGTTCAGTATTTTGAACTGGGATAAAAGGTCTCCTTAATGAGAACTTAGAGGAGTGGTGTTTTCCTTTATTGCATTTGCTTTTCCTGCATGAATCTTCTATGGCTCTGCCACTACTGAAAATGAGGGTGTCTGCTCCTTGTACTTTAAAGTAACACAAAAATTCATTGCTTTCTTCTCATTTTCACTTCACAGGAGTAAGGGTTTTTTTTTTTTGTGGGTTTTTTTACCAGTGTTAACGCCATCACAGCGTCTCTGTAGATTGTTCCAGTGTCCTTCACTTTTAACAGCAGAACACAGCCTTGAACAGAGAGTTATCCCTCAGCAGAGCCTCACAGTGTTGGGCTGAAGTGAACCTTTTCTCTCCCTGCAGAAATCTTTGTTGTGCCCATCTCTGTTTTTAGAATGTAAACACTCCTTGCTTGGCCACAGCCTTGCCTGGATGACTCTTGACTACAGCAAACAGCGAATATGTGGCACAGTAGAAATAATGGTAGTTAAAAATAATAATAGTATTTATAATCCAATATTAGCTGCTGTGGAAGGAGAAAGCCCAGGCTTAGAGCCATGGAAAAATGAGGAGACTGGCACCACCCTGCTCCCAGTGATGTAAGGATTCCTCCTTACACACCACCACATCTAATTCCAGTCTCAGTGCTGAGCTTTCTTACCCTTCATTGGGATAATGTGGGTTTCTTAATTGGATGTGATCTCTACTCTGAAATATATTTCATTTTCTCCCTTTGGATGGGAGAGACGTTTGAAAAGAGAAGGCCCAAGCAGCTGGACTTTAGTGGGTCTGTCACTGAGTTTATCAGACTGTAACTGAGTTCATCAAACTAAAGTACTAAGAATAGCCTAAATCCAGCAAATCTGAAGTTGTTAATCGATAGTGAGAGGAATAAAAGATTTCTTATCCAAAACCAGTGAAAATATGCATAGACTAGGCTTTAAAAAAGGAATTTGTGTCTGCTGAGAATAGGAAAAACAACCAATGGGTTGTTTATTTTAAACATAGTAATGAACAGGAAAGTAACTACAAAAATGAGAGCTTAGTGTCTTGTATTCATTCCCTCTCCATGACCTTCATACCAGATCCATAGGATTTACAATTTTTGACAGTTGTACAAACTGAAATATTCATCTAAAAGTCCAAGTATTTCTTATTTGGATTGATGGGACAAAGTTAAGTGATTTGTGTCAGTTTTTCAGTTTGCCACTGAATGTGCAAATTGAACCAGGTCAACTTAATTTGCGAATAAAACTGCTAGGTTATTGTGGTTGGGGTTTTTTTTTGTTTTGTTTTTTGGTTTTTTTTAATGGGATGGGAGACCATTAATAAAATCCTTCAAAAAAAAAAAAAGTCAGAAGATTCAAGTGTTAGGAGATTTGGAGACTCAATTCCTAAACATTTTGATCCCTGCTTCTGCAGGAGGTCTAAAGCCTGCAAGTCTCCAGCTGCATTGCAATCATTGTCAAATCAGTAAAGCTTTCTGCCTCTGTCTCATTTCAGACATTTTTACCATGTTATAAACAGTTCATTTTTGTTCACTGAAACCTTAGATTATAAATAGCAACATTCAGCACTTTTAGTTCAGTGTAAATTGTTGGGGGAGAAAGATTCAGAACAATTTTAATCACATTGTCAAACTCAGAATAAGCTAATGTATCAAGTTGAGAGTTTTTTCCAGTTTTATGACATAATTACTTGTGTATTAGGCCCACAATGAAAAAAATAGCTCTGCAAGAGCAATGTTTTTAAAACTTTATTAGTAGTGTTTGCCTTAAGATAAAATGAGTAATTACCAGCCCATTAAATACTGACAGGTAACCAGTTACATTGTCAAGTTATTTCAGCTAAGTAAAATCAATCCTTCACTGTTATGCTTAATTAAGGTAATTCCAGCTTGGCTCTGATGTAAAACTCAGTTGGAATTCGGGAAAAAAGAAGCCTTGAAATGATGGGATGCTGCTTTATTGTGCAGCATTCTGCAACTAAAGAGTTAAGAGTTTATGGTCATAATGAGATGGGAGGCGTCAGATACCAAACATTTCTGAAATCCCCACTTTGTTTAGGCTCTAGGTATGAGCTAGATTTTAAATCTGCTTCCAGGAGTAGATTGATGCCTGAGGGCTGCCAACTTCTAAACTTGTCCAAATCTGGTTGGAATCACCCGAAATTTGGTTGTGGGGAGGTTTCTTTGACGGGGAGTGAGCTGCCACTAACAGGTGACACAACATCAGTGACTTCAGTCCAGCCTTGCTGAAGGTCCCTGAGAGCACTTCCAGCTTCCAAACTGCTGGAATTGTCATTTTGGGATGTAAATAACAAGAATCCCAAATTCCCTGTGAGTGCCTTAAAATTGAATTTTCAGCACCTGCCACAACTGTAAACTATTTAAAAATGAATTTAAATTAATTCACAGCTGAGTTACTGTAAGTATGAAGATACAGCCTGTGTCTCTTCCAGTGGAAGTTTGTGCTTTATTTCTTGCTCCTGAGTTTGTTCCATCTTTGAAGTGTCTTATAGTGTCTAAAATAAAAAACAAGTAAACACCATCTCATTCCTTAAATGCTGGGAAAATGAATATTATTATTATAAAATTACTTTAAAACCTAGTGCAGTGATTTTTATGGGAGTCAGCTGTTGCCTGCACTTGTGTGGAAGGATCAGGGAATTCATTTGATTTATTGGATGGAGGGATGATTTCATGCAGGGCTGGGGGAACTGGTTCAACCCTACCCAGCCTAGGAGGTGCAGTCAGGAGAGGGATCTGCCATGGAGTTGTGGCACAGTAGTTGAATCAGATTTGGAGCTTGTTTCAGAATTTCCATGAATATTGGAGTATCATGGATGCAAGATAGTGTTACCCACGGGGTCTGCAGAGATTTCACAGCTTGTTGGAATAGGTAAAGAGCAGCATGTGCAGTCTCAAAGATGATTTTTTTTCCTCATGGGAAATAAGAAGTTACACTGGACTTGGGAGTGTGGTGGGGGTCTCAGTGAACAGATAAATGCTGGAATCACCACAAGCCCTGTTTGTAGGACACCAGAGCTGTATCACACACCCCAAAGGTTTGGGCAAGATTAACTTCTTTTTCTGATACAGGCTCAGTGATCCTCTTTCACAATGTATTAGGTGTACAGGAAAAAGCATTTAAATATTTTGGGGTTTGGCAGCCAGTTTGACTCTGCCAGGACTTTACAATCAGTGTGTTATTGTGTTACTGCCTTGCAGGTTATTCAAGTAATTAGCATTATGCATAGCCCATGATCTTCACAGCAGCTAATCAACTTTTTTAGATTTATATGCAAAAGCATTTTTAACTTCTCTTGTCTTTGCTTCTCCCCCAGCCCTGGTGGTTCTGATGTGGTTTTTTTGCAGCACATTTTGAAGTGCACGCCTTTATTCTGTTATTTACACAGCACCACCTTCAGCAGAGGCAGCAGGTCTGTGATGTAAAATACATCACTGCTAGGAAGCTTTCTCTTCAAAATAATTACATTCCTTGATAATTGTTTATTCTCAGAGACTGTTCCATATTGTGTCTGCTCGCCCCCAATCTAATTTTATTTTGATGGACTGGAATATCAGCCATGCTGTTCTCAAGCCTGAAGTTAATGTATTCATTAGTTATAATTGCTTCCAATGTGTCCTCACCAATCTTAGTCTTCTGCTTACTTAATGATTCTGATTGGATGTTCAACACTTTTATCTGGGTTAATTTACTATTCATAGTACAATGATGGATTATTCATTTTGTTACCCAGATTACAACTGTAAATGGAGTTATACATCATCAATGAGAGCACCACAGAATCATTTAGCTAAAAAATGCCTTCTAGTTATCTTGAAGCAGCAAAGATGGTCACATAAAAACTTTGTGGCTGGCAGTGCTTCCTGCCCAAAGATGGCTGAATTCATTAGCCTGCTATGAATTGCTATAAAATTCTGTAAATGCTGCTTTTAAACGCTGCTTTATGTGCCTAAGTGTGCGTTTGTGTGTGTGAATTATCTTGGGGGAAACTTAATAAAATGTAAACTAAAATCAACAGTAGAACAGTGTTTGCAAAGGGCGGTGGATTGGAGCTTAGAACTCTTGGGCTCTGTTGAGCAGTAATGGGCAGCAAGGATAGTTTAAAATGCTTCTTCCTATTTCTGAAGTCTGTTTTGAAAAGGAATGTGGAAAAAGTCTCAAAAATAATCTCTAGTGAGCTAGAATTTTATCAAAATCAAGGCAGAATAAAAAAAAGTGAGGGAAAAGTCAGAAATAAAATGTGAGAGAATCAATTCAGAAGTGAATTGAGGAAAACTGAAAGGGTTTGATGCCAGTAGTCATTAGCCTGAAAGACAGAACCTGTCAAAATAAAGTGAGCATTGTGCAAGAAAAATCAGTGCAGCATGAGGAGACACTTGATTTTTCAGATCTAAATGAATTTATGGTAAGTGATGGACAAATTTACCTTTGATTGAGGTCTTTTTTTAGTTCTCCAAATGCTATTTTAAACTGAGAGATGACAAATTTCTGCATTTTGTGATATTCCTTTCAATTTCTAGAAATCTGAAAAAGGATCAGAGTTTTGGAGTGTGGGCAGAGGCAGGACCATGCCTGGGGAGGTTTTCCCTGGGCTCTGTCAGGTGCTGCAGGTTTCTGGTTTTTCTCTTTAGCTTCCAACTAGAGACCAGTGAGGTTTGGTTGAGAAAGAAGCTGGAAACACAGATTTATAAGTGACTCAGAGGGGCCATAATTTTACAAGGATGTAAAGGGTGTCAAGTCTGGTGGATTTGGGGATTTGGATCCTTTGCAAAAACTTTGCCTGAAAAGCACCAAAGCACAACAGTCTTCACTTTAATCAATGCATCTTTTTATTAAGAGACAGTTCCTTTTTTTCTGACCTATGGAGGCATTTAGGAATTGTCTCCCAGACATCTTCCCTGTGAGTTCTTGCATTTTTTTTTGTAATACTGAGGGTTTTAATATCTGGTGTCAAGCACAGTTTTACTCGAATATGTGAATTATAGACATGTTTATGGATTTTCAGGATGAGAGCCCAGATAAGTAGAATTCTGTTAACACAGGATCTACTTCTACTTTTTAGTAATCTGAAAAAGAAATACTCATACTCTGCCCAGGCTCAGAACATTTCAGAAAAAGTCTAAAACTCAATTACTAGGGCTTGGCGACCTTACAAAAAGGAAACAGCACCTGATTAACTGATGAGGAAATAAACAGCAGCAATGTAATGTGACCTTTAAAGAGCAGCTCAAGAAAATCTTTTGAAACATTTCTACTTAAAGGATATGTCAGGAATACACTTTCTGTGGTTGTTCTCTTCATTCTGTGCTGCTGCTTATCCGACACTGTGGCATTTGGGGTTTGTGCCTTGGATTCCTTTCGTGGGCTGTGCATCCAAACCTGGGCTGAGATTGCAGCTGCTGGGGTTCCTGGGTTTTTAAATGAAATTTTATTGATGTGGTTATTTACCTCATGAAATATGAAATGTTCTCTTCACTTCTTCATTTGAGCCATTCAATATTTTATTATAGTGTGAGAGGTTACATTAATGGACATGTCAAAGAGGTGCCACAATCAGAGCCACAAGTTGTGATCAATTTTCAGATCACATCTTTCCCTATCCTCTTCTTAATAACAGAAATGATGTTAAGAATCTATGGTGTCATTCAGCAGCAGTTCTTCAACCCAGGTGTGGAGAAGAAAGCTGAAAGTCTCTTTGAATTCTTGTATTCTAAAGGGTTGGAATGTGGATCCATGAATGTTGTCAAAGTAGAAGTACTAGAAAATATTTTGGAATATTTTTTTTTATTTACTATGAAGCGAAATAGTACATTAAATTTTACTGTACGTGAAATCTGGCTTCTTAGGTAGGATATGAGAGAACATAAACTGGAACTTGTCATATAAATGTGGTTTATCAGCATTCAATTGTGATATATAACCAGTTCTAAGTCAAGTAAGAGTTTTCTTCTAACCCTTTTTGTTAACCTTCAGCTAGGAAGTAAATGAAACCATTTTGCCTATAAGCAGTAAATTAATTTTACCATTTTAATTAGATCATTTACAAATCCCTTCCATATTGCAAAACCAGAGGAAAATAAAGATCCCTCAGATGTTTGAAAAAGCCTTAAAACCTTGCACTTTTCTTGTGACTTTTGTATTAAAAGTCAGATGAGTCCTGTAGAATCAATCTTCCATAACACTGTTGTAGTTATGTATCAATGGTAACATTTATCTTTTATTTCCATTCTTTACATTTCCTTTACCTCTCACTTTTTCTCTCTCATGACTCCACCCCTGCATTCCCCTGCTCCTGGGCTGTTTCTCTGAAGGAATGCTGACAGTCAATACTTTCCTATCAGAACTCCAGAAGCACCCAAAGCTTCAGGAATAATTTAAAGCCTCCAAAGGTGCAGCCACCTGTGTTTCCTTTCCTTCTCTTTGTTCACATAGGAGCAGGTGACTCAAAAGAACGTGACCCAAATCTGAAATTCACACAGGTCCTTCCCTGAACTTGCATTTAAGAATAAATTTTTTGTGGATGAAATTTAATTCAATTAAACTGGGAAAGGTGGTTACTATCTCACAGATTCCCTTTCTCAAATCAATTTCTTTTTCATGTTGGAAAAGGATCCAAGAGCTCCTTATCTCCCTGGATGTTGCTTTTTTTTCCTCCCCCAGAAAAAAAATCCTTATGTGGCCAGTACAAAGAGAATTGTTTATGCTTTTCTGAGTGAATGCCAAGAAGAAAAGAACCAGAAAACAAAGACTAAACCCTTCTTGAATTTGCTACTTTAATTTTCTGACAGTCTGTCACACTGAAGCAGAAAAATCTTAAAAATTCAGTTTATATATTTCCTTTAAAACTATTTGGGAAGCTGAGTGTGCACCAGCCTTTGAAGAGACTATAATCTAGGTTGAAAGCATAAGAGGAGGCACATTAGAAACTTTTTTCTTCCTTTTGTTTTCTCTTCAAAATTGAATGGGACAAATCATCACAGTTCTGTTCTCTCAGAAGCCATTGAGCATCTGCCACCAGATAAGGATTGTCAGCCTCTGTGCCTGTGTCTGCAGAGCTGGTGCACAGCAATAATCACTGCTCTTCCTGACAGGTGCTGCTCAGAGAGGATGTGAACTCAGGCTCCCCTCGTCTCTTCTGCCCCTCCTATCCTCAGCTTCATTCCTGCTGGCTTTCATAGATCCTACTTTTTACAAGACTTTTTTTTACTGTTTTGACAAAAAAAAAAAAAAAAAAAAGTGGAATTTTTTAAAGTTTCTTCCAGAGTTGCCATAATTTTTAGGTCTTTTGCTATCACATGGAAATTAGGTTTCTACTGTCAGCAGTTGCTTGTCTCTATCAGGTTTCAAAACTCCAGTCAGGTTTCAAAATTTCTCAGCTGCTTATTAATTATAACTAAAGAGGTGTTCTAAAAACAAGTATAAACCCATAATGAACAATTATTCACCATCCCTTGAGCTGGCTTGTAGCTCCAACTATACATTATATATCATGTTAGAGATGTGTGTGTTGGTTTATGTAGTGTTTGTGCTACAGACATGGACCATACAATTGTTATCCTGCATCAATTATTATAAACAGGTAGAACAATAATAAAAATATTCATAGCAAAATTATGCCAAGTAGATGTTGGAAGCATAATGAGAGTTATTCAGCCAAGCAGCCATTGTTTCATCATGTTCTCAGCTCACCAAGACACAATGGCTAAAAAACTTTACAAAAAAAGGAAACTTGATGGTATCCCCAAAAGATCCCTCTTGGAAATGTTGCTTCCTGGAATGAATTTGCAATAAGGCAAATAATTTAGATATCTAGAGCAAGCCTGCTACAGATACAAGGCACAAATATTAAAGTTCTCTGCTACTTCTGTGTTTAATCAAAACACGTTAATTTAAAATATGCACCTCAATCCCAGTCATTTCATATTGTATATATATGCCTTGATAAAACAAATATAGGTCTAGTATTGTTTAATAAAAGAATAACAAAATGATTCCTGACATAATCACCTTTAAGCTCATCCCTGACCTCATATATTTTAATTATGTATAAGAGTTAGAAGATCGCCTGTGCAACAAGGAGCCCTTCATTACCTGTAATTCCTATTTTATAACTTTTTTGTTTGATCTGTTCCAGGATTCATTCCAAAGAAATTCAACAGAATAAATTATCATTCTCCCCAACCATTTGACTGTAGCTTTGAATATATAATGTACCCACCCATGTATATTATTTATGAAAGATTGATTATTCTTTCATCTCAATATCCCTTTTATGCCAAGAGAATTTTGGATTTAACACTTTCCTTCCTAGAGATGAAGAATTGCTGCCCAAATGTGCTGCTGCATCCCACATGGGCACATCAAAGCCTGCTGAAAGCTCATCTGGGTACCTCAGCAGGAGCTGCAGTTACACTTTTGACTCACGGGCTGCCAAAGATAACTCAAGGGATGGGAAGGGGAAGAGGTGGATGGACTTTGTTATCATCCATGCCCTAAATGATGAAACATGCTCTTTTAAAGCTGGATCAACATAGAATTTTAAATTAAACTTTGGCTCTGCTTTAGTGCTTTGCTGTTCTTGACCAGCGAGTGGAGTAGTAGAGAGCTAAAGCTGCAAAAAAACAATCTAGGGAAGTGGGTATAAACATGAACTGCAGGTGTGGAGTTGGAAGCCATTTGTGCGTCAGTGGATTTGCTGTGTTTGTGTACATTGAATGAAAATAAATAAAACAGTATGTTTGTCTTGGGAAAATGCTGCATTGGCTTTTAGCTCCAGGTTCTGGTAAACCTGGGTGCTTTGTGTTTCTCAGGGACAGATGGCTCCATCACCAGTTCCCCTGCTCTGCTGTCAGTGACAAATCTCACAGCACACGGGTACGATGGTGGCTCCTCAGCAAATGGGGAGCTCCTGCCTGGGGCAGGCATCGTCCCCCCTGAGACTGCTCCTGGCAGGGGCTCACTGCAAAGGGTGAATTCAATATGATTTCTGTGGGTACAGCTCTTCCAAGGCGTGCCACAGTGCTCAGCAGCCTGGATCTGATATCAGCTCCTTGCTCAAAGAGAGCTGTGCAGTTATTGATTAGGAATGCATGTAAAGGAATTCAACTCAGGATTGCTGAAAAATACTGGAACACTCTTTGGATATTACCTGTAATGTTCCATCAACCAGAAAAATCTTCATTGTGACTGCAAACTGTTCAAAGGCTTTTCTTCTGTCCACCCTTTGTCCAATTTGGATCAGCTCAATCTATTTTTTAATGGAGAAGCAGATCCTAAGCAAAAGCCTCTTTGCTGACAGTGGGATGGGTTACAGGAAGAACATGGAGGGTATTTGGGTCACCTAATGCCCCTGGTGAACTTTGAAGGGTTTTGGTACATTTTATACCAAATTTCATCTCCAAGTTGTCAAGCTTGACTGGAAACTGGTCAAGGAATAGCTGATCTTGTAACTCCAGGGTTAAGGGTACCATTCACACCAGCACAGCTGCTTCTCAGGGTTGGTCTGTTCATCTGCTGGGTGTCCTCACAGGTGTTTTGTCATGTGATGATCTTTGCAAAACATGCAGCTGGTTTGATTTTTGAGTACTTTTCTTCAGTTATCTTCACTCCCTTTTTATCTTCTCTTTCTAATAAAATTATCCATTTTTGCTTGCACATTTTATAGAAATTGTTTCTTTGTCCATGCTAGGGGAGTTGGAACTAGATGACCTTCAAGGTCCCTTCCAAATCATTTTATGATTGAGTTACTTGGCAAAATACTTCAATTTTCAATCAAAACCCAAAGTGAAAAAAGATCAAATGAAATACGGGTTTCCTAAATGATGACATAAAATCTAAATAATATAAAAGTCACAAGGAAATACATTTTGCAAATGGTGAATTAATATTATGATTTAAAGATGGGGAATCAAAATAATTTCATGTTCTGCATTTTGAGGAGAGAGGAGATTCTTTTGGTGAAAATAACTTTAGATAGAAAGCTAAAAGACTGCTGCAGGTTTTGGTTAAAAATGAATCAAAGTTCCACCTAAACTTGGTTTTGCATTTTATGATAAAAACATGTTGTCAGGTTGTCCAATAAGGTTATCTTTTGAAATGTGTTGCCTAAGCAAAGAGTAGAGTAGAAATTATTCAGTCATCACCCTGTCAGGGACTGCGTGATTCCCACTGGCATGGGGAAGATGACGTGCAAACCAAGGCCCTAATTCTGGAAAGATGTCACATTTCCCCAGCTCATGCACAAAACCAGCCAGCAACGTCCTTGGGACTGCAGTGGGTACAAACTGCATTGCTGGCTGCTTTCCTGCAAGATGCTGGAGGAAAACTGACTCCCATCAAAGCTCCCTGGATGTCTTTACTCCTGTTGGTTCTGAGAGCCTTGCTCTTTTCAGTGAAACAATCAGGCTGTGCAGTTTGGGGCTCTGAGGGCTCCCCAGCAGTTCAAAGGAACAGGTTTGCTTTCCAAACCCGCCAAGCATTTGTTGGTTGGAAACTGCTCCTCAGTTTATTCTTCTTTAAAACTGCTCTCAACCTCTCCTACACAAACCAGAGTGCAACACCTCCTAGGAGTATTGGTTTGTCACTGTTCTTCTGCAGAAATAATTCAAAATATCTGGAATATCAATAACTTCTATCACAGGGAGTGCAGCACTGCAAGGCTGTGCATTTACCTTTCAGAACTGAATTGCACTGGATTATGTGCAACACTGGGGAATTTCTTGTCCACCAGTAAGACTGAGCTGGATCTAACTTTGTACAGCTCTGGTAGCAAAAAACTTTAAAATCCTTCTTATTTTTGATATTTTGTGTCCATTTGTTTCCTTATTCCACCCATCTAGGAAGTTTTGTCCCATTTGTGTGTCCATTCGTGTAACTTCATTTCTTGGCAACTTCATTGCTTGTTTTGTTGTTTTCTTGGGTTTTGGTGGGTTATTTCTGAGGGGGCAGAGATCAAGCAATAGTTTGGGGGGAGTTAAGGGGTTTTTCCCATTGAAATTCTTACCTCCTTTTCTAAGAACAAAAAAAAATTCCTTTCTTTCTCTCTCTGCAACATAGCTCTGTGTTTTTTTAAAGAAATATTTTTACAGTGGGAACTAAAGGAAGGCGCTGGGCTCCCTTCATCAGTAGTGTGACTTAATGTGAGTCACTGCAGTCACACTCTGCTGAAGTGGCTCATGGCTGGAGGCTGTTCCTGCTCCATCACAGGGAGATTCTGAGTCTCAGTGTTTGACAGGGCTGGCTGGGGATCTTGTCTTCAACAAACAGTTGATGCTCAGACTGAGCTTTGCAAGGCTGTGCTGCTCCCATCTGTTTCCATGGCACTGCTCCTGCTCAAGGTGAAATGCCAGCTCTGATAGGGCACGAGTGCCAAGCAAGGATCAGTTTGGATAGGAGGAGTCAGTTCTGCTGTGAGATCCCTGTCTTGTGCAGGAATTGCCCCCTCCAGAACTGTGCCATGCAGGAGCTGGGCTTTTCCCCATTTCCTGCTGCTTGTTTGCCCCTGGGTTCCCTTCTCCTGCTCAAGGCTGCTCTGAGCTCAGGGCTGGCCCCAGGCTCAGTGCCCCATCAGCACTGAACAGACTGGGCCTCATTTGGCTTCAGTGAATGATTTCCTGGGCTTTAAGAACTAGCCAAGAATGCTGGGACTGATTGTGATATCCCATCCTGTATATCTTTGTATATCACACTGTTCCTCTCACTGCATGATCATTGTTGTTTTTCTTGAATAAACATTGCACCACTGAGCATTTAGTGGCTCAGAGTAACTTTGTAAGCATCTCTGTGAGTAAAGGGCTTTCCTTTTGTGTTTATAGTTAAATTGATGTCATTGTTCTAAGGTCCTTGAGCCATTCTAATTGATCCTGAAGCTCTTAAGGTTAGAAGTTCTCTTCTTTCAAAGATATTCATTTAAATAATTTATCTGTTACTCTTTTATTATGCATTTCTTTTTGAACTTATCTTTCAGGGAAATGGTGGTTAACAATGAGAAAAAAAAATGTATTTTTAGTCTCAGGTTCCTTTATCTGCTGGTTGATCAGGTTTTTTTTTTTTTCCTGCAGTACTTTCTGTGTTATCCATCCTTTTGGGGCAAAGCCTGAAGATTTTGTCATTTTGGACTCACTTTCACTAAAGCTTGTCAGCATGATATTTTAGATAGCCATGCTGAATTTGTGCACCTAAAGTTATAAGGTGGATTTTTTTTCTGTATCTGATATATATTGGAGCTGTTGGGAGGTTTCCTGCAGTTGTCATAGCCCTGGTGCAGCCTTCTGTAGTGTTTTATCTATGAACACAAGACTGGGAAAATCAGCAAGGTTGGAGTTACTTTATAAAGGGATAGAAGAAAAGATTGGCTGGAGAAATTGCCATAAACAAAGTAAATTGTTCATTACAGAAGGAAAATGAACTTTCTATATGGAAGATGAACTGTCTATTAACTGCAGGCCAGGAAGGGAGAGCAGACAGTTGCTCAGGATATATTAATTTGCAGCAGCTCAGTATCTCTGCCTCCCACTCAGTTAACGTCACTCTGTCTCTTTATTTTATTCTTCTGAGATTTTTTAATTACCTTTTGCTTTATTCTCTCAGTTCAAAACTAATGATGGAGTAATTATTAGTTGTAAATCAGAATGCCTGAAGATGAAGAGACCAGCACCAGAACTCGGGACTGAAGCAAACTGAGAGCTTCATCTCTTTCCCACAGCATTCCTGGAGATTTCCAGTTGAGAGAGTTCTTAGTCCCAGGAACATGGGTTTTTGCAGAGATGTTATTTCTGCCCTCTGGGATTAGCTGAGCAAACTACAGCAAAGCAAATGTCTAAGCTGAGGTGCCACATCACAGAGGGCAGAGCTCTGCCATGGACCCCTGTGGATGGGGAAGGAAACAGCTCCCCAGGCACGGCTGCTTGGAGAGATTGGAGCCAGGATTGGCCCTGGGTTTGTTGGACAACTTTGAGTTTTCTAGCCTGCCTCAGGAGCTGCTGCAAAGTGGATCTCAGCTGAAATAAATGGGCAGAATGGAGCTGCTGGCTTTGTCAGACAGGGAAGCAAGGGCAGATCTCAGCTCTGTGCCTCTTCTGCCTTCTGCGTTTTTTGGACAATATTATCTGTGTGCCGTGTCCAGCAGCCTGGACCAACATTTGATGTGTTGTGAAGGCCAGAGAGGAGGCAAGAGATGCCCATTTAATTCCAAAAATCAGAACTTTCAAGTGCCACACAGGAACAGGTAATGAGCTGAGGTCTGGAGGAGCCGCAGCGCACGGATTTGCTCCGAGGTCTGAGCTGTGCTCCTGACAGGACTCTCCTGAGCTGAGTGCTGCTGTCAGGTGTCAGGCAGGGATTTGTGTGTGCCAGGCACACACTCACCCATAAATAACTGATGAGTTTGCTGGGAGGATGGTGGATGATGAACAGAGCACAGAAGAGCAGCTGCTTTAATGAAACGCCTCAGAGTGGGGCAGGAGGGCTCAGGGAGGTCCTGATGCCCTTCCAGCAGCAGAACAAATGATTTGTGTCATTTGCTGTTAATTTTGATGGAAACTTTGACATCACGGTGGCTTTTGCATTATTTTTTATGTTTGTCATAATAATTTATTATCATTTAATTCTTTATTGGAATTGTTAATTTCAAGTAAGGATAGGATGGTTCACACAACATTTTCTGAGCACTGCCTGCACTACAGAGTGCAATAATTAACACTTTTAAACATGTGCAATTCACATCAGCTTGCATTTGTAAATTATCCATTTAATAAAACCAAAATAGGAGATTTCAATTAACAAGCTCTTGTGCTATGCACCTCAAATGCTTTCTGTGGAGGTTTTTGTGATTTGGGCAGCTGAAATACCTGAAAAAGAGGGGAAGAAGAATCAGCTGACAAACCAACAAATGCAGCAGCAAGAAAGTATTTTAAAGTGGCACATCCTGCATTTAAAACTGTTCAAAAATCAGGTTGCATGCAGAAAAAAATTCAGTGTATTACCATTCATGGAGAAATTATAAATTCTAAATGAGCTGGAATATTATGTTCCAGCCATCTAAATGCAGAGTTCCTATACCAGCAGGAATGCTGGAATAGCATTTTATTTCCCACAATGATGAAATTGGCAAATTCAACACTTAATCTAGTTTCTAGGAGGGTTTTTTTCCTCCATGGCAATTGTGAAAATTGTCATTTTACTTATTCTATCAGAATTTAGTTGCTGGTGGTTAACAATTATGCCACAATGTAGTAGCCTGAACAGAAATTTCAGTAGGTATATTTGGGATGAGAACATTAATATAGTGAAAAATGCCAATGGAATGTTGTAACATGAATTATTAAGCAATAATAAATGAAAACCAGAATGAGTAACTGAAAGCCTTCTGAGTCAAGGTGATGCTTGCCATAAATATTTTCACTGAAACACTTCTCCCTGGGTTAGTAGGATGTGAAAAATGCAGCTCCATAATAGCAGAGCAATTAGAGCATTGAATACCTGAAGCTGGAATTCTAATAATAAATTGGATTTCAAATCTCTAGGAATTTCAAGCAAAGAGTCCAGAATGGGCCACACTTGAGCTTCTCTCTATGTCTGGTGGGATCTTCCCCAGCTGGGATTTAACATTCTGTCCTAAAGTATTTGGAGGTCTCTGAAGGAAATTAATTTATTATTCTGTATTTTATCATAGTTTGGTAACATTTATCTCTCTAAGCATCTCCTCCAAACTGCTATGGCTACTAAACTTTAGATTCCAAAGGACTCCCAGAATATTTAGAACAGCTGTAGAAAATCAGCCACCCTGGAATATCATTTCCTTCTAATGACATTTGTGCTGTATATGTGAATCAAAAAGTCAAACAACATATTTCATTTTCATCACAACATGAGTTTTGTGTCTGACATTAATACAGGGTCAAATAAACATTGCATGGGAAGGAAATAAATCTGAATTTCAAGTCTGAAAGGGCAGTCATATTTCTTGAATGTTCTGAATGTCAGCTTTCTGATAGGAAACGAATACCATGGCAAGGAGCAGGGACATTTGGAGTTGTCTTTTGTATTCACATCCAAGTTTAATTTCTTTGAATCCTTGGTGTTTCCCATGCAGCAGGATCTCATGGCATTTCTAATGTTTCTCTTAAACTGCAGCAAATGAAAAGCTTTGAAAGGTCAGACCTTCTTTGCCATATCAAATAAAATAAAGCTAAGTTAATAGATGTTATTTAATAAAACAGAAAATGATGTCTCACACAAATGTGTTGTTAAAGATGAACTTCCCTTACAGTTTTGGTACCACAGAGTCTCTCACAGATTTTGAGTCCTAAAAAAAAATTATACTGGGTGTCCTAACAATAAATACAATGATTTTCTTTTTTTAATCCTGAGCTCTATTGTGCCCTGTGATTATAATGGGAAGTTATCATTTGGGGCAGACAGATTAATACAATTGTCCTCTGACCTACATGTCCTGGAAAATGAAATTTGATGTCAAAAGTAAGAACAGTAAATTAATATTGAATTCAATAGCTGAGAGTAGGCAATATTCTCTCACTTAGTAATGCTAGAGTTTTGTTTGATTTTATTTAGTCTTTATGGTAAGAATAATAAAGGTGAAGTTCAGGGTAAGTTAACCCCAAAAGATTTTGGTTTAGGGCTTTCTTAAGAGTGCCCACAGTTATTTCTGGTAAAAAGCTGAGACTCTCATTCTTCCTTGACAAAATGGGTCATAATCAGCAAATTTAGCTGCTGTTCTCTATAGTTACATTATAATGGCCTGAATTTTCTACACCTAGGGATGAACTGTAATGTGGTTTTATTTCATTATTTTTTAACTTTTCCTTGTTCCTAATATGCTTGGGGCATGTTTTTCTGTGTACTGAGTAACAGTTTTCTTTGAAATAATCCTCCTAGACTGAGCTAGCGTGTTCATGACTATAAACTGTGCTCTGAACAAATAAATAAGAGAGAAATTACCAGGAGAGGACCATGAGCAGCTGAGAAGCCAGGGCCCTGCTCTGCCTCCAGCCTCCCACTGCTCTGGGGCTGGGTGCTCACAAGGCACTGCTCCTGCCAAGGTTCCAGCTCACCCTTGCCCAGCACACCATTAACTCCATTTAAGTTCATTGAGAGACCATTCCAAGCTGGGAGTAGCTCAATGACTGATTCTCAAACTTGCAGACAAATTTCAGGTCCTTTTTAGGGGGCAGTGCTGGGAATCCCATTGCAGTGAGGAGGCTCAGCCTGCCCTCAGTGTCCTTGGGGAACAAAGAAAAGGGTTTGGAGGATGTTCATTTTTAGATTTAGCATAAAAATATTACTGTTTTTAAAGATGTTTCCTACCTCTGAAAGGTAGAAAATCAAATGTTGAACCATCTGCTTATGATTTTAATTTTTTCAAGTTTTTTAAAATGAGCTAAAATTCCTATAGAAAGAAATTGCCTTTGAGATTTGTTTCCCTAATTAATCAACTCTTTTAATTGTTTTCATTGTTCTGAAAGCAGAGAAACAACTGTGGGTGGAAAGGAAAATCTTCACAAACCCCAGTTATTTTTTTAAATAAAGGCCTAGATAGGAGGAATTTAGTTTCTTTCATTATTGCCTGTGAAATGAGGTGAGAATATATAATCCTCATACTTCTACCAGTGGTTCAGTCAGGACACTGTGCAAGAACCAATTGTTATAGTAATTGAATTTCAGGAAAATTTATGAATCCTCTTCAATAATGTCAAGTTTATTGAAATCTAAAAATAAAGAAACAGAACACTAGTCTGTCTAACTAACCATTATTAATAAAGAAAACATAGTGTACTTCACAGGAAATTAGTTTTCTAACTATTTGTGCTATTGTGAAATGTTACTGCATGTAATCATTTGGAAGGAATGGTTTCCAAAATGTGTCTTCAATGCATTCTCCAAAACATTAAATGAAGATCAGTGGAGATTTCCACACAGCAAGGTGGCAATGAACAAGTGTAACTAAGATAGAACATTAAAACCTTTCTGTCATAATGCTCTGGTGAGGGGCTGGACAGGTCATGGTGCTCAAATACAAGAAATTTGAACATCCAGGATTTGCATATAGATGATGATGATGATGATTATGATAGCTATAATTATAATTATTACTGGCTGCTGTGTGTGGATTTGCAGTGTAGGAAGATTGAGTCATGATTTGCACATCCTTGTTCTGTTGAGCCGGAGTTTTTCAGGGCCAGGTGCAGATCACAAGAAACAAAACCAGTTTTGGGAGATGGTGCTCCTGAAGCCAGCCTCAAGTCAAGGCTCATCCAAAATGCCTCATTTGTGACCCCCTCTGATTGCAGCTGCCCACACAGAAACCTCAGAGCTCCTCTGTGCTCATGGTGCCTGAGGACAGAGCACATCCTCATTAATCCAGCACTGTCACCCAGGACTGCATTGATGGAAATGATGCACAGAGGAAATCTTGCTCTGTTTTACCAATAAACAGTGTTACATTATCACATTTCAATAGCTAATTCCATCACTGAGCCTTTTCTCTTGAAAATTAACATGGTTTTCAGAGGGAAAATAATTACATGTCATTCATAATCCATTAACAGCATAAAAATAAAATTGGGTGCTGATTTTCAGAGGGAGAAGTCTAGAGTATCTACACTTCCCTCATGTGGCATGTTAGTGTAAAGGCTTCTAAGAACCATATTAATCAAATAAAATCTGGTACCTCATACTCCTTTTATTGGAATAGAATTATTTAGGAGCATCAGAATTAGACTTTAAGAAAAGGAGCTTTAAATAAAAGACTTTTGCCTGTATTAATGCTGGTGAATACTGAAGGAGTTTAGGCACAGAAAAACACATCAACATTGATTCTTATTTTTTTGCCATACAAGCAAATAAGCACTAAAAAGCACAAGCAAAACCACTGAAGTTTATCCCTTATAGTGAGACTTTTATCAGCACATCTCACACAGAAAATATCACCAGTCCCATTTTACAGACTAGAAGCTGAAGCACTGCAAATGCAAATATTGCTGGTATTTAGGTAGGGACAATTTCACCCTGTTTTGAGACCTCACTGTCAGTCTGTTCCCCAGCCAGGGAACTTTTCTGTCCCTGCAGCAGAACCTGGTGCTCCTAAAGGGACAGCAAAAGCTGCTGGGATTTTTTTGTTAGGGACAATTTAGTTGCTTTTTTTTCCCCCCATGTTTTTGTTTTCCAGCTCCCAAACATTTTAGGACACAAGAGCTTTTTTTACTCCTATATTTTCTTCTTTTTGAGCTCTAAATGGGACAGGCAAAGCTAATGATTTTTCAAATGCATTTGTTGCTTTTAAGTGGCACTTGCCAGAGAGCCATTAGAGCCATGATTAATTCCTTCTGTCACAGGAAAAAAAAAAAAAAAAAAGAAAGAAAATCAGCCATGAAAAAGCTGCAAGGCTTTTAAGTATGAATAATTTGCTGATAGTCTAGGAAGGGATTACAGTGCTGAATACACATCTCTATAAATATTAAAAAAAGTTTTTTTTAAAGAAAACTATACTTCAGGACATGCTTACAACAGCTAAAATAGCTATAGAATTGTGTTTTATTCTTATCCTCCGTCAACTTTTCAAGAATTTGATGTTTCTGAAGAGCCATCGTGCCAAGACATTAAAATCAATGTAACCTAATTTAATTATAATCTTCAGAAATCCACCGGATTCGTTTGGTTTCTGACTCTGTGGTGGAAGGCTGACTCAGCTCTGGGTGGTTGTTCTGTGCTCCATCTCAGCTCAGGTGCAGAACTCCCAGGTCTGAGCTCTGCTGCCCCATGGCTTGTGGACAAGGACTCCCAGTTTGAGGGTCCCATGAAATATTCTGGGTTTCCTCTCTGGAGGCCTGACCCACTGAAGCTGGGGCTACCTCTGTGAGCAGACTTTGATCCTCCCAGGCTGTGCCATGCCCTATTCACAGCCAGGCTGGAAATGCAGCAGCACAGAAGCAGCAGCAGGAATTTGGCAGGGCTCTGTTGCACAGAGATGGGACCTGTGATAGCAGGGATGCAAGAGTCACAAAGTAGGAGAGGAAGAGTCAGAATTGCTGTTTAGATGATAGTGTGTGTCACAAAGCAGAACAAATGTCTGGGTACAGAACGTGGGCAGGTGTTAACTTCCACCACAAAATATCGATTTACAGCCTGTGTTCTGGGGATATTTTTCTCTGATATTGAAATGCTTTGCTTTCATAGCTTAAGGTGCTGAAATTATACTTCTGTCTCCTTCAAAACTGTGAGTTATGCCTGAAAAATCATGCAAGACCTAATGTGTGAATAGTTTTTGGTTTGGAGTTTGGCTAAGACTGTGGATAGTTGTGAGGTATGGAACAGAGGCAGGAGAACTTGTCTTTATTGCTGGATGGGGCTGTAATTGTGATTTCTGCACACTGAAATATGTTGTCTCTTGCAGCTAGTTTTGAGGTCTGCTAGGAACATAAACAAATTTTAACTACAGCTCTGGGGCCCAAAGCTGGGTTTGTGATTGCTGTTTCTCAACAGTGTGACAAACACTTTTAAAATCATTTACCCATTTTCCTCACCTGTCTCCCTTGGAAATCAGTCTTCTTTTCAGGCAAAGTTATTGGTAAAAATAGGGTATTTTATTCTACTGCCTCCTACTTCACAGCACCATATGGATCATTAAGGCCTGCAAATGCTTCAAGCAGGGCTCATGAGGAGAGTTCCAGTCAACATCCACACTCACTGAATAGACATCACTCCTGGAATATTGTCATCCTGGGGATTAGCTTGTGAAGAACAGAACTTTACAATGAAAGAACTAATAAAGGGCCAGCAATCAACTGCAAGCCAACACAGATGTGCTCACTTGATAAGAGTAGGTCTGTTTAAAAGACAAATTCTAATAGTTCATTATAGAGAAGAAAAAAACCACATTAACATGACAGTATCTGATGCAGTTCCCCATTCCCCTGCAACTCCCAAACTGAGCAAATCAACATGATTGCAAACTTCATCTTCTTGTGCCTTATAAACTGTGGCACTCTGGGATCCATCCTGCTGGAAGTGGGATTTGCTGAGAAATTTGTGTTTCTAATGCAGCTGTTGGCAAGAGGCTGCTGTGCAGATTCCCAGCATCCTGCATCCTTTCTATTTCTTGCCCATTTTCATGTTTGTTGCTGGTTTCCCATCATCTCTGATGGTGCAGTTTCCTGGGCTTTTCTTGTACAGGCAGCACAGCTGAGGTCTAACCAGTGTGGAGTGGCTTTGTGGTATTTCTTCTCTCTTACTCCTTCAGGGCCTCTGATTTCTACTGAGTTTTCTGTCTCAGCTCCAAATAAACCCAGTGCCAGTGTGACCCAGGCAAACACTTCTTTTATTTCTACCTACAGCCATCCTCTTTCACCACTTAGCCTCCAGGTACGTGTATTGAGCTTTGTGATTTTGGGTGTGCTTAGTGACTGGAAGCACAAGAACAATACTCTAATACCATGATACATAATAATAAACACAATTTAGTAGGGCTTGGATATTGGATTTGTTAATTATGTTGTTTACATGACATTCAAAAGAACCAAATCTTGGCTAGTTAAGGCAGAGCATACAGAATAACCTGTTAATTTGGATTATTTAATAGGAAAAAATCAGTCTCTGAGAGAAAGAGAAAATGCAATTACTGTTCTGTTGCTAAAACCAGACATTGAGTTAAAATCGTGGCAAGCAGGTCAACGTTTTCATTTTTTAAAATGTTAAAAAATGCAAAATTGTAGCTGTTAGCCCTACAAACTTCAGTGAGTTTTTAACTACCTTGTCAGTCTGATCTGCAGTGCACTGAATTTAACAGAGCTGTTCCATGAATGTTGATGGCACCTCCATTGAATTGTACCAGTGCAGCCAGCAGGCAACAATCTGCAGGTCCATTTTTACAGGATGCTGAGAGCTGTGAGTGCCCAGTGACCACCTCTCCCCCTCCCAGAGAATATTCCTGGGTAACTCCTCTGAGCCAACTGAAAAAGCTTTGGCAGAAGCTTTCTGAGGCTTTTAGCTGAAATTATAGGAATGAAAGACTTTGAATAAATTACTCACACATATAATTCATGCTTAAAATATGTTTTGTTCGTTCCATCTCCGCCCTCTATAGTCTCAGTACATAACACACAGTACTTTCTGAAAGTGGAAAATTGACTTGATAAACAGGTGTACCACAGATGAAATCTGTTATGAGCCTTCAATTCTGTGTCAAACATCTCAGTCATGACTCATGACACTTGATAACCTATAGTTAGGTATTATCATAATCAGGTACAATTGTATCATAGATCTGTGTGCAGATTATGTTAAATAATTGTTTTGAAATCACATCTAATTATGAGAAACAGCATTCTGGAAAATACTCCTAACCCAGCTCAGGTTACAGGCCTTGCAGCTACCTAATCAATAATAAGATTTTCCAGCACCTCAAGAAATTCTTTTCTCTGAAAATATGAAGGCCACATAGGCCTGGTAGACTTGCAGTTAACCCATTGAAAAACCCTCATTTCTCCTGTAAACAGGACAGATTATGTTATTTTATCTGTCCAACCCTAGCATTTTTCTTGATAAAAATTCACAAAGATAAGGGAGAGCACAGGGACTCCCCAGTACAGATCAGGATTCTGGGCTGAGGCCTTACTGACCCTGATGTGCATCACTCCTTAAAGCAGCTAAAATTCTGTGGGGCAATTTTTGACTTCCAGATACATTTGAGGTAATGTTGCCTTTTTGGAATGTAGTTTGTGATCAGTTTTGTGATATTTTCTCCATCTGCATACTCATTTCCTGGCTACAAAACTGTGATTTGGGAACATCCCATAAAGCTTTTTAAAATGAATCCAATTATGATTCAGGTTCTTCTACCCACACTTTCTCATGATCACTTTTTATTTGTGTGCTTTGACAGAGCTGGTTGTGCAAACACAGAAATTTTCTGATATGGACATTGGGCTTTCTTTTTTTTGCATCATTTTTTAAATTGGAAAGTGCTTTCTCACAAGCCAAGTGGATTTTTTATGGGACTTTCCTAGAGTAATTACTATTGTGAGGGGCTTTCATTGTGCAATTAAGACAAACGTTCTGCCACGTTTGTTAATTACTGGAACTCTGAAAACACCAAACAAAACAAAACACTCAGTCTTGAAAATAATTGAAGAATCACTTGAGCCAGAGCACCCTGCACTGGAAAATGTTAGGTACAAACAAGCAGGCTGAACATCTGCCATCAGTGTGACAACCTTCTATAAAAAATCATGTCAATGAGTGGATATTAGAGGTGCTGCCTACCTCCAAATACATCCTGCTGCTGAAAAATGCTACTTCTCAGTAAAAATTAATGAGGTTTCTAATTGTGAAATTGTAATAATGAACTGTATCATTAAGAGGTCATTTCTGTGATGAGGGGGCTCAGCCACATGGACCTTTTCTTCATGTACTTCCTATTTTCCCCAAAGCTGGCGTCCTAAAACTGAGTTCACCCTCCATCATCCAGCCCCAAACAAGACTATTTAGCACTTTCATTTTTCTCAGCTAAAGCCAAAACGTGAGGAGGTGTTGCCTCTCCCCACTCCAGCGGTTTTTGTGAAGCCATGAAAAGCTTATGAATGCCAAATTCCAAGTTCCTAAAGCTGACAGTCGTTTCTCACTGCCAGATAGTCTGGTTTTCACACCACAGTGATTATCAGATTTACAGGAGCCATCAAATCAGCTTTCCTCACAGGACTGCTGGGAAGATTTTCAGTCCTTTTGCCATCCCTTGTCCATGCAGCTCATCACAGCTCATCACAGTGTGTGTGCAGCACTTAATGTTGGGTGTGTTCACCACCACACATCCCTAGCGGGGCAGGGAGCAGCACTGAATGCAGTGCAGAGGTAATTGAGGTTTAAAACATCCTGCACTGGATCAAGGCTGGAATTCTGAGGTCTCAGAGCTGTCACCCCAACCACTGGATCAACCTGCAGAACCTGAGGCTCCACTGCTGAGATTTTAATCACAAAAACTGTTTTAGTTAATTGAAAGCTGGGTTTCCCTCTCAGGTCTCAGACAGAAGAGGCAGTGGGAAGGTATTTCCTTGTGAGCAGGAATCCTTCACAAGCTTTTCTCTCTCCTGTTCTGCTTCTCTTCTTGCTCCTCATTAGCTGCATTAGGCATCCTAATCCCATTATGGAAATGAGTTGTGATCTAGGAGACATCCTCCCCAAACACCATCTTCTCTGGAGAGCTAGGGAGGGAAAGATATCATCTTAAACCCATTTCAGCCAGTCAGAAAAGGATGTGACCAATCAGTGACCAAAGCCATGTCATAATTAGGGAATTAGAACTGAAACCACAGTGTTTGGAAAATCCATTTTCAGGCTTTAGGAATAATTCTTCCCTGATGATTCCCACTTTTCAAGGCTTGTTTGGCTGATAACAATGAGAAAATTCACTCTTGTGCTGCATAATGGAGTGCCAAAGCATACAGCACATGCAAAAAATTCATCTCAGTGCTGAAATCATCTGTCAAATGCCATAACATCTGCCTTACACAGCTGAACAAATTTGCCAATCTTCTAGTAGAATATGATAATGGTGATTAATGCATTGACAAGGTGACATGAGCTCCCACAGAAAGCAACATTTCAGAGAGGGGTTTTCTTTCTAAAACAAAGTAAGAGATCACAACCAACCCTGTGGAAAATCTGCTGCCCAGCAATGGAGGGAGGTTCTGGCTGGCCCTGTGTCACACATCCCCCAGCAGGCCAGGGCTGATGCTGTGCCAGCCTGGGGAGCTGTGTGTGCTCCTGGGTCTGCCCTGCACCCACACTGCCCTAACCAGGGTTTTATTGCAGGCAAGATTACATTGTGCAACTGCAAATCAGGATTTTTATATTCCTCCTGGGCTGAAATAAAGAATGTCCAGATTAAAGCCTTGCTTATTAGAAAGTGCTGATGTTCTGGTTTTCAAACAAAATAAAACAAAGTGCTTCAAACTTACCCAATTTCTTACTGAGAAAAAAAAATCCTATTGTGGTTTTCCCAATCCAAGCTGTGGGGCAATCCTGTCATGCACATTTTGGCTTTTCCAGGCACCAATCCCTGGTTTGGACCAATGAGGAACAGGGGGAGAATTTTCCCATTGCAGAGCATAATGGCCTTCAGTGACAGGTGAATTTGGACAAGGGTAAGAAAAGAGAAAGTGACTTGCTGCCAATGCAAGAGGATTAAAACCTTGTCATGGCCTGAGCTACTTTCTTCCATAGATTATTCTGGGGTCCTGGTTAGAATTGTGCTGCAAAGTAAATAATTCTTTATTCACTGAAGATTCTTTTCTCTCTGAAAACACCTCCTCCTCAGGGTAAGGTAAAACTTTAATATGGGAATAAACTAGAAAGGGATTTCAAAATATGTTGATAGGATTGATTCTCCAGCTGCCTTACATTGGGGTTACTGAGTGGATGAATTTGATTCCAGCCAAGAAAGTGGGATCTGTTTGTGGCAAAGATACAAACTTCTCAAATTTAGTTACCATTTCATTAGCATAAAATCTTTACTAAAAAGGGTAAATCAGATCAACAGTTTTATCACAAATGACACTACCTAGACATCTTATTGGAGTAGTTTTGATTTATTAAGTTTTTCTGCCAATCCATAATTTTTGTATATGGGAACTACTCATTTGCACATCATTGAAATAAGTAACTGTTAGATAAGAGACAACTTGAGACCCACTTTCATTTGCATTTAGCAAGTCAAGCTGATGTTTTTCATATAATTTATTAAATGAGTTTCAGAAAGATACACACATTTTAATATCCCAGGAAAATACTTGTGATTCATCTTGTCTGTCTGTTCTCACAGGTTCCATAGAAAAATCCTACATGTTGCATTTATAAAAATCCAGCAGTAAGGATTGGGAGGAGAGCTGTGCAAAATATTTGTATTGTGCCTTCTCTGTGGGCTAAATGATATAAAACTATCCTTCCTTGAGGTTTTAGTACATGCTTGAAATTAATTGCAAAATAATAACCATCAGGCTTGTTCAAGGAAATGCATTGTAAAGCAGAATTTGATAGTTTTGGCTTAAATAAGTTGAAGATGTAAAGATGATTTCAGTTGCTGCCCTTGTGGAGCCACTGCCTCTCTCTCTGCTCTCAGCACCAGCCAGAGCCACACAAGTTCCATGGAATTATGGAGACACTTTAAAATTGGCAGGTTCAGAGAGCAGTTTTTACACTCTACTTATAATATCACAGATATTTCTAGAATAAGCAGCATAGAGAGGTTATTAATAGAAGTAGGAAAGAAACAGTTTCCCCAGAATAGATGCTGGGTGTAGAAGTGTTTTAGCAAAACCAAGGATTTGGATAAATGTGGAATGTGAGGGAAAAATCCTGACACTTCAGGTGCTAATGGGTTCTGTGGCACCAATTCAGCAACACAAGTGTGCAAAGGAGGGAAGGGCAGGAAAGCTGATAAAGCTATTTTGGACAATATGATCTCAAAATAACCTCCCAATGAAAAATAGGAATTTTGTAGAGAAAGTTCAGCTCATGGTGATTTGGAAAGACATGCTCCTGGTTTGGCACTAGGCTTCTAGACAGTAAAACAAAGTAGTTGGTGATGTCTGTCTGTTCACTGAAAGAAATAATTTGCTAATGAGACATTTCATTCTTGCTTTGTTGTGACCCAGATCCTCAGAGAATTTAAAAAGATAAAAAACCACTTAAACCTGGTAAACTGAGCAATCCAATTGTAGAAACTACTTCCAAAGTTTTATCCTTTTTAACCAAAACAGTTAATTCACATCCATCAAAAGCCTTTCATGAGGTGGATTTCATCTCTGAACACCATTTCATGCTTCATTTTTCTACACTGATAGGGATTTTTGGGCACCCATTACTCACTTTTTCCTTCCTTTTTCGTTAAGGAATAGAAATAATAAATCCAGAGGATGCTTTTCTCTCTTCCTCACTAGAGAGACATTTCTAGGTCAAATCAAATATTTGACCTCTAGGTTTCTAAGTCAAATCAAATATTTCAGTAGTGTACAACAGCTGGTTTGTGCTTTGGCTTGTGGACATTGTTCTTGCCTGGTTTTGAGAAACACTGAATTTTGGACAAGGCTTCAGGCTGGGTTCTCACAGTCCCTCGTGTAATTTATAATTAATTTATATGTGGAACTCTGGCTTCCCCTGGATGGCCTCAGAATGGCTCAGTGATGGACCCTGTTCTAAGCCAGGGTGGATTTCTGGACAAGGGTGAAATTTTTGCTTTGCTGATGCTGCAATTTGGGCTGGCACAGCTGCTTCCCAAGTGGTGCCCAACTCCACCAAAACACACAGAACTGCTGCAGAAATTGGTACTTTTAGAGAGCTTGTGTAGTTCAGGCTGGAGCACATTTTGATCATCCTTCCTGTGAGTGCAAAGCAGAGGTGATCAAGTGGTAATTAAGTTGTTAGTGATTTCTTAATAAAGTTGTCTCTGTTAAAAATAGGGTCACAGCCTGGTGGGGGATAGCTTTTCCCTCTGGACAGAAGTATTCTCAGCCTGCTCACCTTGAGGCACCTTTCCATTCAGCCTTCCTGGAAAATTATTTCCAGTTTTTATCTATTTTTCTAGTCCTTTCCAAGAACATCCTGACCTTCTAAAAGCCTTTTCACCTATGAAGCACTCTCTGAAGTTTACATCTCCACAAGTCAGCATGTATCTGCCAAAATTGCTTGAATCAGAAGCAGCCCGGTCTGTACATAGAATTACCCCAAGTTCTATATTTGTAAATCAAGAAAACGAAAGATGTGCACTGAGGCAGGAAGGAATGTATCCTCAGTGCAGATCACTTTTTTATAGTGAATATCTTTGAGTCACTTGTTAATTCTTCTGGTTAACTGGAAGTGACTTTTGTGAACTTTCTCCTTCTACAAGAGTACTTACTGAGTAGGAGCTACTGCCTGCAGTCTCCTGAAGATTTTGTACTCAGGGTTTAAAAAATTCCCTGCACAGAAGGTGAGAGAGAATTTGTTTTCTCTGAGCTGTAGCGCTGGACACCAGAGTTTATGAGCAACGTGGAGGTGGAAACCAGAGATGTACCACAGGAGAAAAGGTGTTTATTCCTTTCACTTCTTCTCATAGAACCCAGAGGCAGGAGAAAATAACGCTGAAGGAAACAGCTTCCCTCTGCAGCCACTGCAACTGGGGCTGCTGGAGCATGTAATTACATGGAGGGGGAAAAGAGCGCTCAGTGAAAGGTTGGCAAAGCCTCAGGACTCCTAATTCTCTGTCTGCTGTTAGGAAGCAAAGCCCTCTGTGGCAGAACATGTTTGGGTAATTGGAAGAGGAACACCTACTGCTTTCATTAGGCTGACTGTACCTATGTAAAATAAATGCATACTGGCAGTATTTTCCTTATGCCCACAAAGTTCTGATCTCCAGAGAAAGGGAAAACAAAGGCAACATGTTATAATTTGTACAGTGCACTTAAAACTATGGATATAATAATGGTGCAACTGAGAATGAAAGTGTGTAATATTCAGAGGATAAAGCTGGGCAATGCTGTTTTGAAGTTCCAGAGAGGATAAGTGGTGGCAGGGAAAAGGGAAGAAAAGCAGCAGTAGAGTAATGTCAGTACATCCTGGTCTCTTTGTTCTCTCTAGCTGGAGAGAAAACTGTCTGCCATTGTTCTGGGCAAACAGGAAAGTTTTGTAAAACCAAGAACAGAGGGGGAATTTGTATATGAATTCCTTTTTCACTGAGTTCCCCGACCTTCAAGCCAACAGAGAAATTATGAAACAATTCTATTTTGTGTATTTCAGATCCATAATGCATAATCCATAATCCCAAATATACTGCACACCCGTGACACCAAAGATAAAATTGAAATGTTTCTTTCTGACCTGAGAAAGGAGATAGAGCATATAGAATCCAGTGAAAAAAACAGAGCTTCCTCTTCTCCTTCTTCAGTGATGCAATTTGACACCACTGCTTGGTTTTGATGCATTCAGAGAGGGAGGAAAAGAGTCATAGTTTAGATATGCCAGACTTTTTCTTAAAAATAAAACTGTAAAATCTTGGTAAGCCTGCATAGTATGCAGGAGTATAAATGGACACAAAACATGTTTTACACACTCCTACCAATTACTTTTTATAAATACTGGATCAATATTTTCTCAGATACTCAATCAGCCTTTCCAAGTCTCTAAAAGGGGCCATAAAATGTTATTCAGCAGAGTCAGCAGCAGCTCTGCTCCTACAGGGCAGAGGAGTGTGAACAGGCTGTAATTACTGGCTTCAAGTGTTCTCAGTAGTCAGGGACCTATTAGCTATCATTAATTGGTGGCAGCAGTTCAGGCAGTTGTACAAAGACAGATGAGCTGAGAGGACATTGCAGGGGCCAAAAGTTGAAGAATTGCAGCATCAGTCAGAGCACTGGACCTACCTGGTCCAGTTGCAAAAATACCCCAAATTCTCCCAAAGATACAAGCAGATGTTTGAGTCAAATCAGCCTTTTCTAAAGGAAAGGTGACAAGAAACTGCACGTTCCTTGTTTGTTGAGTTCCCAGTTTGTGTTCCCAGCTGGCCCCAGAGCAGGGAGGCTCTTCACTGAAAACTGGAGTCTCCTGTTCAGTGTCACAGGGTCACACTCAAACAGGACACACTCAGACAAGTCCCTTGATCCCAAAATTGTCACCATTGAACCCTTGGCTTCTGAGGACAAGAGTACAGGCCCTGAACTTTCAATGTCTGAAAAGTGAAGGACCCTTCAAGCCTCTGCCTTGCAGTGTAACAAGGTCATTGCCAGTTAGTTGCTACCCACTGCACATCTTTTACACCTTTTCTTCCTCACTGTCTGTACCAGCCTCTCCCAAACAGGCAGGATACTCTGTTCTTCCATTTGACTGACTCAAACTGACAGTGTCAATTCTCAATGCAGAATTAAGGTTAATTGTAAAGTTACAGGTCCATGACACAGAAATAGAAATGATCAAAGATTCACCTGCTTAGGTCATGTTTCTTTATTTTATAGCTCCTTAAATACATTATTTATTGTTATTAGACTGTAGTTTTTAAAAGGCTTTATAGTCATTGGCAAGATTTTCCAAAGACAAATGCTGCAGTCCATCCATGATGAACAGAAGCTCCCATTAATGACAGTGAGAGCTCAGGATCAATAGCAAAACAGCCCCAGGGTCCCAGCTCTGCTGGAATAATCACAGTGTCTGCTCCCTGGGGCTTGCAGGGCTGAAGGAGATGAACTGCTCTAAGTAGACAGCATTAATACAGTCAGAGCCTGTATCACACTGGTCAACATGTGACCTTGGGTCTCACAGTGACAGCAAAAACTCTGCCAGTACAAATGTTAGCCAAGATTTTAACAGAGAACTTGAAAGGCATCAGAGTGCTTGGAATTTCTAAACTATGTAGCCTCCTAAACTCTTTCACATTACCCCTTCGATCTGTCTTTCATGTTAGCCTGTGATTCAGAAACTCTTCCTCATGCTCTCTTTTCTTGCATCAGATATTTTTTGAAGTATGCTGACTTCCAAGAATTCTTTCTTTCCCCTCTTTTTCTTTTTGGTTTTTTTTTTTTTTTTTCTTGGTAAGAAAGGATTTTCTTCTTCTAAAACATCATTTCTTGCTTTGGCTTTTATGTCTCAGAGTGGGCATGAACTCAAGAGAGCTTTGCCATTTGCTGCAGTCAGGAGAAGAATTGAGGTACTTGAATGATCTCTTTGGAGGAAGGAGTCTATTAATCTAGATCTTACAGAGCTTTTATACATTTATGAGGCTTTAAAATGGATTATTAATAAAGTCTATTCAGATCTTCATGTTGTCATCATATTCTCCCTTTGTTTTACCAACAATAATGGAGAGATTTTTAGGAGAATTTCCATAAGTGTCTTGGTTCCTTGCATGCCTGGAACGTGATCCCTGTGGCAGTGAATGAAGTTTCTAAAATGCCCTTTTCTGAGTGTTCCTCCCATCTACTCTGATTCCACCTAAAGAGCTCAACCATGCTGTCATTGCTGTTACTACACCCATCACTCTGTGCAAATACCAACTTGTCATTACATAAAAGTACCTGAGGGACTGAGTGGTTTCAGTATGAGGGAGAACCATTACACCTTCCTAAAATTGGGATCAGTGCTGATTTTAGTCATCAAATTTATAGTACGCCATAGTTTATTAAGCTAATCATTAATGTGCTATTCCATATCTTTGAACAGTTTTGAAGCAATTATTGGTGTACACATGTATTTATTTGTTCACACATGTATTTTTAAGGAGACCCAAAAGAGTGCTAACAGCTGTATTTTATCACCAAAAACTTCACTGTTAATAATTCCTGAGTCTGCTTAAGAAACACCCAGTACACCTGTGCACCTGAGAGCGACAGGAATGCTTCATTTCTGATCCTCTCCCTAGCACCTGCAACAAACCTTTCCCTGGGACACAGGGAAACAAGGAAAAACACACCACAAGGAAAGGAATTTTCCGCTTTCAAAAAGAGTGACAAAAAATTGTGGAATTCTTCATCACTGGGAAAGAGTAAAGCCATGTCCTCACCCTCATTAACACTGGGAAAGCTACAAGTGATTAAATTGGCAGAATAAGCCCAGATTGTGAGTGTTGTCATGGTCTTTGTCTACAGCACAACCTGGGGGCAGCCAGACCACTTAGTCAGGCTTGTTCAGGCACTGAAGGCTTAGCCCACAAAAACTGATGGTGCTTTCCTGATTAACCCATAGGTCATTGCTCAGGTAAAGCTGTTTAAAATGCCTTTCTTGGCCATTTGCTACAAGCAGAGGCCATGATTTCTCTCAGCCTCGTGTCCTGTTGAGGACAGAAAAATGTATCACAAACACCTGTGAATTTCTGAAACTCTCATCTGATTTTTATCTGACCTTTTCCTGAAGCATTATCACACAAATATATTTCTCTAGTCAAGCCTTGGTTTTAAATGGATAAAAGGACCAGAGAGAAAATAGGATGTTTCATTTTGGTGCTTGTTTGGGATTTTATATATATAAACCTCCAGTAAATAAACCTCTGAATGAAAAATTGATGCAGGTTTTCTTTTTTTACCTTTCTGCCCTTATCAGAAATGCACTGAGCCTTATCTCACTGAATATATTCCCTGATCTTGGCTATTCATTAAAAGTAATAGAACAGCTAAATGACTTTGGGACGCAGTAACTCCAACATATTTTGTTTAGTTTCTTCAATAAATCACATTGACAGAGGTTCCTTTATTTTGCTATTGTGTCACTGTAAAAGAATGAACTATATTTTGAAAATTTCCATCCCTGTTGCTTAAGCTCTGCTCTACTAAGTTTAATACCCTGACAATTCCAGCCATAATTTACTCCCTGGAACAGGTCATTAAGTACGCATTGCTGCTTTAGACTTCTTCTTTGATCCATTGCCTTTTATAAAATATAGAAACAGTCTAAATAGTCTCCATAGAAAGAATTTTCTTTTGGGTTGGTATTTAACTATGAATCATGATACATAATTCACTCACCCATCCAGAAACATTTCTTGCACCACACAGACACCTTGCTTTCATTTTCCAAAAGCCATATGGCACTTCATCATTTGCCACAGTGGACTGATTCAGAAATGATCAGGTTAATCATATTACCCCAGCTAAGTGAGCAGATATGCTGGGAAAGCAGGGAGTGTTTTCTGTGCTACCTGGATAATACAACTGCTCCATGGCAGCTCTCCAGGGATTGTCAGAGGCGCTTGCAGAGCTGCTGGGATTTGCTGTGGGAAACTACCAGGGCAGCTGGGCTGGGGATGCATCACAGAGCTGTAAGCTGCTCCCTTGGGCAGAGCAAGGGAGCTGAGAACACCCCAGGGAATGGTCACAGTTCATCTCCATCTCTCATCTCCATCCTTTTCCTCCAGAGATCTGTATTCAATCGCTCTGAAGTAAGAACATTTATGAATTAAATAATCATGTTGCAATTATGGGATCACTACTGTCACTTCCTGAAACCTTTGCCTTCAGAGCATCCCATTGGGGTCTATTAAATTACCTGGAGTGTTTGCAGGACCCTGCACAGAGAAAGCATCTATTTCTGCAGTGTTAATGGATCAAATTGCATTATCCTTATTACATTGCTAATATCTCTGTCTAGAACAGGTCCATTTCAAATAACAGCACTCAAACTGTCTTAAAGGATAAAGAGGTTTTGAGTTCAGAGAGATTTTACAGAAAGACCTGTGTTGTCCATAAATACATATATGGTAACTGCACAGGTAATTTCATCCTCCTAATGTATAGAAAAAATTTTTTATCTATCTATCTATCTATCTATCTATCTATCTATCCATCATTTTGTTATCTATCATTATGAAAATTTTGTTATCTAAATAATCTATCAATCTTCACCCTACACTCTAGTTTATCCATTTTTCATGTTTGTTTTTTTCAAAGATATTAATCATTTAAACCTATTTATAAAGGTAATATATTTACATGTCTAGACATCTGAATATTCAAGCTCCATTTCTCATTCCATGCAGCAAAAATTGATTAGCCGTACCTAGAGAAAATTTGTCAGAGAGTAACTGCCAATATTAACATCTGCCAGCCAATCTTCTTTATAATCAGCTGTAAAAAGAAGTGATTTTGCCTCTTGGGAGAGCTTTCATAGTTTCCCTTCTCAATTTACAGTTTGTAACTCTCAGGGGTGTGAATATAAATAATATTTCAATTCTCCATAGCTTCATCAATCAAATGTTTAAAGTGATGACAGGACCCGAGTAACAAAACACTGGGACAATGACATCCCCAGGCTGCTCTATTAAGGGGAAAAAAACAGAGTCAGCTTAAAAGATCTGTGGTCTGAAATGAACTCTGGCAGCAGGACTGACCCAAGGTGTGCAGGGTGATAATAAAGAAAAGATCAGTGCAAACACAGGAACAGCTCTCGTGTCTCAGTGAAAACAATGTCAGATCTCAGCAGCATCTGCAGCTCAGGGTCTGCACACTTCAAACAGCCAACAAACAAACACAGTGTTACAGCTGAGAAATCAAAACCACAGGGACCTGCTGGATGCCAGCTCCTATTAATTTTAATGGGCATCTAGCAGCCAGATTCCTTGGGATGGTTTGAGATTCAGCACAAAGCATTAATAAATGCTTGTATTCCCCCTGTCCTTATTCACATCAGCAGAGACTCCTGATGTGGAAACTAAACCCAGAATCTGGTCAAAGGGAGGGTACAGGGAGTGCCCAGGAGAGTTCTGGGGATGCCTTCCTGTGCCATGGGCAACTTGTGTACTCTAATCATGGCATCATTACTTTCCCTGTGCTGGGAATGGGAATTGAGTAGAAGCTGATCCCTTTTTCTGGAGCATTCCCTGAGCTTGGCAAGGGGGAACCTCTCCTGAGCCCACAGCAACACTTCGAATCACCTCCAGGCAGGTCTCAGTGCCCAGGATGGTGAGATTGCACCAGGAAGGTCTCAGTGCCCAGGATGGTGGGGTCACACCAGGCAGGTCTCAGTGCCCAGCATGGTGGGATTGCACCAGGAAGGTCTCAGTGCCCAGGATGGTGGGGTCACACCAGGCAGGTCTCAGTGCCCAGGATGGTGGGATTGCACCAGGAAGGTCTCAGTCCCCAGGATGGTGGGATTGCACCAGGCAGGTGTCAGTGCCCAGGATGGTGGGGTTGCACCCAGAAGGTCTCAGTGCCCAGGACAGTGGGGTTACACCAGGCAGGTCTCAGTGCCCAGGATGCTGGGATTGCACCAGGAAGGTGTCAGTGCCCAGGATGGTGGGGTCACACCAGGAAGGTGTCAGTGCCCAGCATGGTGGGATTGCACCAAGAAGGTGTCAGTGCCCAGGATGGTGGGGTCACACCAGGCTGGTTTCAGTGCCCAGGATGGTGGGATTGCACCAGGAAGGTCTCAGTGCCCAGGACAGTGGGGCATCTTCCATCTTCCCCCTTTAATATCATGAGTGCTGGGCTATTCACCAGGGAATCCAATCTGTAAATTGAAAAGGTTATTTCAGAATTCATATTGATGTCTCAAATGGTACTTGACAAAACTAATGACAACCTATTTAAAGACTGCATCTGCAGTGCTTAGGGCAATTAGCTTTAAAATCTTTTACAAAAGAACATTAGAATTGTTTCACTTTTTGTATGAGTTTCCTGCTATACCATTCAATAGAAGAGCAAAACTCTTGAGGTAGTTATTAGTCATGTACAGTATTTATTAAGAAAATGTGGGAGACAAATTTGTGTTCCTTAGTTATTTTGCATTGCCCAAAAAGAATTTTTCATCACACTTGAATTCAGATTATAGCAAGTAATCAGTGAATCACAAGAGAGAGCATTTCCTTGGCTGTAAAGTATATTTGCTACCAGTGTAATGCACACCAATCAGAAAGGTAGAAAACAAGTGAAATGACTGAACCCTGCATAAAACAGAATAGCTTGTAGACCAGGACCAGCCATCCCCATCAGAAAGTGACTGAGCAAACATCTTCTCACAAAGAGCTGTAAATTAACAGAGCCTCATTGCCCACAGTGCAGCCAGCCAGATTTACAGCAGCATCTGTCTCTCTGTACTTAGAGACTAAGCAATTATTTTATTCCTAAGCACTTTTTTTCTCAGAGACAAAAGGTTATTTTTCTACCTGCCCTCCCCAGATTTTTTTAAACAGCGTGTTGGTAGATTATTTGAAAAGCCAACAACTGCCTGATCTGTTCTCAATATAATTTCATCGTTTGTATTTTGACTTGGAAATGTGTGCACCATGACAGAAATTATTTTAGTCCCATAGGGGTAACACTCTATTTGAAGTGCCCATTAACTAATCCTAAACAGTGGTGGAAAATCAGTGCAAATACATGTGACATCTACATGAATACCAAGTGAATTCATAAAGATTGCTGCTGAATGCAAAATTATTCCACTATAGAAGGGATACTTGAAAGAAGAAGTTGCTGAAATAAGGAGCTAGTCATAAAATAATATGTGTCATTCAGTAATAGTTCTTTTATATTATGTGGTTATATTTATTTGTGTGCATTTCTGCCCTGTATCCCAGCTTTTAGGGGCTTAAATTTCATCTGGTAAAACGAAGTCCATGATTTCTACAAAATTCTGGATTTGGGATTAAATTTTGTCTTGTCAGATCTGATGCCCTCTGAATATTCACACCATTACCCCCCAGGCTGTGGGGAAGGCAGACATTTAGCACTATCAGCAGTGATCAGGAAGAGAGGAAAACAAATTTGCACACCCCCTTCAATGGACAGGGTTCTGAGGGCAATTGAGTTCTGAGTGCAGAATCCAGATTACAATATGCAACACGGTAAAATGCAGATTTATAATTACAGAGAAACCAGAATTGCTGTAATCTAGACATGCTCAGAATGATGAAACACATTTAAAATCTGCATTGTTATTATCTGCTAACCCAATTTCCTACACGAGCTGATTTTCCAGTCAATTTCTCTGAGTTAAAATGACTAGGATGGAGTACTTGAGATATTCACTCACATTTATTCCAATATTTGTGTACAAATATGATCAGTTCTTGTCTCTAAAATTTAAAGTTATCTCCCACACTCAGACTTTCATATCCTCAACCCCAGTACAACCTCTCAGTGCATTCTTCCAAAACAAAAGCTGATATATTGATGTCATTTCTCCATTCTAGAAACCCTGAGATGATCATGATGAAGAGAGCAAGTAGAGCTGAAGCTCATAAAATAACAGGAAAGGGGCTTTTATGGAAGGTTAATTTATGCTGGCATCATCTGGGGTAAAGACAAAGTATTTTTTGCAGCGTCTGCACAGTAGGAGCAAGGGGAGGTCCCAATTCAAGAACAGGAAACAACATCCTAGCACAGCATAACACAAATGATCTTCAAAGTCACATTAAGAGCTGACCTGAGAACAGCTGATGGGTTTGTTCTGCTCTGGAATAGAAGTATTTTGGCTTTACTCTTTTGCTAACTGAGGAGGGAGGAGTTAAATATTTCACTTGACTGACACCTGCAGAAATCAAACTGTGGCTGAAAACAGTTATGCAAAATTGCTTTAAATTTGGTGCAAGAGTTTGACTAAAAGAACAATTGACCAATATTTTCAAATATTATATATCTGCACAATCCTACAGGCTCTGAAGGCTCAGGTTTATTATTTAACATCTGTTAAAGGAGAAATGGAATCAGAGCACACAGCCCTGTGCAGAACAGAGCTCTTTTGGAAGCAGTCAGGGAAAGCAGGGTTGGGAGTTCCCTCCATGGCCCTGGTGGTGTAATTCCTGTTCCTGCTGCCCTCCAGGCAAGGACACAAAGCCCCACCAGGGCAGCAGCACAGGCACAGAGCTCTTGGACCCACCCATCCTTTAGATTCCTTCTGTGAGGGCAGGACAAGGGGGTTTGTGGACTCATCACCCAAATCATTAAAGATAGCTCATAATTAAATTAATGTAAAGGTGAAAGCCATTACTGAGACCTCCAAATTAAAATACCTGTTTGACACATATAATTTTTAAACCTCTATTGCAGCTGAGTTCTGCATGGTTTACAATGCTGGAATCACCAGATACCCTAAGAATGGCTTTTTTCCCCTTATATGTTAGTGTTAGGGGTATGGGGTTTGTGTGTAGCAAATGCATAAAGGTCCATGCTTGTCCTCATTGACTGCTGAGGGAGATGTGGGCTTCAGCACACAACACCCTGGATGTTTATTTATTTACTTCCCAAATATTTGAACTGCTGTGCTCTGGCTGTCCTGGATTAAAGCTGGATCTGATGTGTTTTGTCAGCAATCTACACAAAGATCTGGGTGCAGCTCCAGCCTCTGCAATTCTGGGACAAGGTGAAGCCCCAGGAAATGCAGGATCCCATTACACACAGAATGTTGGATCCAGCTTTTGAAAACCCAGATCCTCTTCAACAAAAATTCAGAACATATTGTGGCTTTCCTTTGCCTATTGTATTACACCCCCACTTGTGAAAAGGAAGCAAAATTCTTTTCAGGCTGCATTTTTTAAGGGGTAAAACATTTTTACAGGCGCTGTTGTGATAAAGTGTTTAGTTAACATTCCAAGCAGCTTTTAGGAGAACAATATGTAAGCTTTAAATCCTTCTTCAGTTCAGCACGTAGGCATTATCATCTGTTAATATCTATTAGTGCATTATTTTTATTTTTCTTCAGCATTTATCTTTTAATTCTACAGTAGATTTTTGGTTTGGGTGTGATGGTGGTGGTGGTGGTGTCCCAAAAAGACTTTATTTAATTTGGTATTCTACATGGTTTATCTTTCTGAAGGTGGATTTTACCCCCTAATCCTCCTCCAGTGCAGCAGTAGCCATGAGAATAGAACCCTGGGGCTGCACTTTCTGCAGTGTCTCTGCTCTGAGTCCAGTAGCAAAGTTATTGCAGTGCCCTGTAAAGATTTCTATGGCTCCAATTACCTGGCAGCTGGATCTGTAACCCTAATCATGGTTAGGAACAATGGGATTATCCACCCCTGGATGTGACTCTACATCATTTAAAGCAGTTTCCAATCTTGACCCTTGCTACTTAATACATGGGAACAAGCATGTAATGCAATTTAGCGATCAAAGTCAACACTTGCTGCATTGCCAATGTTATTTATTTTTTTAAAACAAGGAGAGAGATTGAGAAAAATGGCATGCACAAAGGGGATAAAATGCCTTCTTGCAGAAAACTGAGTTACTGAAGGAGATCTGAAGACTTTGGTAATTTGGTTTATGTTATACTTGATATAACCATAACACATCCATCAAGATTAACCCAGCCTAGAGAAATGGCAAATCACATTAACTTGTTGGGCCACTAGGTGAGAACTGAGGGAGCAGAGTAAAGAAAATATAGATAATTTGTTTGGATGTGTAGCCCTAAATGTTTCTAATGTGAACTGTAATGCCATTATAGAGATACTGAGTAGCACACCCTGAATGCTTGATTGCTCTCTGGCTATATGGAATGAACCTAAATAGCAAATCTTTTATTAACTCTGGTGCTAAGAAATGCATAAAGAAGAGATTGGCCATGAGCAGCAAGAGCAGCTTTTAGTGATGTGACAAAATTGAAGCATGCAGCACACTTCTGAGTGCCATCTACTGGCATTTCTTTAATGAAGTGCTACATGCATTCACATGTAGGGAAATCTTCTAATGTCCCAAAGTCTAACCCATCACCTATATCATTAAACCTTTTAGCTCTCCCTTCATTATTTTCATTGTGGCCTTATTTTCCCAGGATATGTCCTAGAGTATGCAGTTTTCAGCTATTATGGTTGTTTTCTGTTTAGTTCACCACACAGACTATAGGGGTTAAAGAAAGAAATTAATACTGTGACTGAAAACTAAGAATTGAATAATCATCAGGGCTGTGTTTCAAAGTGCATGAACATTGCACAGAACAAACTTCTAGTTTGGCCTCTAGTTCATCATTTTTCTGTCAATAAAAGCCTGAAACAATCAAGAATTGGAAGCCCAGGGTTGGAAAAAGCAGCTCTCAGAGACCATTTTCATTTGCAGAGGTGTAATCATTTGCTTGGCTCATGTACTCAGCACTTCATATTTATGCTCAGTGTGTCACTGGGAAACATGTGGGAATACAGCTTTTTCTGGCAAGGTTGGACCAACTCCAGTATCACTTTTCCTGTGGTGATGAAATCTGCTTTGAAGTTTCTGTCCTCAAAATGCAAGCCCTGTTGGAAGTGTGGAATGATGTGTGTGCAGGGGGGCTCTGATAAAGCAATTTACCCAGGGAACTCAAGGCCCAGCCATGCATTAGTATAATCTTTGCTCCTTCTGGAAGGCAGGGAAGGTATTGGAATGTCTAATTTGCCATGTGTTAGCCTGTAATCCTCATCTTGTTTTCAAACTGTGATTTAAGGAGTGACTGACTGGATGCTCTCTCACACCACAGCAACCCTGAGAATGGCCTGCCAGGGCCAATGGTAACCAGCATTTATTTCAGATTTTCCATTGCTCTGAGATCCATGTGTAAAACTTCTTGGCTAACTTTTTTGTAGCTTTACTCTAGTGTAATGCTTTTATAAATATCTGTGCCTATTACAAAGAAAAGTACCTTTAAATGATGAAAAATAACAAAAAGGTGTGGACAAAAGAGCAGGTTCTGGTAGATCTCCTTACTACAGTTAATATTTTATTCATAAAAAGTTCCAGTTTCAAACTCCAGCAGGGATTTTTTTCCTGCTATGTCTTGACATAACCTTTGCCATTTCATGGTCTCAGTCATACTGGTGGTTCACAGCTGTTCTGTGATCAGGTAATGGAGCCAGGTCCTTCTCACCCTCTGTCATTTCCAAGCTAATGAGCTCCCTGGTTGTACCAGAATTTCTTGTTCCTCGTTCCTGAGTGAATGGTTGTGCATTTTGTGCTCTTACATTTCATCCTATTTCCACTACCCCAGTTCCAAATGTCATCCAAATTGTCTGGTAGGGTATTCTACTCTTCCTTGACATTGATGATGTCTCCCAACCACCTTTCAGAACCAAATGTCACAAGATTTGTCCCAAACTTTTGTTTCAGCTTAGTAATTAAAATGTTAAATAAAATGGGCCCTTGCACTAATCCATAAAAAATTCCACCAGCAATTTTCCTCCCATTTAACCTGAGCAGAGGGACTCTCTTTGGAGTCAGAGGAACACATTTTTCTTATTGGTAATTTTTATTCTGTTGTAGTCAAAGTAAATGTGAGAAGGGACAGCTAAAATCAATGGTGACTCCTGAGGTGCTTAAAGCTAAGTATGTGCTCAACTTTTCAGCTATAAATATCAGAGGGGAAATTTCCCTCTTAAACTCTTTGCCTGGAGTGGAATCTTGTTGCCTGTGCATCTGTTGCCAGAGCAACCTGGACCAGCTCTGGTCCAGTGGCAAAGATCAGCTGCTGCTTTCAGAGCAGACACAATGACAGAAATGGGGGCATCACTTCTGATTTTGGAACACTCAGACCAATATTATCTAATTCTATTTCCCATATTTCATAAAAATGGGGATTTTTTTGTTTTCCCCACATCAGAAATTAGTTGGGAAAAGTGAACAGAATTTCTCAGTGACATCCAATATTACAGCTTTTGCTAACTGTTTAATTATGAACATTTTTATCTGAAATATGCAGTGAAAGGCAATGCAGTGCCATCAATCTGATTCCCACATGCAAAATTGTAACAGATCCAGCTTCAAGAAGACTTGAAGGAAAATTTGCAGAAAGCTTTTTTGATTCAGCCTTTGATCCTCAGCTCTACTCAGATCACAGGTCCTACATGCCTGAAACTTCCTTGTTTTAACTACTCCTGGAAAGATAAAGCAACTCAAAGCACACAAAATAGATAATTCCTATCTGAACAGAATTCAGGCACTACATTTCTGTCTCCTTACAAATACACACTTCAAGTGCCTCAAGGAGATGCTTGGTTAGAATTTTCCTTTTCAGTTTCTTCTGCTGCGGTGGAAAAAAAAATTAATAAAATTATACCCAACAATATCTAGCTCTGTTGGGTTTTGTATGTTTGCAATAACAATAAGTACTAAAAATTATCTTAAACAATTGCTGCACTGCAGAGAACAAAGGAAACCCTCACACAAAACCAAATAGTGAAGGATTTTCTTCACTTAAAATACAATGCAGATTATAGCATAACATGTACAAGATTTTAATGTTCACTACAATCAAGCATTCTGCTGTGCTCACTGAATATGCTATAGCAAAGTAATGAAAAAGTTAGTCAACTATTCCAGGCAGATTTTGGATGCTTTTTGTGCATCAGCCGTATAAATTATAATTTTTTTTTTTTTCATTAGAGGTACTAAAAAGGAGGATTAATGTGGAAATATTTTGGTGAAAATTTCCATCAAGAATATAGCAAATATATAGTGCAATGTTAAGCAGATAATCCAAAGAACGGGTTTTGACATTTTTGGAAACTCTCTGGGTTTTCTTTTCAGGACCTCGGACAGAAGTTTTGTATTATTGATATTATTTTTCAACCATCCTCCTACTTGATCCAGAGCGATCAATGCAGAGATACCAGCTGATATTTTAATCTTTTTTGATGTAAATTCTGCTCATGGGAAGTTTCATCAGAATAGCTTTTCAGACAGGAAATTGATGTGTTCCTCTCCTTAGGATTAATCCCATTTTCCCTCTCCTGGTGAGGCAGGAGCTCTGTAAGCAAAGCTCCCTTAGATAAGACACAGAACTGATGGCTTTGAAGTCCAGGTTGTGTCTGAGGGGACTCATTCCTGCAGGACCAGAGCATTTCCCCTGAGGGAGCAGGGAATAAACACCCCTCAGATCTGGAACACTCCCATGCAATGTTATTAATTTTTATTCATTCTCATGGGAATGTGTTCCCTCAATCAAATGTCAAATATTTAGAAAAAAAGCAAGAACTTGTCCACAGTTTTTACCCATTTCTCCTGAAACAAAACCATTTATCTGCTTTGCTCCATTTTCCACCTGCACATTTTCCCCTCAAATAGTAAGAAACACACTTTCCCAGTTCTGCTTGGAAATTTACACTCACATGGTCTCTTACAGTTCACTTTGTTCAATATTTCATGTTTTGCAGCTTCTTAGGTGTGAGATAGGTGTTCTTCCCCACAGTGTGGTACCAGGCAGCACTAACCACAGACCACTCTTGATGCTGATAGGCAAAAATTATAGATATTTTCCCTTGTCATCCTTATAGAGCGATCAATTGTGATGAAAACAAAGAATAAAAGGAATGCATTCCCTCTCTACATCTTGCAATGCAGGAGAATTTAGGATTCATCCAAGTAAAAGTCAGTCAGAGAATTTGCTTCGTATCTACCTCACCTAAATAAAAATGAGCTCTTTCCAGATTGTTAACTTCCAATCTTCTACATCTTATTGCTTCGTCTCCATTCATTTATTAAATAAAAAATATAAAAAGATCCCAGCCCCAAAGATCTGACGACAGGTCCCTGCAGCTCTCAGGTGTGTCACACTCCTTAGCAGGGCTCACTGTGTTGGTCCTGGCCATTCCCAGGATTATTCCTGGGATGAGCCCAGGACCTGCAGTGTGAGCTGCTGGAAGGGTTTGCTGAGCACTGGAATTCACACCAGCCCTGCTCCCAGCCTCTCACATCATGCCTTCCACGCATGTTCTGAGAATCACATTAAAGGTCACTTGAAAAACCAGGTGCAAACCTATCTCCAAGTCTGAGTGGTGCTGTAGATTCCTGTAAGAACTTGTCTAAGATTATTCACCACTTCAAGCACAGTTGCTGAGGTTAATTAGATTTATGACCCCTAAAAATTTTAAGTGTCTCTGATGACTGACTTTCCAACTGATAATTTTGTGTGAGAAACAGAAAAAGAATAACAAATAGACTATGAATAAATAAACTCTTGATATTCATTCACATGAGGACAGAGAATATGTTTCTGACATTTAATTAAATATCCAAACGTCCAGAATATCTATAATAAACCACTTTGCAAGACATCTAAATGTCACAGAAAACACATCTTACATGATTTTTTAATTTTTTTTTACCACTGAAGCTGTGAAGAGGATACAACATCTTTTTTTAAAGACACAGAAACAACAAGCACATATTTTATCTTGAAAGTACTTTTTCAAAGGCTTCTGAGCAGCCAGTTTTTTGCAGTATGACGAGTGGAATTATTTTAATTTATCACACAGCATTAGTTTTACAGATATGCCAGGCTGCTCTTGTATAGTTCAAGTCCTGAGACTCACACTGCTCAATGCGTGGCAAAACACTGGAAACATTAAATTGAATTTTTTCCCTAATTACACCTGACACAAGGATCTAAAGATCTTTTCCTATATTTAAATGCTGCAGAAAAACTATTCTAACCTGTTCCCCTTATGGACATTACTTCTTCCTTCCTATTTTTTGACAAATTTTTGACAACATCCTCTGACTTGCTCAGGGGATGTGTGAGGTATTTCATCCTCCTAAACACCCCCTGTGGCTGAGGTTTGATTTCTGTGGTTGCAGTGAATGCAGCAGGGTCCTACATGGGCCTCACATCCTGGGGAAAAAGGGAAAGCTGCAGCTCCTTCCCTCACTCATGGGCTCAGCTGCATGCAGGCCATTGTCACAGAGTGTCTTGCCAAGATAAATGTTCCCAGATTTGCTTTAACCTTTCCTCTGCTTTTTTTTTTTTAAGATAAATAAAATGCAAGGAGCAGTTTGTGTGAAAGGTGCTGGAATTATCTCAGCATGAGATCCTTCTGCTGGTCTGTTTTTAGGGGACCATAGCAATGCTGTTTGAAAGGCTGGAAGTTTCCCCTTTCTTGCACCAGGAAAATCATTGTGTCATGGTTGTGGGTTACCTGAATGAGCTGCAGGGAGGCCAGAACAGCAGCTAAAGAAATAAATGTGTCCTTATTTTCAGAGCTGAAAGGGAAGGGGCCCTGAAGAATCAGACAGGAATTACTGGGAAGGCTTAGGCTGTCAGTTTGCTTTTCTGGAGTTTGTTTCTGAGCAAGAACCTCCTGTCCTCTTACGAGGTACCAAACCTTGAACCAAACTCATTCAAATTATCTCTGTCCCTCTCGACTCCAACACAGATAACCAGTATGGCTTCAAAGTGACCTTCTGGCCACCTTCTGGTGGCACTGGCACTACAGTGCAGCTGTTGATAAACCCCTCCCAAAAGTCTCCTGTAAAGAAGCAGGTCCAGCCTGAGAGATCAGCTCAGATCCCTGATCCTGGGGTCAGATCCCAGATCCTGGGGTCAGATCCATGATCCTGGGGTCAGATCCCAGATCCTGGGGTCAGATCCCAGATCTTGGGGTCAGATCCATGATCCTGGGATTAGATCCCAGATCCTGGAGTCAGATCCATGATCCTGGGGACAGATCCCATATCTTGGGGCCAGATCCCATATCCTGGGGTCAGGTCCCAGATCCTGGAGTCAGATCCATGATCCTGGGGTCAGATCCATGATCCTGGGGTCAGGTCCCAGATCCTGGAGTCAGATCCATGATCCTGGGGTCAGATCCATGATCCTGGGGTCAGATCCCAGATCTTGGGGTCAGATCCCAGATCTTGAGGTCAGATCCCAGATCCTGGGGTCAGGTCCCATATCCTGGGGTCAGGTCCCTGATCCTGAGGTCAGACCCCCTCCAGAGCTGTCACCCCACTGCCCTGCTGTGACATCCTCCTCAGTGACATCCTGCAGTGCCTTTGGCCCTGCTGGTCACTGCTCACCCCTGCCCAGGGCCAGCAATGGCAAATGTCACTCATTTGCAGCCCAGGCCAGAGCAAACAGAGCTGTTTTCACTCAGCACCGAGTGTCTGCAGTTACCTGGGGTGTAAATGGGCAGTTAATTAAATCTCCCTCCCAGAGCTTTGTAAGAAATCTATTAAACAAAGAATTGCTGCTATAAACAAACAAACCTGGGTCACAGCTTCAGCTCTTTGACCTCTTCAGTGGATTTTCTGGTTTTATCTGGAGAGCTTCTTTACATTTTTCCTAATTTGCTACCAATATTTTAAAAGTTGTTAAAAAAAAAAAAGAAAAAAGAAGGATAAGATTTGGCACCGATAATTGTAAGTCTGTTCAGAATACAGGAGGAAGGTTAATTAGCTTTTCTGACCTGAAGAGTCTAGGAAAGTATCCCTGGTGACTCACTAATTGCTGCTCAATGCAGAATAGTGTCTGTGAAGCAAAGTGCATGAAGGCAGACACTGATAATAATGTTACTTTGATTTAAAATTCTCTACCTGCAAGGACATAATGCTGTTTCAGTACAGCATGCACTCCACTGATAGATCTAAATATTCCCCAACTATTCATTTATTTTATTGGCAATTCTGGTCACTAATCTTGATTTGAATTTATACCGGGAACAACTGTGTTTCTTAGACTGAAAGTAAAATGCTATTTAGGGTATCATTAGAACATATTCTGGAAGTGTTTTCTCACGTGTAATAAACAATTCTATTAAGACAGTTGTATGTGCTGGAGCTGTTTTATTTATTTCATTATGAGTATGTGTCACAGGAAGAATACATAATTTTTATAAATATAAACAAAGAATTAGTCCCTGTTAGAAAAAATATTCCTCTGTAAGAAGGAATATTCCTCTGTCTCTGTAAGAAACAGAGACATCATGTTATCTTTTAAAATTGTGTGAGACAAATATGGAATAAGGAATTTTTAGGAAACCTATGGAATCAAGCTCACAGAGTATCAGAAAGATGCTCAGTGTATATATCCTGCTGTTGATATCTATCAATTGACACACAATGATCAGGACTTAACAGGCAAAATAGGTGTGTGCTATTAATTCAGTTAATCAGTAGCTCTCAGATCTGTGTTTTAAATGTCCATCAAAGAACAAAATACAAAATTTGCTCTTCTTAGGTCTTGTACTGATGGTTTCTTGACACCCTTTTGTTAAGAACTAATTTTTAAAGTTTGTTTAGTAACTGCTGACACATTTTTCATGTAAGATTTCTCTCTGCTAATGGTGCAACCTTCTTTAAATAGGTATTCTACAGATCCTCACTGGATCAGTTATAAAACACTTCTCCAGCAATCTGTCCTCCCATAATAGATTCCTGCAGGAACATGATCATCCAAGTCTCATTTGCATTAAGCTTTTTACTCCCAGTTTCCAGGACAGTGCTGGAAAAGCAGGAGTGTCATTCACAGCTTTGACTGCAGAAATCTGCTGCATCAACAAGCTGCACACACCCAGGCACAGGCCACTGATAAAACCTTCTAATAAACAACCAATATTTTCCTTCCCAGAAGCTTATAGCTCAGTTTAAGGGGGTTTTTTTTTGTAGTCCTCCTGATGCATCTGTTTATTCATCACATTCCTTCCCTGCATCTCTTCTGTCCTGAGCCAGGGGATAAAATTGAGGCTGTACTTAGGGAGGATGCTGACCCAAAGGGACCCTCAGGTACCCACAGGCCGGCAGATGAGGCAGGAGAGAGGGAATTTCTCTCTCAGCCATTTCTCCTGCTAAGGCTGGCACTCTCTGGTACTGCTCTCCTTTGGAGCTGTCAGTGATGTTAAATGGATCTGCCCATGTGGGGTGGTCAGAAAAGCTCCCTGTGGCTCAGGCAGGGAGACACTGCAGGGGTTTCGTTTCCTCAGAAGCTCCATCTCTGTCACACAACAGAAAACCCATTCTGGGGAGATTTCTGCTCTGCCTGGGCAGGCTGTGAACCTCCTGCTGCATGGGCACATGGGGACATCCTGATAAAAACGAAAGCAAGCTCCCGGACTGAAGTGATTTCAGCTTTTATTATAATAAAAAGAAAGGCCTAAAGCGTGGGGGCCCGCGGGCCGAGCAGGAGCGCTCCCGTCGAGGCTGCTGCACGCCGGCGCTGGGGCTGCTCAGCAGCGATGGCCCCGATGTTTCAGGGGAACGGCACAAATTCACTGGGTCAGATGCCCCTTTTTATCCTGGTTTTTGTCCCTTTGGATTGGTTTCTTTTTGGATCCTTCATTTGCATGAAGGTTTAAGGCGCTCGATTGGCCCATTACAGTTCTGTCCAGGCCGGCTCGTTTCGCTTGAGGGGTGCTGCACTTTGCTTAGGTGTAATATGGTACATTGAGTACCGTATTTCTTATAACTACCCTTTTAACCCCTTTTACAATATAACAACCAAACTAACAGTACATGCTTAACGATCTATCAACTATTTTACAACAGTTTCTAACCTTTTTCAAACACATCCCATCCCTAATACTCCTGCTCTGCAAGGAACAGCATTCACTGTGTGTGAGGGAATGGGAGACATCCCCAGGGTGGGAGAAAGGGGAGCAAACAGCAGGTCAGGCCTTTTCCTTTTCCTTTTCCTTTTCCTTTTCCTTTTCCTTTTCCTTTTCCTTTTCCTTTTCCTTTTCCTTTTCCTTTTCCTTTTCCTTTTCCTTTTCCTTTCTGCTCTCTGTGTCTGTACCTTGATTCCAGACACAGCCCCTGATGCTGTCTGTCAGCTCCTGACAGCAACAGGAGCAGCACAAGGTTTTCTTCTGTGCTTTGGCAGACTTAACCTGCACTCCCACTGCCTTTGCCTGAGCAATCTGCAGGTTGATATTTACTAAACCGGCATTATGGAACCCATATCTTTGTCCTACCCTCCTCTTTTCCTTGTCATTTTTATTTCAGCTCAGATATCCAGCAGCTTGACAGATAAGACATTGCCAAATCACAAAAGACCTCACATATATCTAGAATTTCCTGACGTAGCTTATTAAGCTGCAATCTGTTGTACAGAATCACACAATAGATGTGTTGGAATGTAACCTGACATAATAAGTTACTCCCATGATAAAAGACAGAAGACATGCAAAAAGTGACTTTCTTATCAGTGGAGCAGCTCTCAAAGCAAACAGGAGATCAAGTCAGTTAAATTCAGCATGTGTTTAACTTAATAAAAAATTATAGCAGATGTCTACTAATAAATGGGGTATTATTTTCAGGCTTTTTCTAGAAAGTATTTTTATGTTTGTAATATAACCCTTTGTTCATAATCTTGCTGCTCATTGAATGTGAATTCTTTTCATTACCTAAAAATGAAATCCTGAATTCTTGTCCAGGACAAGTTTTCTTACTGTTCACCTCCTAAATATTGTGCATGATTTGGCACAGCATGACTCTCCTGCCCCTGCGTAGGAACTTTACACACACCAGTGAGAGAGCCAAAAAGGAAGAAAATAAGAAAATTTCTTACTGCTGGGGCACTCTGGGCAGGAGCTGAAAGCAAATATTTCCTTTTCTCTGTATCATTTTGGACACATATACTTTATCTACACCCTGTATTTCACTACAGCTTAAATAGTTCACTCACTGTAACAATTGAACCAAGACTCAAGTCACCAGGAAGAAAGGCAGTGAGTTTTGTGAGATGAATTCCTGTCAGCTTTTCAGAGAAGTGTTCTGCTGCTTTGCTGCTGCCAGTTTGCCCAGTGCCATTATGGAAATGCACAGTAAAGAGGTTAAAATAATATTGGCCTGGCCCTGCCAGCAATCTCTGTGTTGAAAGTATTTATTTGCCAGTTCTGTCCTGGGAATGTGCTGCATTGATTCACTGAGATGGAAAGAGAAGTTGGAAGGATGAGGTGGAGCAAGGAGAGTTCCAGCCCAGCTCAGGGTGTTTCTGCACCCCCATGTTGTGCATGGCCCAGCAGCTGCAGCAAAAACCAGAGGGCAGGAAGGAGAGGGGAAGCTGCAGCAAAATCCAGAGGAGGAAGAAGAGGGGCAGCTGCAGCAAAATCCAGAGGAGGAAGAAGAGGGGAAGCTGCTCTTCCTCCTCCCTTTCCTGTGCTGTGGTTTGATACACGTGGTACCTCCTCTCCCGCTCCTGCTCTGAGTGTCCTCATGTGTGTCCCTGCCCTTGGAGTCTCCTGAGTGGACAGAGCACGAATAATGTCCAACACCTGGCACAGCTGCAGCTTTTGCTGGAGCCTCAATAGGAGTGAGTCAAGCCCAGCCCTCTCCAGCTGGGGCAGGAGGGGTTAAAGCTGCTCCTCACAGGGACCTTGTGGGTTCTCTGCAGGTCACACTTGCAGAGCTGCTCCAGCCCCAGAGACATCCAGCAGTGCAGGTAACCCACAGCTCTGCAGGACAAACATTATAAATTCACATTATAAATACATCACTTCACTGTCCACTCCAGTGTGTGGGAAGGGTGGGGGTTAAAACTGCAGGCAGCGTCCTCAAAGGAATGCTGGCATTCCCTAGAGGAAATTGCTAATTTTTGTCTGTAGTTTATGTGAAATTTCATTTGTTCTCAATCCAGCATGATTTGTTTTAAATCTGTAAAGCTGGAGCTTTCAGAACTATTCCTTGTCAAGGGTACCTGGGGGAGGTAATTTCGTTTTCTCAGGTTCACTGGGTGGGGGCTTATGCCAAAATTGTTTAATTTTCCCAGCTGGAGCCTGTGGGTAACTGAACCTGACAACACCTGGCACAAGGGTTCCACTGGGTATCTCATTCATGGTGGAGAGGCATTTTTATGTCACCTCTCATCACAATGGCTGAGTAATGAGGACACATATCTTCTTTGGGGTTTCTTTTTTGTCTCCTATCTTCCCAAAACACTACCATAATCCTGAGGTAACAACACGGCAGAGGCGAAAGATATGCACTAAAATGAGGTTCTTATCTGCAGTTTTATTATCCCATGCAATATTCTTGTAGAAAATTACTTTCTGGAATGTGCTAAGCTGCTCTTTGGCTCTCCAGGGCTCTATTCACAATTTTCTATAAGTGATTTTTGTTTAATTTGTAGCAATAGAGGGATAGATATCTTTCACCCTGACTGTTATCAACTTAATTATAGCTATAGGAAAAGTAAAGGCTAGCTGACTTTTTATTACTGAAAGTAAAATAATGGGGCATTGTTTGCTTTTCTCTTTCTGTAAAGCACAGTGGCTGAACTTTTACCTAAATTCACATAAATTTGTCCTAAATAAATGCTTCATTTTAGTATAAATTGATTTTTGTCTAGATGAAGACTGAGTCTCCTGTAGTCCTTGTTCCTAATTGCTAAGTTGCTGCAGGTAAACCTTTAGCAGGAGGTGAATGAAGGATCTTTGTGGCTATGGAGTTGCATGTTTCTGGTTTGCTGCTTTTTTAACAAAAATTATAGGGACAGAAAGTGTTCCATCCCATTCTGTTCTTGTGATGTAGAGACATCCTGTTCTGCTGTGGAGAAATGCAGGTTTTGCCCTGGTCTGCTTCATCCTCAAGCCTCTGCTTACACAGAGGAAAAATAAATGTTTGTATAGTCCCATATGTGTTTTGATGGAAAGCCAAACTGATTTCATACATTGGTGCAGCACTTCAGCAGCCTTTACTTTAGTAAAGCCTCACCTGGGGCAATGTGTTTAACTTGGCCACATCACTTCAAAAGGGAGACAGGCCAGAGAGGAGCATGAAAAACCAGAAGTGTACAGGAAAAACTGAAAGGCTTAGTCTTAAAAGTGAAGTTTTAACCTTAACATGATGCAAACAGGAGATAAGTAAATTGCTTTCCACAGGCATGTTGGAAATGGCAAGAAATAATGGGTTTAAATTGTAGCAGAGAACAGACATTAGGAAAAACTTTCTCAGTGGTGAGAACAGATAAGCAGTGGCCTCAGTAGGGAGGTTACAAATTCTCTGTCCCTGGCTGTTATTTTTCAAAAATACATTGTGCAAGTGTCTCTTGGAAATGCTGTGAGGCAGGACAATGTCTGCCCATGTTTTGCAGTTACTTCACATCCCATTTTCTTGTCATTTTTCTCCTCTCTAATAAAGGGGGAAGCAGGCACGGAGAAGCTGCTCCCTGACTGGCAGGCTGGGCTCCCTCCTTGAGAAACCTCCTGCTCTGAGCTCCTGTGAGCAGAGGTGCTCTCCACACCTGGGCTTGGGAAAGGGAGACCCCAAAAGAAAACCCTGCTGCCTGATGAGAGTCTCCATTTCTTCCTTTAGGGACTTTAGCAATGTGTGCAGGATCTACCAGTGTCAAAAATGTGAATTCCACTGCTTCAGGATGGTTCTGCAGACGAAAGGGAAGGTGCCTCACCTCTGCCATCTGCCCTATGTCTGGGGCATTTTTGGGTAGGATCCTGCAAGGTTTTAATCTCAATTCCTGGAGGAAGTTGTTTTTCTTTTCCCCTCTTCTTGCATCTTCAAGGGTAGATTCTCTGTCACATATAAAGGAATAAAATCTTCCTGGCTTTTGGAAATTCTCTGCAATATTTCAAACTAAAATGCTTTTACACAAAGATGCTGGCATGTCTCTTTTTCATCAACCCCAAAAAAGTACATACTGATACTTCTTGGGTGGATTTTAAAACAAACCTCACTTGTAGCTCTGAAAATGTTCCCTTACATCCAATGAAAAGCTAAAAATACCTATGAATAAGTTAACACCTGAAAATGTAGGTTTCTGCACATGGCTTACATAAACCATAAAAGCAAAATTTTAACTATGTTTGAATTTCATGCATAAATCTCCTTAAGAAAAAGCTCCATCCCAGTGACAGTGAGTTTTAAGCTAAAGTAAACATTTTTCCTCTGCAAATGTCATATAAAAACCCTAATTCAAAATTACTAGACCAATATACACAGGTTGTTGTTTTTTTTATTTTTACTCACAGCTAATCTCTTAATTCTCAAGTAGGCCACTGCCAGAAGCTGTTTTGGCAAGCAAATTATTATTTTCTTTGTTTACTTTCATTGTAATTACTTTCAATAAAGTAGCCTAATAGTGGTTGACATAAATGATATTTTTTCCCTCAGGTTTCTTAGTTATTCTGATTGATGATATCCAGAGTAAAAAATGAGTAAAATCATAGCATTCTAGAAATTTAGTAAAAGTAAAAGAAAAAGCAAAGGAGAAGAAACTAAAAATACAACCCTCAAACCCCAGAATTTAGTCCACTCTGAACAAATAGATTTTATTAATGCTTCCAGAATTATTGTACCAAAATCTAACATAAACCAAAACATGTTTAGATGTTCTCTGCTTTTCCTCCATGGTAATTCATCATAATGTATTAATATATATCAGCTTTTATGCTCTTAAGGCTCCACATTGTGGCAAATCTTATTCATTTTTGGCTCCCTGAAGAAGCCATTATATTGTCCTCTGCAAAAGAGCCTTTTATAAACATCTCCACGGGGCAGATTGGCACAAACTGCCCTGATGGCTGCTTGGAAAGTTCTGGAGGCTGTCCTGGGGCTGAACCATTCAATGGTTTATTTATGCTGTGAACCCTTCATAAAACACGCAGTGCCAAGGATCTGGGCAGTGGCATTTCCACCCTGGCTGAGCCAGGATGGCCTTTGGGATGGCAAAGAATTTCTTTGGAAATTTCAGTGTCCTGGCCATCAGCAGAAGTGGAATGGGAGGGCAAAGGTGCCAAGAGGGACTCCTGTGCTCTTCATTGATCCCAGCTGGGCAATGATGTTGAGAGAGAAAGCAGCAGGTGCTCCTCTGAGTTCTCTGGTGCTCCTTTCTTGGTTCCCTGAGCAAGGACAGCCCAGGTGAGATCTGCTGGAAGAGCCCCTTGGGTGGAACATCAAGCACCAGGAAATCACAAAACTGTTCCCTGTTTTCATAGTTCTTCAGCCCAGTAAAACATTAATATTATCCCCTTTCAAAAATGTTGTTGCAGATTTGAATTCTTGATGACTTCTTTCTTCATTCTCAGACTTCCTGTTTGCAGGAAGTCTGAGAATGATCTTCTTCAGCCTGAGCCACAGGAAAAAATACATGCAGGGCTCAAATGGCAAAAGGAATTTTAAAAACCCTTACAAACTTCACTAGTATGAGGTCTGTTCCTCATCTGAATTATTTCCTTCTATTAATTCCTCAACTTTTTTTGATAGGTTTATTAAAAAATCCAAGACTCATCTAAGTGAATTTGATTTGGTGTCTAAGCCACTCCAAAATCACATCTTAATTTAATTCTGTTGATTTAATATCTGACCTTGCTAAAGCAGACAGCAGAGCACATCACTTTTGGCATGCTGAAAATATAATTATTTGCCTGTTAACATTATTTCTCTGCAGAGAAAAGGCAGTGGATCAAATAGTCAAGTCTTAGAGCCTGTAACAGGTGAACTTGGAAACCACCACACCTCACATGATACTTCTGGGAAGAAAACATCAAAATCTTCCAAGTAAAGCCACATTTTCCTGAATGCTCCCATCTCCTGGCACTCTTACAGTCATTTCTGGAGTAAATGCTCTGCACACACAGAGCACTGACTGTGGACTGAATCTCTGAATAGTCATTGAAAGCTTTTGTCTGTGTTTACTGCTCTTCAGTGAAGCTCCTATTTTTGTCTTCAGTGGTTTTGGTTTTCAGAAGTGTTTCTACAGAGAATCAAGGGCTGAGTTTGACTGAGCTTCCATTTTCAGCTCTCTGTAGGACTTCATTCCAAGATTCCCTGTTGAGACTCATAAATTATTTCATACTACACCCGTTTTTATCTCACACATATTAATCTAAACAAAAATAGGTGGAAAAGTAAGAAGAATGAAATGTTATTGCTGCCTACAGCTGCCTGTGGGGAGGTAGAAGGAGGTGCAGGCAGACTCTCTAAGTTATCTGTAATTTCTGGTGAATAATACAATCAAATGCTTCTGACTGAAAATATCTCACTGAACACCATGGAAACTTTGCATCCACGACAGAAGTTCAGCACCTAAAGTTATCCCAGTCACAACATAAGCAGTTGTGTGAATTCTCTCCAGCTCTATATAGGATGTGCAAACACAGCTTTGCCCTGTTTCTTCCAGAAAGAAACGGATGTATAAATCCTAAAAAGGTGAAATATGGCTTTAAAAATATTCCTTGACTTAGTCCTCCATCACTAAATTAAATTTCAGTGACTTGCTAGGAAAATGTGGTTCTTTATGTGCTCCCATAAATTATGCATTTCAATGCTGTATGTATCTTCTTTTTATTATAGGGTAAGCAAAAATAAAAATAAAAGTTCAGTAGTCAGACAGTTCCTAAAAGCTGAGTCTTCCAGACACTAAGTCTGCATCAGGTGTGCAAGTGGAATCCTATTGTGAATTCATATGTTCAATCTTGTTAAAATTGTTCCTTTACAATGGCTGGGGGCACGTATTAAGAGTATTGACAAAACACTGATATAATATTTGTTTTTTGCAGCAGCAAAGTATTAAAAGACAAGTGATCATCTCTGACTTGTGTGGTTCTTTGCATAGTTACTTGCTGTAATTTTGAATAATCTACTGGTTTTCAATATGACTTTGTCACAGTCTTTCATTGCAAGTTTCATACCACAAAATACCATTTTTACAAGACATTGTAAAAAAAACCCCTTGAACTTACTCATAACAGTCTCAGGGGGTCAAAATCTGGTAATTAGCTGGTTTTATATAACTCATATTTTTATAACTGGTTTTCAACCTTACTGGTTTTCTCTGCAGGAGCTGTGAAGTTGAATATGGATGAATATGAATTCAGCTCCACACAGCAATTCCTCCCAACTCAACAAGCAGGAGCTCTGAACTTTGGGTGACCAACTTTGTCCTTCGTGGGTTTGCTGCAATGCAGGAGCATCCAGCACCAGGTAAGTCTGTCTGGAGCTGTCTGTTCCCAAGGAAAGCCTAAACTCACTGCCTGGAGGGAGGTGTGTGAGGGGGCTTCCTTTAACTCAGGCTCTTCACAGTATCAGAAGGCAGAGGCTCACACAACATCCTGAGATGTTTCATCTCATGTCTCAAGTGCAGTGACGGGGTGAGGAGCAGGAGGTGAGTGTCAAAGTGGTAGAGGAAAGAGCTGGGCAGCACATGTGAGTGGAATGCTTGGTAACTGCACTGCTGTTATGGCTGGGACCTTGGTGCTTTTTAGGGTTTTAAAACTTGGTTGGACAGTTTCTAATGGACTCACGTGAAAGGGCAATCTTTTATCCTTTCCAGCCTCACAATGTTTTTGTGCACAGCAGAACTGTATGAACAGAAATGTACATCAAATATAGCTCAAGTAAAATGCATTTTTGGTACTTGCACATCTGTAACCTTGCTAAAATTTTTAATGATGGCATTCACAGAAGTTTTGGTTTGGTGTTAAATGTGTGAGTAAAGGGGATGAAGTATTGATAGCTCAGCGCTGAGTTTTTGGTCTAGAAGGCCACATTCCCATGACAGGTTGTATGGCTCAGTACCTTTTGGTAGCAAAACCATTAAACTTTGCTTTTTTCCTTGTTGTTCTGTGGTCAAACAAATTACAGTTAAACCATTAATTATGATAGCTATTTAAATGTGACAAATTAATTTGGTTCTGTGGCAAAGTCACTCAGTATCTTTGAGAAGCCCAGTCTCAATTTCAAGATATTGCTCTGAAAATTGAACGTTTAACAGCAAGCTCCATCCCCTGCTTAAAGTGTGAATAACAAAATCAGTGCTTCACACAGACAGGGCCTGCACATCACCTCTGCCTCCTCTCTACTCTTCTCACCTTCCCTGTTCTGCATCTTGATGAAGGTTTTGTAAACCTTTCACACTAATGTCTTGCAGCTCTTTTAAAGACACAACCATGAGTTCTAATCTCAGAGGTTAGTGTACTGAGAAGGTGACAGCCACATGAAAATTACTGTTAATTAGGACAAAAATATCATTTCCACATGTGGACAACACCAGGTTTTCATCTGTTTTCTTTACAGACATTCTGACCATGTTGACAGGTCTCTTCTGTGTTGAGAGCAAAATTGGTAAAAATGGTAAAATGCAATATTTTCAAAGAAACATTAAAAAATTAGATTTATCTTCATAGTCTTCTAATTAGTTTTTTTTTAATAGTCCTTTCATTTCTGCCTCATTTAAAGTTCAATAAAGCTGTTGAGACAGACAGAAGGCTCATCCTTGGACAACAATATATCATTCACTAATTGTTACTTTAGTGAAAATGCTGATTATATGGAACTATCTTATATACTAAAGTCAGAGAGAAAAGCAATCTCTTCATAAGTATATGAAGGGCTCATAAATAAAGAAGTCTAACAGACAGCTACAATTTATGTCACACATCTGATTTCTTTCTAGAAAGCATCTCATGCAACCATCCTGCTCAAAGCAGGGTCAATTAAGGTTACTCAGAACCAGAGTATCAATATCCAGGATGGAGAGTCCACAACCTTTTAAGGGCAAAAAGGGGTTTCCTATGTTTAAATGAAATTCCCTGCATTTCAGTTGTGCTCTTGTCCTTGGGGAGGTGAGGGTGACTGGCCAATGGTCCCTCTGATCCTTCTCCTTGTATTTCTTGCCTTCTCCCCTGATCTCCAGAGTTCTGTGTCTTCTCTCCTTTGTATCAGCAGCCAGCTTCAGTTTGAGATAATTTCTCCTGATTGATTAAAGCCCTCTGGCACTCTGGGTGCTTATCCCCTGTAATCAGGCAGCCTCTTGATCTTCACTTTGAAATCATAGTTTTGAATTTCAGGAAAATTCATTCTCTCCCTGAACAAGTTTGTCTCGCGTTAGTCTAAATTAGGATTTCGATGGCAAAATCTCTTTTCTTTCCTCATCCTTTTTGGGGAACATTGTTCTGAACCCAGAACTGGAGAAATGTTAAGGCTGGTTGCATTCAGCCCACCATTGTGGTTGCAAGTGTAGTAATGGCTCATCATCCCTCAGAAACCTCTAATACAAACATCTGTCTGCTAATGAATTCTTTGGCGAGCCACAATGATGTGGAGCCTTTTGTGGTTAGCTGAGTAATTAATTCCTTTGTTCACTGCCCATCCCTCACTTAGTTTTTTCATATCCCAAGTCTAAGAAATTCCTGCAAAGAAATGACCTCTCAGAGAATGAGTAGCCTGGTACAAGATGGCAGTGGGCAGGATTTGTTGAACCCTACATAATATTCACAGAAAGAGAAACCCTAAATAATTAGAGAAAACATTTCCATAAAGTAAAAGCAGGAAAGAACAGTTTGAGGAACTGATTGATTGGTACATGCTTGGGGCAGTGAGGATGAAGTGAGTGACCTGCTCCTTTCCATGGTGGAAGCCACTGTGTGGTATGGATTGCAGCAATACAAAGCAATACCACCATCTGTTTATAGACAGTGTTTAGGACTCTTTCTTCAATCCCCTGTAAGAGCAGAGGTTTGGGGGTTTTGGTAACAATGGGGAAGAATCCTTTGATGGGGTTTCAACAGAACACCCAGAAATGGGTGTGAGGGGGCAGGAGACAGTGGTGCAATAGAAACAAACACAAAGTGTGCTTGGAAAAGAGTCAAACCCCACGTGTGTGATCCCCTCTGCATGGCAAGGGCTGTGTGCATGGCAGGGAAGCTGTCTGCACAGAAATGGTGATGATGAACCACAAGAGGCCAGGTTCCCTGATCCTGCTGGGAGGGGAAGCTGTAGAGCTGCGCTGGGTGAGGCTCTGCTCGCCCACGCTGCTGTCACAGCCGCTGCTGCTCGTGCTGCTGTCCTTCTACACGTGGCATGTTTGATTTAGGTGGCACTTTCTGCCATGAATAAAGAGTGCATGGCCAGGTTTGGGGTTTACCTGTGTGCACCTCACCTTTTAGGAAACCCCTCTCTCCCATCACAGTGTGACAGCCATAACTGCAATCTTGCTCAGAATGCTGCATCGATTAAGTTCTGTTGGATAAACTGCTGTTAAACTGAATTTATTTAAATTTGCAAAATAGGGTATTTCAATCAGATATACATTACTGACTTACTCATCCATATAGTTTCATTGAGGAATAGTGGATCAAATTATCTTCTCAGGGAAGCAGTAGCAAATTAAAATAACTCCATTTAAAGCTTAGGAATAAATAAATTTAACATAAATAAATCCCTAGGCCAGAAATACATCTGTGAAACCTGAGTTCATTCTTTCTTTCCCTTGTTCAAAGTAAAATTAAGCAAATGGTTGAATGCCTTTCTAAATCAGGGGAGAAGATTGAAGTCTGATCCATTTAAGCTACTTCCTTAAGCTGGGGTAGAAGTGGAACACAGCTTCCTTTTCAAACTGATAACTCTATTAGGAAAGGGAACAAAAGCTTTTTCTCCCTTCTTTTTCCTTCTTAGTTCACTGGAGACATTTCTACATAATATATTTTTAGCACAGGTATATGTACAGAAGTGAATGTTTGTATCTGTGTAATCCTGCTAAGTAAGAATGAGCAGGATTCTTTTATTCCTAGCAGTGAATTATTCTTGAGGGAACCTGACATCTTCTAGGAAACCTGACTGGCAAAAGTAATAAGTAGCAATAAAACAGAAGGAATCTTTGTAATCTCAAGATTAATGGATAAAATGTTTATGCTGAGGGGTCTCTTCATCAACAAACTGCTGTTTGCACCTATTTGCATTTTAATGGTTACCCTAGTTCTGAAGTTAAAATTACAGACTTTTCCCAGCTGCTCTTTAAATGCTACATTATAATTTTGAGGAAGCATCATACGTAATTATATTTAATAGACACAGAATTGATTGAAACACTTAACAAAAACAAAAAGCCCAGACCTAATTTTGTAAACATGTTATTGTACAGTAACCCCCAATGATTTTGTTCTTAAATCTCCTAATTAATTTTTAATTAAAAAGCTCAAAGATGCTATTATACTTCTTGTTGTAAATGGCAGCCTTATGTAAGCATAAATGACTTAGCTGCTCAGACAAATATCTCCCATTAAAATCCATGTTAATGAGAGCTCCTGAACACAGTATTTCAGAGATTTAAACAGTGGCAGCACTAAAATAGTCTAAATATCACATAGGGGGTTGTTGTTTTTCATTCCTCCTTTCTTTTTTGAACAGAGAAGGTTTGCAGTGAGAAGCTCTCCAAATTTCCACTCAGGTGCATCAATCTCCTCCATTTCTATTACCAGAATGTTTAGAGCATTTCCTAATTAATTACAGGGATGGTCCAACTCACCTCTACTTATCTGAGGGCCAATGGGCCCAAATTACCAGGCTTTGATGCAGATCTGCTGCATTAAATAGGTGAACATTGCTCTCCTTAATGAAAAAGTGACCTACTGAGGAAAAACAACCAGGAGCCAAATTTCCAACCTTACATAGAAAAGCCATCCAGCTTTCCCTGGTTTTAGTCCATCTTCTGGGTGGAAGCAGCCAGAGGATCTGAGGCAGTAGCTGAGCACAGTGTGTTGCTGTGGGGATGGGCTGATGTCACAAATTCAGGATTATTAATAGCAGAAAAACAGCAAGTGCTCCTTTCAGAGAAGCATCTTTAATAGCAGGGGAAAAACACTTGAGACAAAATCTCATTTGCTATGTTTTTCTTACATTTTTAACCAAGGAGGGATGGGAGGTGGAAATGCAGTGATTTCTATGGTTTAATTATCTGTCTTCTCTCTGGTTATTAATGCTGCAAGGAGAAGTAGCAAAATTTAGAAGGCTGGAGGTTGTAAGCTCAGATTTGCAAAGCTGCAGTTTTCATTTCCAAAATGCAAAGTTTTGGGGTTAAGATGAAGGACTAAAAATAGTGATGTTTCTTTTTAAAACAAATTTACAGTAGTTTCCCTCTCATAACTTGATAAAATTCTTGATATTTTGGAAATAGAAGCTTCTACAAAAATCACTCAGCCTATTTGGAACTGTATTTTTTTGAAGCACACCAGGAATAAATGATAATACATACCTTCAAACCAAGGTTTGCCTTGAAGAGAGGTTGACTATGAGGGAATATAGCTCATCACACCCCAAAGTAAAATTTGTCCTTTCTTTTTCAGAAGTTGCTGCAACAAATGCAAGAAAAGCAGTAGCAGCAAACCGCGTGCTGGAGCTTGACTATATTTGATATATTCACAAAATGAAATTGAGTTACATAAGACAATTGAAATTTTATCACTTCTTATTTTATCCTGAGCTTCTACAGTTCTGGAGATTTTTAATTCCCTTCCCTTACAGACCACAGACAAAACTTTTTCTGTTGGCAGAGAGGTGGAACAGGGGTCTCACAGATGTCATGGTTTGTTCTTTCCAAATGTGATGAAATTCATGTTTCCCTTAACATTTCAGTATTATTTAAGTTCAGTCTCTCAGAGTTCTGCTCGTTCCAGTCCACAGACAGCTCTGAAGAAAACAAGGGGGATTCTGGGCGGTGTGTTTGATTTTAGCTGTTTGTGGAGATTTTCTCCTAGTTCTCCCAAAAGACAGACTTCTGTCATTTTTTCAGAAAACCCTCGAATTCCATGGCAAGCCAGCTCCAAAGGCTGGTGTGCCATGGAGTTTTAGATGGTTTCAGGTGAAACTTGTGTGCCATTGCTGCTGTTTGCAGAAGGGATATTGAAGTGTCCGAGGGAAAGCCCTTGTACCAAAGCCTTTTGCTAACCTGAGTGAGAAAGTTCATCCCATCCTCCCATCAGAGAGTCCAGAAGATGATGGAGAAAATCACAGCACAGGAGCAGCCAAAATACTTGGACTGCTGTGTATTCACTTGAGTTTTCCTTCTTTGCCAGGGCTTAGAGTCTCCCACAAGAACACCAGCTGTGCATCTTGTCCACCCAGCTGATAGCACTTCAAATCTGCTTAGCTTCAGAAATTACTTGCCTGTGTAATCTAATTTTACCCAATGTTCTGTTTAGAAATAAGTCCATTTACCACTCACAGATTGTTAGTTTCCTGATTTAATAGTGAGATGTTGAAGAAAAAGCAGTGTTTCTCCCTCATAACTCATGCTTTCATCCCACTTGTTCATACTCCAGTAATTGAAATTACAGTTTTATAATTGTGCAGACATTGATGATTTTGCAAATGGAGGATTATTAATAGCGTAAAAACAAGAAGGACCTCTTCTCAAAATGTTATTCCAGCAAAAAAGAACTAGAAAAATATGCTTGATTATTTCTTCACTTTTTTGTGCATTCTTCACATTTTAATTAGGCAGAAAAAGTAGATAAGATTTTCTTTCATCAGCATGAATATTAGTGAATCATAGCAGAAAAGAAACTTATGAAAAATATCACAAGTCATAAACTTAGAGGTTTTTTAGTTCTATGGACTTTTAGGTTTAAAAAACTTTTGTAAAAAGAAGTACAAACTGGAACCAAAACTTCACTGGTGCTTCAATATAAATTGCTGGGGGGGGGGTTGTACATTCAAGTGTATCTGCATTAAGATGCCTTTCCTATTCCTTTCCCAAACCTGACATTCCATACTTTGCAGCAGACAGGATCTTTCTTGGGATCTTTTGGTCTTTTAGCGGCTTATGGGTGTTGCAGCTCTGTATTTCCTAAGTATTTGAATATATGCTTTCAAGAGCTGGTTGGGAAACAACTTTGTACCTTCCTTTTTGGGGGGAGCCTGGGGATTTTTGGAGTTCCCATCTCCCAGTGGTGCTGGAGGCCCCAGGCAAGGACCCTCCCTCTCTGCAGGGAAGAGGTGGAATCACCATCCCTGAAGTGTTCAAAAAATCAGTAGCTGCAGTATTCCATGATATGGTTTGGTGGCCATGGCTGTCCTCAGTCAAAGGCTGGGCTTGGTGATCTTGGAGGTCTTTTACAACCTTTATGATTCTGTGATGTGCAGCACAGATGATCCTGTGCTTCCTTTCCTTCCCCGCACCCTGCCAGGGGTTAATGCCAAAACCTTGTTCACAGAGGGGCTCAGAGGAGATCTTTTGTCAGAGCACAATGCCTGAAACACCAGTTAGGAGAGAGAGAGTGAGGAACAATGAGAGACAGGGACAGTGAGATACCAGGGTGCAGCTTCAACAGAAACTGTGGCAGTATTTCTAACACATTCCACACCTACACTGTGAATTAGTGGGACATCCTTCCACGAGGATACAGGAATGACATGGATGCACTGTGGGGCTCAGCAAGTCCTGAGCTTGCTGACACAATTGAGAGAATAGCAGGGAAATTACTGCTTTTCATCCTTGCCACATTTCTTTTCCAGAATATTCATTTGGTTGGGTACCCAAAACAGAGAGAAATGGAATCTTTGGCCTCAGCAATTCCATTCTTAGGAATGCAATTTTACTTCTCCATTGTACTCGGGGTGGTTTTATATTAGTTTTGTATGTGTATGTTTAGCAAAAGCTTTAAAAAACCAACCGTGCTATGAGCATCTCATTGCTAAGCAACAATGTATTCTTCCCTCCCACGTACCTTCTTGCTGTTCTGTGAAAAATAAGGATAACAAATGTGTAAAAAGCAGGGTGCTTTCCTCCCTGTGGAATAATGCAGCGAGAGGCTCAGCACTGAGCAGCTCTGGTCACTTATTTCTGAGACAAACTGCTGCTGCCATCTGCTTACTGACTAAAGCAGTAATGGTCTGCATCCTGCTGCTGCACTCCTGAAAATTCCTGCTGGGATCCCTGCTTGGCAGAAATTCTGCCACACAGAACATGTTGGGAGCTTCTGTGCTGTTGGCCATGAACGGATTGGGATGATCTGAGATGACAGTGGCACAGGATCTGCAGGACAGGCAGGGGACCCCACTGCAGGGCCAGAAGGGAGGATTTTAGTGGGTTGTTATAATGCTGTGCATTGTTTAGGGTCTCCTTGGGGAGTTTCACTGCAAGCTCTGTTGTTTTCATGTTGATCAGAAGACAGTAACATTGTGGAGGGGGGAGAACTGTGCTCTGTCAGCTAACTGCACTTCTGGAAAATGCTTGTCAAACCATCTGCTATTTCAGAATCATCCTGGACTTAAAGCACTTTTAAAACTCTATAGTTCAACAGCCTTAAATGTGGGGTTTTTTTTGTTTTCTGTGGTGCTGCTCTTTTGTCTCAGTGCTCTTGTGAGTGCCTTTAAAAGCTACCAGTGTATTCCATGAATTATAATTTCACTTTGTAATATCAGTGTTGTGTGAACACCACAGAAACTGCTGCAGCAGGGTCACTTTGTAGAACTAAGTGCTGGCTAAGTGTTAAATATGGTCAAGCAGTTGTAGAACAGATTGAACCAGAAATGCTCCCTTGCTAGCAGTTTGTGCCTGGACTCCTGTGTGCATCAGCTTAGGAAAGCTGTAGCTGCTGTAGTCGAGGGTCTCACAGCAAAAAAGAAATCCAACCAGCCCCTGTATGGGGCCTGTCTCTTTCAGAGTGCTTGGGGTGCAGATTGATCTAACACCTTACCAAGACTCTCCTATGTTAAGTGTAACTACTTGAATTTTCAGCAGACACAAGCTTCCTTAATTCCCCCTTTATGACAAAGCTATGGAAGGGCTGTTTAGTTACATTAATCAGAATTAATTCTGCTTACCTGTGTGAGAAAGTTGTGAAATGAGCTCGGGTGTGAACTTGAACAAAATATTGCACACTAAGCCTTGCTGTGGATGTCCTTATTCCTCCTTCAAGGAGGAGAGCCTTGAGGCTGTTAATTATGTAGTGGAGGATGGCTATTCCAAACCTCTGTTCCTTTTTAGATTAGTTTTTATAACCTTAGTGTGCAGTTCAACAAACCATTGAAAAGGCTCCCAAGATGGCAGCAGAACTATTCTGCAGGTAAATTACCTCACAGAGGATTACCATTCCAATACTACCAAAATTACCACTGGAACATGAAATATAGAACTCAGTGGCAAAACAGGGATCTTTTCACGCACTGGTTTCAGATCTGATTGATCAATTATTGAACACTTACATATGTGTGAAAATATTGCAAGCCCCACACTGCTCTCATGTCCAGCTTCCATGGAGGGAGAGGAGCAGCAGGCAGTGAAGGAGGACAGAGCTGCAGCTCCACCTAAAGTGCCAGATAACAACTGAGCACAGAGTGGAACTGGCTTACAGACCAAAAGACACAAAATTCCCTTCCCCTGGAGCAAGGGAGAAGCAGCAGTGACAGTATTGATCTCCTGTTCAGAATTTATTCCCCTGTTGTTTCTCCAGTGCCACAACACGATGCACTTCAATCAGAGCAAATAGTTAATATTCTGTTTAACCTACAGCAAAGTAAAAAAAAAAAAATAAAATCCACATGCCAATGAGGATAGAGTCCATTTGCCCAAAAGTCTTCTATCCACGTTCTTCTCATTCATTTTTAATGATCATTTTATGTTTTCACCTTATTTCTTCTTCCTGTATTATTATATACACAAGGGGGAAGAATGAACAAAGTTAAATTGTTTCTTGGGTTTTGCTGAGCTGCCTGGTGGGTAGATAAAAATAGCAAGTGCCAGTGGCAAAGTCTCCTGAAAAGTGCTAGCACATTGTGAAAGTGCTAACACATTGTGCTATTGAATCAGCACTGAGAAATCAGATTTTCCTCACTTTCTTTAAACTTAAGGTGACCTTTAGGAATGCATTTGCATCAATGTAGAGAACCTTCTTACTTTGTGTATGGAAGTCTAAGTCATCCTGAAAAGAGTTCAGCTGTGGGTCCTGGAAATTCCCTTCATCCTCTCCGAGGCTTGGAAGGACATTATTGATTCTGGTACCAGAATAAAGCAGCCCCAAACACACAGTGCTGACAGGTTTTGTCTTTGGGAAGATGTTATCATACAGTAATTTATAGCTCAGTACTGCAGAAAGTTTCTATTTATTAAAGACTCCATTGTATCATTTCTGAAAACTGTTTCTATAGAGTTGATAATCCCAGCTGTTTTCCTGAAATTCCACAGAGCCCCAGGTTATCTACAACACAAACACTGATACCATTTTTAAGCAGGGTTTAGGGCAGCAGAGCTGCCTTGGATGTGGCTGTGGTCTCACATATTGATTATGTAGAAACATTTTGCCTTATGGGGTCAAATTCTTAAATTCTTACTTGTGGATCAAATAAAGAGAGATTGAGAGCTGCTGTGCCACTTATTGATTTTGAAGTAAGCAAGAATTGCTCAGAACTTCTTACAGTCAGGCCTGAATTGATCAAAGTTCACATGGGTTGAAAGTTATGACTTGTTAAGTTACTTAAATTGTTTTAACCTTAAATTATTTTACACATAACCCTAATCCAAAGCTCAGTGAACTCAAAATATTATCTTAGACTTCTATAATTTGGACTGAAGGTTTATTTTAGTAGGTTAGATGCAGAAAAGTCATGACCAGTACAATTGGACAAATACTTGGAAACTTGGTGCTAGAAGTCAGAGTATTGAGTCAACCACAGTCTCAAATAATGAAATATTCACAGCGAGATAGAGGGGGCTCTAGGCAGGCAGTGCCTTTGAAAACAGTGAGGCTTAAGTAGCTGCTTAAATGTGGAATTTAAAGAAGTCAGAGACAAGCTGGAAAAGTGCATTTTCTAAAGCATTGTACGTGGCTTGTCTGTGATCTCTGCAGACCGAGGGCAGCAGGAATATGATTTTCAAAAGGCCTAAACAGGTTTTCAGCACAGCAGGGAATGGTTCAATCCCTGATGTTACCCAAGGCCTCCACTGCAGTGTGTATGTGCTTACAGTATACAGGAGGAAGCACAATAGCATCAAAGATTAGCATAGAAACAGCTACTCCGAGCTGGAATAAAATTTTCTCCAACTTTTATGAGACTCTTCACACAATATTCCATTACTCTGACTTTTTATTAGTATATTTTGGGTTAATACACAGAGCAAAACTGTTCCTGAAAATTTACTGTGAGAGCTGTGAATGCAACAGTTACTGATTTTATCTCAGTCTGATGTATTAGTTTAAATAACCAAATAATACTTTCAGAAGTTTAAAGCAGATGGCACCAACATTTCATCTAATCTGTGGCTATGAGCCACTGCATTTTTCATTCTTATTTAGAATGAAATAATACCATTACTGACTTGTAAAAAATATTGATGTCAACAAATCATTATTCTTGTTTATCAAGGCATTCATTTTACACTGATCAGGCCTCTTGGTTGACCTTGATTATATTCTCTCCCTTTTTTTTTTTTTTTTTTTTTTGTAGCTTAATTCTAACGTTAAAAAATTACTATAATGCAAATCTATTAGTAAGTATTTTTCAGTCTCTATCATTTATTCAGGAAATGGCAGAGATATTTAGCAGGTACTTAGCATCTATCGTTGCAAAGTAAAAGGTTGATTATAAATAAGAGTGAAAAGGTTTATTGAAGACAGAGGAGGTGTGAATTTCCTGATGATCAGAGCAGTTGATGAATAATTCATTATCCCTCCCTTCTCCAGGAGCCACACTCCTGAGCAGTGGCCACCGTAATTGTGGACACCGGGTGTCACATTATTGGGTTGTTAATGCGATTATTCGGTGTCACGGCACATTCTCTCCGGCAGCTCTCTGAATGGGGAGTTTGAAGGGTAGGAACGTGGTGCAGCACAGCAGGGACAGAGATCAACCCCGGCACTCCGGGGGATCAGCTGCTCCGGAGTGTGTGCACAGGCTGTCCCTGCAACCCAGCACAGCACAAGGGCGGGATGGAGAGAGCTGTCCCCAACATCTCCACTGCACCCCGGAGCTTTGGCACATCCCTAATTAAAGGCACCGAGCCCTGAGCTCCGGGTGACAAAGCACTAGATCCAGACAATACCCTCTGGAGAGAGCTTGGAGGAGCAATGCAGAGCTGTGAGGTGCGAGTCTCAAGAATTTCATGGGCCATTTCCTAATTAGCACATCCCTGAGAGGTTGGCTTGCAGGGCTGGTGGGAAACCAGCCAAAGAATAGTGGAGTCTGCAGCACCACAAGAGTTCCTTGCCTGACCCTACATGGATTTTATGCACCTGAAGAAGTGCAGCCTGCCAGTGAAAGAAGGATCCCTCTGCCTGCTCCCCTGGCTTGATCTGCTCCAGACACAGCAGCTGAGTAGCTATAGTGAGCAAATAGATGCTGCTAAAGAAGAGGAATAAGACAAAACAAAGCCCTGGTTCATGATCTAGAAGGAAAGGCAGATGTGTTATTTGGCTGTGCTCTCTCACAATCAAAGCCAAGCCATCATCAATTAGCACAAACTTGGAACGGGTGACAGAATTCTGCAATGAGTACACACAGGTAAAACATAACTGAGGAGCTGGGTTTAGCTTATCCAAGTGTATAAAATCAATAGGAATTGGAATGGCATTGCCACAGATGTACTTACCTGTAACCTAGCACAGGCATTCCAGTGACAGACCAGATATCAGGTGTAAATCCTAGAATCCATGGTAAGCTGCAGGTAGGAGTTTCACCCTCAACTCATATTTTAGTGGGTTTTTAAAAATTATTATTTCTTTTGAACACTAGAGAAATAACACACCTTATGTAGAAGTCTTTCAGATTTGAGTAAGAAAATAAAGGCTTGGGAAATTGCAAAAGTTGTGAGAAAAGTTTATTCATGCTAAGTTTACTGTCATGGGGGAAAGGAGACTTTATTAAAGATTTAAATTTAATAAAGTAATAAGTCAAGGAAGAAATAAAAATTTTGATAAAGTTGATCCAAAAGAGCCTAACAATAAGAGGACTTAATCTGAAGGCTTAGAAAATCAGGAGTCAAATACAAACTCTGCAGAGCTGCTTCATGTAGCAAGTAATGAGCCTGCACCCCTGCGTAACAATGTGAGAGAATATCGTCGAGAAGCTGAAAGAATTAGATGAGATTCTTGACACCAGGGATTAAGGGTTGTGGCATAAAAATAAGGAAAGGATCTGAATCAGTGAACACGTGTCGTATCTTGAGCTGATGACTTTCTGTTCTTAAGAATTTATTTGGTTTTTAGTACTCTCTGTCTTGGAGGCACAACACAGCTGTGGTTTGTGGCCAGGCTTAGCCTGCTGAGCCTTTTGCTGTCTGTCAGTCCATTTCCCCGGTTGTCTGGGGCTGAGTTCACAATTCTGCATCTTGAGATTTCTTACTCTTTCAAAGCTACCATTCTGAGCTGTCTCTCAGCCTGAGCACACTGGATGACATTTTCATTGCGTCCACATCCTGGAGGAGCGAGGCATCACAGCTTCTTTTGCAAAGGAAGGTGCTGACAGCCAGAGATATCTACTTTAAATTTTTCCACACTGAAAATGGTTCTTATGCTACACATTGATTGAGCAGCCCAGGTCCCACTAACTGTCCATTTCCCTCCTTGCACTTTTCACTGCACTCTCTCTGTTTACCCTGGCAGGGCTCGAGTGGCGTCGTTTTCTCTGCGCGCACCTGGGAAAGTTTACAGAAAGTACTTGACCTTGAGCTAGGAGCATGTAAAGGGAGTGGATGAACATGATTCACTTTGATTTAGATTACAGTGAAGATTTCAAAGCTTTCTGACCCTTTTGATTCCTTCTAGTGGCTCTCCCAGCTGGGAAATGCTGATCTGCAGGAGCCACCTGAGAGGTGCTGCTCCATCAAACCACCCTGCAGGTGTGGCAAAGCAGGGTTAGGGCAGCCTGAATCAGGCCCAGCTCTTCTGTGCTGGGTGAGATTAAATTATTAAATCTAATTAAAGCTACTCTTTCAATGGACATCCTTTCAGTGCATTTCTGCTGTCTGAGGGCATGGTGATGGATGAGAAGGTAAATTGGCTGATTTTACTGCCAGTCATTAACATTCCAGTGCTGGCTGCATCCCCACTGATCCTGCTCAGCAAACACCACTCTCCAGTGATGTCACTGCATATTTCTCTGCACAGTCAAGAGAGGTAAAGACTGTGATCATTGCAATTACTGCTCTGGTTAGCCCACTCTGCTACTTGAGGTAGTAAAATATAGATGCTTCTTTCACCTCGTGGCAAATCCTCATTGCCAGGCTGTCAGCAGCAAGGAAGCAATATTTATAGTTGTCTTTAGGGAGCTCTATCCCATCGTGCAGTTAATTATGATAAACTGTTTTATTTGTAAGAGCTTAAAACTGCTTTGTACCGAGGCAATGCATGGCTATAAAGGAGCTGCTTAATGAGGATGGTCAGACCAGCAAATGTCTCCTGTAATTTGACAGGAAAAACAGCAAGATGTGCCTGCCCTGGAAAATCAAGTTTTATCTGTAGCATGCTCTGATTATACAGTTGTGTAATGACAAGTGAAGATGAAGGCAGAATTTTCAGTGTACCTGCACAGGCTCAGGTTGTCTCAACACTGTAGGCAAAACTGGATTATGAGTCCCCAGAGGAGCCAGGGCCCCAGCATGAGTGTCCCATGGGAGAGTGGAACATGGGACAGGAGTGACAGGGAGAGGGGAGCCCCATGGGAAGCTGCTTTGTTTGGAAACGGAAAGATTTCTGGTGGACTGGTTCCCAGTACAGGTGGTTGCCCCACAGTCCACATGGACTATGCCCAAATCATTTGGGATTGCCTGGCTCTGTGGGGCTCTAGCAGGTAAAAAAAGGCAGCAGCATCCCAGGAATTTTGCTGCCTCCCAACATCCAGCTCTTGCCCTAAGCCTGGGTATGGCCCTGCAGCTGCGTTAGGCTGGGTTTGCATAGTCCAAGCTGAATTCCCATCTCCATTTCACAATGACAGATCCTCTGCCATTGCTCAGAGGCAGAGCCCTGGGCTGGTGTAGAGCCCATGAGCCTTAACTGCAGGGCCAGACATGAGCATGGACTCACAGCAGGATGATCCAGGTGTTAAGGACTGCAGCAGCACCCTCTGAAATCACTGTGAGACCTTGTGCTGATTTCAGCAGATCCCAAAGTGTTCTGAGATTTGAGACAAGCAAACAACTGGATAACTTATTGGTGCTGTGATGGAGGGTCTAGCTGAGGAAGCTGGCTGGGGCCTTTCATTGGTGGAGATTCATTAGCAGAGATTCATTAGCATTTCTGCAATAATTGTTGAAAAGTCCCAGCACTGCCTCTGCTGGCCCACATCAGTGTCTTTCATCCTGACACTGCAGAAAGGAGGACTTGACAAGCCATCTAAATTAAGGCTGTGTGAGCAAAAATATTCTTTATCTTGGAGAAAGAAAGAAATTATATTAATATATAATGCCCTACATTTAACATTCCCTCAGTACCCTCCCACTTCTGAGTTTCTGCACTTGGAGATGTGATCATATATTAAACACTGTGAATTCAAGACCTTCTTCTTCCTGGCAGTTTGTCTAGAGCTATTCTATAGAATGTGTTCAGCTTTTATGTTCATCTCAAAACTGAAATTTACTGGAGTGATATATTGGTTAGCATGTCTGGGAACATCTGACAGTATTGTACTTTTCCTCTTCTCTTTTGTGTTTCACACACCTGTCAGAGGAGCACGTGCATTTTCCATTGCAGTCAATAGAGAACTAATTAGAGGATAATTAGAGCAACTATTGCTTTTCATGCATAAAATCATGATGTCTCGACTGTGAGTCACAGGCTGTCTGTACTGGGAGATGTGCAGGTAGGTTGGCCTGTGGTTACTGGTACTCTTCCTGAAGCTTTAATTAAAGCTTTTTGCTGGCTCAGGGTTTCAGAATTGGGAAAACAGAGTTGGGGGCAGAGGAAATTGTTTTTCCTGGTCAGCTGCTGCATCAGGACAGAGCCACAAACAAGGCTGGGGACTCAAGGAATTCAGCCTACAGCCCAATTTCCTGGCCCTTCATTACAGGCAACACAAAATGAAGGAAGTTTATAATGCTGCAAAAGAGCATTTTTTAAAATTCAAAAGTTGCATTTTCCAAATGTTGTTCATAATACTGATACAAATTGCTATGAATCCAAAAACATTTCTAAATAAATGGCTGAAGAGTTTGCTTTTAATGGAGAGGTGGATAGGCAATGAAAAGTTGGGGCTCTTTCCTAAAACTGTCAAAGTTTGTGAGTCTGTCTGTCTGAGCTAGATGGGATTTGAGGACATGTTACCCAGCTCTCTGTACAGGACAAAATCTTAAAAAATCCACAGCCAGAACACATTTAGAGGACATGTCTCTTCAGGTTACAGTGCCAGTCTGGCTCATGATGCAGAGGCAGTGCAAACTCAGGTTAGATCAGTGTAGGACAATTTTTCACAAGGCAACCACTTGCAGGGCTGCAGTGATACAGAAAAAACCCACCATGCTGAGATAGTTCAATTAAAAATTGTCTTATATTTAGTGAAGAGGGGAAAAAATTATAAATCCAAGGCAAAAGAGGAAGAATAAAGAGAAATTAATTTTTTTAGCTGCATGGTGCTTGAATGTGCTTTGAAGGGCTCTGTGTGCAGAGCAAGAAATTAATCTTACCTGGCAATGAATATTTACAGTATTGGGAATTCCGTGCAGGGCCCAGCTTTGGTTTCCTGTGGAGACTGGAGCATAGTTTGCTGTAACAAAATAAACAGTTAAGTTGTTCTGGAAAGGTGTTTCCTTTCAGCTCCAGTAAGAATGGCATCAATGAGAGCTTGAGGGGTAGTTTGGGATGAGTGGGAAAAGCCCCAGCTCAGCAGCTCAGCCCTGTGAACAGCCTGCAGGGCTTTGGGGTGAGCAGGTCTCAGTCCTTGCTCAGCAAAGATAGATGGAGAATTTACTTAACCAGCTGAATGTCTGGGGTTTAGTCACTTGGGATCACCCTTTCATGCAGAAAAGGTGATTTTTGAACACTTGGCTAACGGCACCTGGGGTAAAATCTCTGTTTGTTCAGTGCTCATTCCATGTTCAATATTAACCTTTGGAAAATGGGTTTAGATTTACAAAAGGGTAAAATATTTCCCTTTTATTAAGCAGTGTGCTAATGCATTTTTGCAGCAGATGTATGCAGGACTAAAACTTAGCAGATGAGTTTTTTGAGCAAAAATTAATATGCACTGAATTGTAAGAAATAACACTTTAGTACTTGATTAAGGAGCTGAGCAAATTATATGCCTTAACCAAACCTAGGCATTTCTCTCTTTTTATATATCCCTTGATTTGGGGACAATGAAAATGCACTTATGAATCTGCCTTTTAAATTAAAACACAAATTAAATGCACCCATTAATTGCCAATGCGAAGCTGTTACCTTGTAAAAGGATTATTTGTCATTCCCATGTCTTCTTTCTGGGGATGGTTAAAAAACCTGATATCATTTCTATGAGTTGGATTTTATTATAGCTGATTTATGGTTGCTTGCACACAACCTGATGTGCACAGGGAAATGACAGGAAAGGAAAAAGCTAGAAATATTTTAAATTTTGCTACTTATCACTAAATGGTACTACTTTCTTCAAATGAAAAATTATTTCCTCTGCTCTTTACCTTCAAAATACCCTCTCACACCAAATATGTGTTTCCTAATTACAAGCAGAATCAGTTTATTTGTTCATTAACTACTCTGAATCAGCATGTTGGACCTCTCCACTGGAAAAGAAAAATTCTGTTTCTGAACATCTCAAAATGTTTCTCTTTGAAGCTATGAGATGCCTCTGTAAGGATTTAATTTTTAGATTTATTTCCAAGACATCATTATCAGGAGTGCAATTGCACTTTTATGTAGATCATTAGAGATACCTATATGAGATAATTACAAGATCATTTAATTAACATTATTATCATATAACCACAAGTAAGAGTAATGATTTTAATACACAACATTTTCATCTGGAAGTTTCCAATCCATGAGATTATGGGCATGAGCAGTTCTGCAAATGTCTTGCTAAAACATAAGATTTCCTGTTTAACTGTATTTCTATTTTACATGGTTATCAGATCCTGTCTTGACCAGAACACTTACCACTTTCTGGTAAATCTGGTTCTTTGTGTATTTTAGGATTTTTGCTGATATCCTGTATATGAACAGTTGTGCAGGTCATGGAATCTGTAGATTCTTTTTATGAGTTACTGAAAGTTCTATTATGGCCCCACAAACCAATGTAGGATATGCTTCCCCCTCAACTTGCCACGAGGAGCAAGTGGAATTTACAAAAATTAGCATTATTGTAATCCTTTCAGGCTACAGAGAATAAGAAATGGTGCAAAGAGCTCAGCTGGCTGCATCATTTGGGATTCCCAGTCTCCTGATTTTGATTCATTTTCTTGTATTTGTTGAAGATGCTTTTAAAGCAGCAGGAGTTCCAGCCTGCTCAGCTTCCACAGGGGCAGGAGCTGGAGCAAAGGGCACGGCTTTGGAGATGTCTGTGGGGCTGAAGCCTCCTCTGGAAATCCCTAATTCCCTTTGCTCTTAGCAGCACAGAGATCCAGGTGGAGGTTGTGATATTGGAATGCAGTTCTTTTTCTTTCCATCTTCTGCCAGAGGATGGATCACGTGGTGGGAACCTCTAAAAGAGAAGGAAGGAAGGAATTAGTGATAGAATAATGCAGTCACCTGCAAACTGTGTGAGTTTGTCTCAGAGCTTGTTCTCTTCCAGCTTTTTGTGTCTCATCTGTCAGAGTCTTCTGAAAGGAGAGTTCAGGAGTTTAAATGCTCAGAAACTGAAGCTGGCAGAGGCCAAAGTTAAATCCTCCCACGCCCAGTGCACGCTTGGTGCAGGACGTGACTGATTGACCCAGTCACAGCCATCAGTGGCTGCAGCCTGAGTGCCAGTGAGAGCCCATCCTGGAACTGCAGTGCTCTAACTGCATACAAGAACAGGAAATTGGTTTGACAAACTAAATGCACCTGGGCTGAAGTCCTGAGCCAGGCTGCCACCGCAGAGATGGGAACTGGAAGCATTCTCTGCTTTATAGAATTCGAAGCTATAGATGGAAATAGTCACCTTTATGAATGGGTGTGTTTTCCTTGGAAACACTTGTTTATCTACATGTGAAATCTATGTGCAGCCAAGGCATTTTTATATATGTATATTTCCTTCTTCTCACCATGGAAAGAGCCTCCCTCTTCTTTAAAATCATCTTCACATCTTTCTCTGTTAAAATAATGCATCAAAATTCATGTTCAGTTTAATTCTAGAACTGTTTGTTCAGACTGAATGTGTGTATCTGTGTATGTATAAACATATCAATATACATAAAATTCAGTTTTAAACATTAGGAGAATAAACACAAAATTGGACCACACATTAATCTATTTTTTTGTATGCAGTGACTATTTCCACCTTCATAATCCTCAGTGTAAAGCGTAAATAAGAGTTTTTCTATCTGTTGTAGCAACCCATAAGCACAAAAGGACCCAGAAAGTAATAACAAAGATAAATAACTTTGCAATAAAATTTCAGCTCCAGTAATTTCCCATTTATATTTTCTCAGTGAATCATGTAGTCCCAAGCAATGCACTTTTTTACGTCTGGGCTGCATCATACAAAGTTATTTTATATCTAATACTTCCCAGTGTGTCCAAAATATAACATCACATGCACAATGCATGACAGAGTGGTCGATGAATTATACAGAGCCTTCAAATAACATCACTGGGAATGTGATTTCATAGGTTTTCTAAGGCAATCAATCTTACCATATTATGAGGAATGAATTGTCAGTCAGGGTTTTTTTTTATTCTACCAGGAATGCTTCAGAAGCTGTTACTTCATGCTCCCTATTGTTGAAGGCTGCCTGCTAAAGATGTTTTTCCTGTGTGAAATTATCAATGTGTTCTGTGTATCTTAAAAGTTAGATCTCAGCTAGCACAGCATTTTGCCAGAGTGCATTATCTGAGGCTGTAAGAAACGTTATCCAGTGAAAGGAAGTGGAAACTTCAGGGAGGAGGAAGTGGGACTGGTAGGAGCAACAAAAGAATGGCTTTTGTGCATGAAGAGCTTGTCTTTGTCTTATCTAAGTGTAAGCTCTCTCTTCTTCCCTCCGTCTCACACGGACTCCCACACACTTATCTCAAATCTGATTTGCCATGACAGCTTCACCATGTCTCCTGAGAGCAAACAGATGAACTTCCTTCTTCTTTCCAAGAGAGTGACTGGGATGTTTCTCCATATCTTTTTTTAAAAACAGCTGCAGCAAAGAGAAAACCCACCCTGGCAGAGGAGACGGGATTTAGTCTTAGTTGGGTTTTTCTCTGGTGTTGTTGCATCGTGTCCAAGTACTCTGAGTAAGTGGTGTGAGGTACCTGTGGATTCCTGGCAGCCAGGAAGCCTTTTGTGGTGACAAGAGCCTCATTTTCCTTCCCAGAAGCTTTCTGTAGGTGTTTTGAGCTGTTAGGGCTGGTTCTCTCCACTGAGTCCCCTCGGACAGGCAGCTGAGCAGATGGCTCCGTGCTCTCCCTCATTAATGTCAGCTCAGATCCCAAACGTGGCACCAAACTCAGCAAGACAAACATGCCAGTCTTCAAACTGGGCATTGATCATCTGAGCCACTTCTCATTCTCTGAGAGTTTTTCACCTGGAAGGACACGAGGGCTTTACTGCCCCCTGCAAACCTGACAGGCTCACAGGGAGACGGGAGCGCTCGCTCACCACCGGCTGATTTCAAAACAAGTGACAGAGATGAACCAGCTGTTCTCCCCCTGATGCCATCCCCTGGAAACTGATCTTCCAATCCTCTTTTAGATTCTTGTTATACTTTTAGATTCTTGCTATTCTTTTAGATTCTTGCTCCAATCTTCTTTTAGATTCTTTCCCTGAATTTAAAACTGATTCGTTTAAAGGGGTGGGGAGGAGAGAGAGAGAGAGAGAAAAAAAAAAAAAAGAGATTGCACAAACAGTCAGAAAACTAATAAGAATCTTTTCCCAGTGGGGTAAACATAATCTTTAACTGGTTACAGCAAGCTTACAGATTACTGAGACAGAAGAATCCTGAGTGTGAAATTCTGCTGAGTATTTACCTAGATGCTGTCATCTTCCTCTTTCTCTAGAGGCAAATGCAAACGTGTCACAGATTTTAAATATTCCATTAATTACTGCACATTGCCTCCCTTGCACACAGTCAGTGAATTCCATACGTTATTTTCAGTGTAAGGGATATAGAGAAATTGTGCCAACGTTTTTCAGTTTGCAACTTACTGTCAGTCCTGGAATCAGCTTGTGACAGCAGATGTTAATTCTCTGCTCACTAGAAGCCTCAGCACTGGTAAGCAGCAAAGTTAGCAAGAACAGCTGTCATAGTTCAGTGCAATCTTAACATTTTGAGACTTTTATATTTCTGCTCCACTGTACAGGGGGAAACTTAACCTTGGAAATGGAAAACCTGTTGCATCAGCACCAGAGAAACAAAGATATGTTAATAGTGGTGGATGTGTGGTATGCATGTGGAATCCAACAAACAAGAATGAATTAAAAAAAAAGGAAAAAGCCACTCACAAATTTAATTTGTTACATAAAAAACAGGGAATGTTTCAGATCAGCATATTACTGTAGTATTTATATGTAACATCTTTCAGAAACACTATCCCAGCTGCTTTTTATTCTATTTTAAAGACTTCTCTCTCACCTGCTTCCCAATGTTTGTCTCACTGTTCAATCACCATGTATCTCCTATTTCCTGCCAGGAGAATGAGCCTTTCCACATGAGGGCTTTGCTTTCAGCCTGCATCTTCTTTGTTGTCACTTCCCCAGACTGGAATTACCCCAGTGGTTTCAGTCCTTGCACCATGGAAGCTGCTTCACTGCACTGCTTGCTGCTGACAATATCACATGGAATTTGAGATAGCTTTGGAATTTTCCCAGCCTCCAAAATCTGATGTGTTTCACACTACTGGGCCACAGCCACAAATCTGTCCAGAGCTGCAGTTCATAAATGAATTCTGTTGTCCCCACTTGCCACAGGTTGGTTCAGTTGCAGGAGGGCTCTGCTAAGTTCAGAGCAGATTCTCTCCTGAGAAAAATCAACCAGAATCTCCAGCCCTGAAGTGTCCTCAGGCCACCCAGCAGTGAGTCCAAACCAGCACCTGCTCCTTAAGGCAGCTTTGTCTGTGTGTCATGGGCAGGATCCTACATTCAGACTAAATCCAGTCCAAAAGAAAGCCCCAAATTACATAAAATTTCAACAAATCAGCCTAGATACTGCTGCCTTCATGCTGCTGCTCATTTCCTTTTGCAAGCAGTTTTTTGTTGTTCAGACCTTTGGAAGCAAATAACCCTTAGTGGTGGTGGAGGGGAGGGGATGAGGAATTGCTGCAGGAAATTTGGATAAGCAGCCTGGTCTGCAGAGCCTGGCAGCTGAGAAAATGTCCCCCCCTCTGACAGCTCAGGGGATCCCCCTGACTCCCAGGCAGCAAAAGGGAGGCAGGGGAGTTTCCTCCTGTACAGCTGAGATGCAAATGTTCCTCTCTGCAGTGCCTTTTGACATATATGTTGTCATATAAAAAGCTATGTAATGGTATAAAATTGGACTGTATTTTTTCTTTCATCCTACATTTCCTTTAATCTGATTTATGCAGTTTACTGGCAAGTGTGCATTTTCTCTGGAAAAATGGCACACAGTAGCTCAGCAGGTTTATGTTCAAGACTCCTTGTTAAATAGCCAATATTTGTGAGTGATGTTCTGCCCCTGAAATAATGTTATTTTCTAACACTTGAGAACAGTACATTTTGCCTTTAGAGTGCACTGTGTGCAAGAGACTTCTGTTTGTGAAGCAAAGCAAAAAAAGACCAGATTATTGTGTGTAGAATTAATTTCAGGGGCTGGAAATTGGGACCTCTATTTTCCAAAAAAAGCAGAAATAGTTGTTCATTTCCTGCAGTTACACTATACACACAAATAACCAGGAAAACACACTGTCTGTCATTTGAATTATTTTTCTGCCTCCTCTTGTTAAATAATCTTGCAGATGTGCATACATTGAATTAATACCTGACTGCTAGAATACAATGAGGAAATATTTAGTGTATGATCCAGTTAGAATTACATATACTGGAAGCTTTTAATCTTGTGCTATGGATTTATCTCGGGTTTGTAGACTGTATTTTTAAATGCTTAATCTTCTGTGAGGATACATATATTTCCAGGCTTTTTAAAGAGTGGTTCTGATTTTTTAATTTTCTTGATCTTTCTTCAAACATTTTGTATTGATCTAACATATATTTATGTTAGATCAATATTTAAATATTTAAATAATTTGCAGTAATCATAGGAACAAATGCACAGTCATGATGTGAGAATAGTTGCATTAAAAATCCAGTATATTCCAGCAGCCTAACTATTTCATACTCTTATTATTGGAATCATATTTCCTTCATAGAAATGACCATTTGTAATATTTTTTCATATATTTTAAGAAACTTTAATATGCACTGGTTTTCTTAAAGCATAAAATAACTTTAAAAATTACTAATTTGAATATCTGATATGGGAATGAGTCCAATCCAAATAATTTAAATTCACTTATTAGAGTAAATATTTAAGTTTTCTTTAGGGGAAAAGGGAGAAAAGACAATTGTACACATACAATTAATTTTACATATGACAGTGGTTAATCTTTCCAAAAGAGGGACTATCCAGGAATCAGAGATCATCTAGCACTTCAATAAATATTTTTAAATTTCCATTTCCGGGAAGTGATTACAAATAAAACACCAGAAATCATCTTTGCACAATGAAGTGGGAAGTTGCATCTCCAAAACTGTGTCCAAGATACACAAATTTAGACCTGGAATTCTCAGACTTGCTCTCACACCTCAGTGTTATTGGGATTCTCTGCTCACCCTGTGTGACCAGTTTGGAATATTCTGAGTTCTTGAGGGTGTTCTGAAACAGCTGTGCCCAAGCCACCCAAATTTTCCACAAAAATCACAATTCCTTGCAGCCGTGAAAGAGCCCAGCTCCCTGAGGCAGCTGCCACTCCATCAGCTGCAGTCCCTTTGGCTGGAGCCGTTTTCCTGTCAGATTTATTTGTGGCGCTATCTCAGGGCAGACACTCGTACAACTGCAGCTCCTTACAGGGACCTTGCAGGAGAGGATGATGAATCTCCATTTCTGTGGATCCAGCTGCTGGGGGTTTGCTCAGCATGAGGGACAAAGCAGTTCCTCATGGCAACACCTTTTAAGAGCACAACTTGTGTGGGTTTTTTTCACTGGAGGATTTGGGGGGTTTCTATTTGTCTGTTTGTGTTGGGGTTTCTCATAATAAAGTTAGGGAATCCTGAACTTGTTTCCCATTAGATTGGAATTATTTCTAGATTCTAAACAAAATTTAAAGTTAGGGAATCCTGAACTTGTTTCCCATTAGATTGGAATTATTTCTAGATTTCAATCAAAATTCATTACCCGAGATTTCACGTGCTAAGACTGATAAAAATGTCAATTTCAGCAAAGCATATGTACCACTGGATTTTTAAAGTGATGAGCACTACTGAAAATCTGGGGCAAAGTATTTCCTACTGAAACACTTGCAGACTGCATTGGAAAAAGCCCATTTTTAAACTATTTCCACTGCAACATCCAGCATTCACCTTAGATAATCAAGAATACTTTATACACCTTTGTCCACGTGGAAAAAATTATCTTTATCACCATTTTTTAGACAAGAAGATATTGGAGTACAAATACATTGGATTTTTATTCCCATTCTACAGTTATTTACCTCAATTTCAGAAATTCCAGGCTTTGCCTTTCCCTGAGAGCTGGGCATGGCTGCAGGGCCTCTGTGTCTCTGGAAAATTTGTCTGCACACTGTTGAGATTACTGAACAAATTCATGTCACTCGTGTCCCCTGGATTCCTCACTCCAAAATGGGAACTGTGGAGTGTAGGATTTGTCAATACTGTGCAAAGCCTTTCTGTCTCACAGTTCTCCAAATTAACTCAAGCACCAGGAGCCTGGTACTTGATGGAGGCTTTGATAAGACAAATTACCCTGCTCCTGACACCATCTGGCTGAACTGCACTGCTTTTGTAGCTACACCATAATATTCTGCAGGGCAGAGGTTTGTTCTCAGTCCTAATAAAACCAGGTGAGGCTCCGTGGGCTCTTGCACAAGATGGTGGTTTTGCCAGCACAAAGCATGCTCTAACAACCCTTCATTAGCTCAGCAATGAATCCATTTCAGCTCCAACACCCAGCACCTGTCCTGACCCCTGCCCCCCTCCAGGCTGCTGGCACTGAGTGGCACAAGCAGTGCCCAGATCTCCAGGGGTCACTCAGTCCTGACAAGTGCTGCCCAGCCAATTTATCAACACTTCTTTGCCTGATTATGACAATGCAGACATTTTTGTCCTTTTTTTTTTATCCCCTAACAAAAACCATCTTAACCTGAGTCCTGAATAGAAAAAGTGCTGAAAATGTTTCACCTCCATTACATGCAATACCCTCTAAATAATAGTCCCTAGACAGACACTTGTAATGTGATTTTAACTCTGCCCAGCAATTTTACTGACAGGTATGGAGCAAGAAGGAAACCAGACCAGTTAAAACTATTTCTAAGTAAAAGAAGAGTGGGAAATAGATAAGGTATATTATAATGTTTCCTGCCCTACAAGGAGTGCCAATACAGATCATTAACATGAACTGGCAGGACCTTTGCATTGTTTTTTATACAATTTAATTTTTTTTCCTGGATGCAAATGAGGCAAGGAGACACTGGGTCTCCTATTATGGCATCATTACTGGATTTTCACCAATTCTGAACCCAGCTTGAAAACATCCCCTGTTATTTTTTGGGTTTGCAGTACTCCTAATCAAACCAACCCTAGTATCCTCCGTGGATTTTATATGGACTGTGGTAAACTCCATGGAAACCACATGGACAGCACCTGAAGTCCTGGGGCTAACAATTAATAACTTGTGCTACCAAACTAGAATAGTTTACCCTGTGTCCAAAGCAGGGATTTACCTCAGGGGGTCTCAGAGAACTATTTCCCAACATTTTACATCCCAGGTTACCCTGGGACAGCTCTAGTTTTACCACTTTCAAGAAGCTCTTCAAAATTGAGAGGAGAGAAAAAATTACAAAGTAGTCACTATAGTATCACTATAGTCCATTAGATTTCACTCTAACTTCATTCTTTTTTAAGACCATTAAAAATTTTGTTCTTCAAGCAGCAGCATGTGGGTGGTATAAAAAAAAATGCATTTTGGGCACTTGAGTGAATTGCTGAAGTGCCCAGAGGTATGTGCATCCAATGTTGAGAACCCAGGAGCAATTCTGACCTTTCTGCCTGGAATTGGGTTTTTCTTCAGTAATGGATTTTCCCCCTACTGTTCTCCTTGGCTTTTTATGATAAAGGGAATTCTTTGGCCACACTGGCAAACATTAGTTGCTATAGAAATGTGTAACTGTTTACAGGTGCAATATTGAATTGTGCTCCCTTCCTGGGACTAACAAGGGACTTGTGTGTATTTGTTATGGCCAAAACAGCCTTCAGCAGTGAGGGGAGCAGGGCACAAGGGTTAGAGGGGCAGAATGCCTGGAAGCCATTCACCTCCTTTGCCTCTAAAGAGGATCTCTGCCAGCTGCAGTGTCTGACACAATTCATTATGAAACCCTGGCTGGAAGCTCTGCTAAAATGAGAGCATTGCACCCATTGATCTGCAGGTATGAGGGGAAGAGCACAAACCTTTCTAATATAGATGTTATTGCTGTGGTCCCTGCTCCACCCTCCAGGAGAGAGGGAAGGTTCTGCATTTCCTGGCACATGGAATTGCTGCTCCTTCAGATGTGCTCTTCCATGTACTCCTGACACTGCTCAGGCAGATCTTGCGAATGCAATATTCCAAATTTTGTTATAATGGTACTCACAACACAGTCAAAAACATACTAGAGTTATGCTTTAAGGCTCAATAATGTTTCAGGGGTGCTCATTTGGTACCAAATGCAGCACAAAGGGCACAGAAGGATCACCTGTTACTTCTGTCTGCCAGAAAACACAGATTGTTTTCCCACACCTGCCCACTTCATGATGCTTTTCAGCATTAATGACAGAAGTTCACTCTCAAATAAAAAATTACTTTTTAATACACTCATCCTTCTAAGTTCTTAAAAAAACATTGTTAACTGGCAAAGCCATCACTTTTACAACACTCTATTTAATGTCTTAGGTATATGTTAAAATTATCCAAACCAATCAGGTATAATTCTAGCATAGCAATTTTATAAACAAATTTTTAATAACTTTAATTTTATAAAACTTTGAATTAATATTTTTATTCCATGGGAGTTCCTTCTTTACAATAGTATGAAATGAGGATCTGGTCCTGCAGAGCACTTAATCAGGTATTTAATTTTTGTACACTGAGTTGTAACAAAGAGCTGCTCTCAGTCTGTAAATGCCCCATTAAATCATATTTAGGATAAAAGTAAGAATATATGAGCAGGAACAAGTGTGTCCTCCAAGGATTTCAATACTCTAAGAGATTTATGTGCTTGACTTGGCTGTACAAGGTCACCTCATCACTGAATTCCATTTTAAATTTAGGCCTCCAGTGGTACCTTTATTTAAAGGTGTTGCCATAGCTGTACCTGTTCAGACAGCTTGGCTGAGGTGAGGCAGCTGTGCTGATCAATTCCTGCCCACAATTCATCTTTTCTTCTTGGCAAACAAACTCAGCTTTACCAAGGTAACTTCCTGACAAGGGACAAGGTCAGGTACTGCCTCCTCAACAAGCAGACAAAGGCAACATTTCCCATTTCTGCTCTGGTTGTTTGCTGGGCCACTTTTACTCCTACAGGCCACGAGGCACAGGGCTGGGTTTGAGCCTTCCTCTTTCTGAGGAAGCAGTTTGGGTTTGGGGCTTTCCTCACCATTTTATTATCCAGCTCTGGGACTTTCTCTTGCCTTAGTCAGCAAAGAGCCCCTGAAGGAGATCTGGGAATGCCTTGGTCCCACCTCACTCAGAGCAAGAACTTTGCTCTGTAACCACCTGAGGAGATGCCTCCTTCCCAAAGGAGAGTTCCCACTTTGGGGCAGCTCTCAGAACAAGAACCCACTCTGCTGAGTTTGGGATTTGGGGGTTTTAAGAGCTGAAGTTCTAAGTTTTATTTCTGCATTGCTTTCCATCTTCTTCTGTCAGGCACTAAATGACACCACCAAGGTGGGAAGCTTCAGCTCCTGGTGCTCCTGGGTGTCTCATCCTTGGTATGCTCAGTTGGTATTGCTCCCAGAATGTAACACTTACATGTCCACTCCCACACATGCACAAAAATAAAATGGAATGTCTAAAGCAGTAGAACAAACGTAACTGGAGTCCTGGTATTTAAATTCATCTTTCTAAGTTTTTCTTCCATATAAAAATTAAGATAGTTATTTGAAGAAATTGAGTTTTCAAAGAGCAAAGTGCCATAGTTTGTTATACAGACAAATAGAATCTTCTGCTTTTATCTTGGTTTAGGCAGACCAACAGAGTTATCTGAGTTTGACAGGAAAAGAAGGTGAGAGGATTTTGATCTTTGGAAGCAAGTTAACATTAAAAATGCTGTAAGATGACAGCTGATGCATGGACTGATTTCCTTTTTCCCCAGTTAGGAGCTTTCCACTGCCAATGCCCCAGTAATGACAGAAATGCAACAGTGCCATCTCTAGGATAGACTCACTCCCCTTCCTCGTGGGATCTGTCCAGGAACAGGTGAGGAAGATCATTCCTTCCTTGACTCAGGGGCTGAAGAAGTTTCTCCTTGCAGCTTTGCCCAATGAAATCCTGGAATTCCTCTTTCACCCCCTACTCTTATCCACATCCCAAACAATATGTATTCCTTACTGTGCCTCATCTTGTTGTTTTTATTTCCATGAAGGTCATGAGAGAAAGATTAATGAAAGCAATGTTGTCTCAGAGACCCTACAGAGAGGGTATAGAGTGGAGGGAGAATCAAAGGCTGAGACCAAAGAACTATTTCAAAGCTTCTTTTCAGCTGCAAAACATCTTAAGAAACAATGAACTGTAAATGTTGTATGAGACATCTTCTGTAGTCTTAACATATATAAAAAGTGCTTCTGGATCACTCCCATTTTCCTTTCAAATCATGCCAAAACAACATTTGCTGCTTCTGCTCTTTACAGAAAACTCTGTTAATATGTTTGAGAAGTAATTTTTGTTTTAATTGAATAAGTTTGTTATATAATACTTGGAAACTTTGAGGGCCAAAAGCCTTCATATTTGAAAGCAAATACTACCATAGTGTATCTGCCTTCATTTTTCTGGTTTTAAAAGGAAAAGATCTCAGTCGTTTCAGTTCATCAGTCCATTGGAATCATTCCTCAATTAAACAAGGACTGTGTGATATTCTTATATGGAAATAAGAAGAGAAGGAATTGTTTATACTTCACCTGAATTTTTCCTGTCCTTTTCCTTGAGAAAACTACAGCATATTTATTTTATCTTCAGAAATTTCTATTTCTCCTCCCTCCTTTTATAAACATTCTCTTCAATGAAAAGGTTTTTTGTTTTCTGCCGTCAATTGAGCCAAAGACTACTTCAATCTTCATTTACTCTTTCATACTGAGCCTTGGGGTCACACTCCCTTTTCTTTTTTTTTTCCCTTTCTTTTTTTCCCCATACAACCCAAAGAGAATACATTTTGGTCCTTGTCAGTACCAATGCCAAGTTTTTGTATCAGAGAGCTGAATCCCCTTATTAACTCATCTCTTGTTTAAAACCACCATAAATGAAAGAAAAGGCAGGAAAAGTGCAGTCTTTAATCTTGGATCTTCTGCCTGATCTTAAGGAGGTAGGGAAAGATAATTCAGTATTACTTTGCTGTAGGGAGTTTTGGTTTCTGGTATGGTGAATTACAACCACAGCTCTGTGTGAGAGTTGAACTACCCAGGAAAATCCAGTCTTGTGCCTTCAGCCAGACCTTGACACAGGTCCAGGAGTTTATTGTGGATATGGAGAGCGTGGAGGACTTCAGGCATTAGAAAAGGACCATGCTGATTTCCTCTGCCTGAAGGATTGCATCAATATCTTCTGCCAGTAACAGATTAAAGTGTTGGGAATGCAGATGTGCCATGATGAGCTCAATAAAACAAAATTATTCTATGCTGCAATAATGTATTAGAATCACTCCTAACCACCATTTTACTGTTACTCAGGCTATGTGCTGACAAGACTTGTCCACAAAATGGATGAGTTAATTGTCCTCCTAATTGTTTTATTTCTGAGCTGGAGTTCCTTCCAGACTTCACCCCTCTTCCATGGCTCTGCTTACAGCCCGTGCTGACCGGTGTGTGTCTCTGGCAGCCTCGTGGTTATCTCTGTCTGTAATCTCATATCCTCCCAAGCTGACAGCTCTGCTTCTACTGTGACACACTGTCCATTTATTTAAAGTGTTTCTGCACAACATCTGTCCCCATTTTTTCCTTCATCTTTTACTCCAAACCAAGTGCTCGTTTGTCACTTGCTTACGTGCCGTGTTTTCATATGCATCACAATGATTAGTGGGGCATGCAGAGGCAGGAGCAGTCAAGTTGTACCTGCAGGAAACATTTGTCCATGTCATTGATGGCAAAACGCTGTTTGGACAGCTCTTCAAATATATTTGTGCTTAATTGCCTTGAGAATTTCCATTTCTGCTGTCAGCTGGCAGCGGAGGAGCTGCTCAGGGTGATGGTGATGCTGGGAGTGCAGTGGGGCACTGATGAAAGGAGGGGTCCTGTGCTGAGGGGTTCAGGTGTGACCCTGCACACCCTGGAGCCCCACTGAGCCCCAGCTCTGCCCTCGTGGGCTCAGTGTGAGACCCCAGCAGAATGAGCTCCCTGCCTTTCCTGGGGCACAGGTTCTACAAGGATTTGGGGCACAGGACGGGGTGGGTCCTTCCTGGCACTGTTGCAATGATGGCAAAATGAACAATGATTTTTAAATGCTTTGGGCATCCACCTCATCTGGAACCTGAGGAAAGGCAGTCAGTGACTGTGACGTATTTGTATAGCATCTGTGGGGTGATCCTTTCAAAATCTGTATTTTCATTATCTGCCTCTTCTCCAGGGCTCCCAGGTACTGGTTTGAAGGACAGTATACCAATTTAAGCACCTAAATAGTGTCATGGGACAGTTAATTAAAAATTAGCTATAAATGTTAAGTAGAACACAGAGGAAACTTAGTGAGCTGTGTTCCAATCTCTTTGTGGCACCTGTGTGATATTTACAGTATTATATTTGCCAATCTATGTAGTGCTTATCACCCTGCTGTGTCCACTCAGTCTCTTCTACACAGAATTTATGGGGTTTTTAGTGTATAAAATATTTCTTTGATATCAGGATGTTCTGCTGACATAATGCTGATACTTTCAGATGAAATACTCATATTTTGTTAGCAATTTGAAAGTATAAAAGAAATACATCTAAAGCATTGCAAATAAAGCTATACCAGTGCATTCTGCTGACATAGATGAATGCAAAACTCAATTTCTTACTTCTTGTCTTGCATGCAGCACATCCTACATTGAATTCCACTATAATATTTCATGTTGTCAAGTCCTTCTAAGGTCTTGCAGGCCCTTCAAAAAGGAGAGGTAAACATTCTGTACTTGCATTTATATTTTACATGTAGAATATGCCTTGAAAACCTCTACACTTTAATTTTACAATTTCAATACACGGAAGAGACGTCACCCATGAAGGGAATTACGTGTCTTTCAAAAGTGTGAAGGACCCATAACTCAAAAGACCCTCAGGTATAAATGAATTATGAAGGACTTTCTCATGAGTGAAAGAAATGTAATCACTCTTCAGGGATGAGATATTTTATTAACTCCACACATATCCATTTTAGTCTCTTTAAAAAACATCAGAAATCATATCTATTTAAATCCCAATGTGTGTCCTAAGGGGAAAAGGTGAAAAAATATGTTAGAGTCATGAAAATATCTCTTGGTCCCATTATTTAATTTTCAGTTTCCTGAACACCATGATGGAAAGAGTGGATTAACTGTGCTTCTCTACTGAACTGCTAAAAGCCTGGGATGGGCCACTGAGTGACACAGAAAAGAGGAGCTGTGTTTTAAAAATAGTTCTCTGTACCTTGTACCAGTCATGAAAATGTGAGGGAGGTACTGGACTACTTTCTGAGATGGATTAGAAATTAGCTATTAGCTGGTCTAGATAAATTTAGGAGCACTGATAAATTTACAATTGATTTGGTTTTATCTTGGCTTGATTGTAATTTTGTTTGTTCCAATAATAAGGGGGCATTCAGCTGTCTGCAGACCCAGAAAGACCCCTGACCTTACTGCACTGAAGAGTTTAAAGGATGATTTTAAATGTCATTCTACAGACAGGGAATGTAAAGAACATTTGATTGATGGGTGGTGTATTGGTGTCAGAGTCAGAAATAGATCTCAGGTCTCATGTATCTTCATCCAGGACCTGACCCACCAGGCTACACTTTTAGACCTTAAGGCTGAACTTGATCCTTGAAGATATTAGGAATTTTACATAATGTAGAACATGTTCCAGCTTTGACATTAGTAGAAGTTGTCTTTCCTCAGTTGTGGTTGGTACTAATCTTTGATTGAAAAAAAAAACCAGGGAAACAAAAGTTTAAAAACATTGAATGTGCAAAGAAGTGACTTATGAAGGCCGTGAGTTTCAAAATCAGAGTCTCAGGAAAGATCTCAAGATCTTAAGGAATTCTGCTGTTGCACAGTACATCATAAATACCAAGGTGTTCTGCAGTTTGGGGAATCAGGCCCTTAAATGTGCATCCACAAGCTGGGACTATTTTACCAGCATTAAACAATTTAACCTGCACTGTGAGGTGACATCTCCTTCAGGAGTGTTACCAACCCTGTGGAAAAAAATTCATCCCATTCTGTTTTATCCAGCACTTTGTACATCAGCACAGAATAACACAGAGGAAGGAGTGTAAACCTCTCAGGCACCTGATCTACAGCTGATTTGCAGTAAAAACAAGAACACAGCAGAGCAATGAAATCTCTGTCAGCTTTCAAAGCACCCACCCCTGGTCACAGCCAGCGCCCACACTGGGCAGTGCCCCCACTGTTCTATGCTGTTCTCAGCTATTATCCCTGTTCTTCCTGCCTGGCAGCCAACTGGTGCTGGATGATGGGCCACAAAATTCCCAAAAATGGCATTGAGCATCTCTAAATCATCCCTTTATTCTCAGTCTGGCCATGGCTGTGTAGCAGACATGATTTATGACATTTTACACAATCCGCGCGGATTAGGAAGAGGAATCTTCATAATTATATAGGCTTGCTGTTATTTAAATATTTACCAACATTAAACACCAAAGGGGCTGTGCAAATGATCCAGGGGATTCATATTGTTCTAAGCTAATATCTGCTGTACAATATTATGCAAATTGTGTAAACTTTATTCAGTTGCCTCTGCTCTGAGCAGTGTATCCCAAGGCAGCTATTCACTAACTTGAAACAGATAAAGTTTTAATAATAAATAGTGATGATGAATAAGTTAGAAAGTTTGTGCAATGCTAATGTAGTTGTTGGCCCCAGGGTAGTTTATTAGATAAACAAGTAACATTTTATAAGTTGCCTGCACATAAGTGGCTTTTGTTTTCCAGGAAATGTTTGTATGATAAATTATTTCGAAACAGGAGGTGTTAACGAACAAATTGCATTCACTTTCAATTTGCCACCACTTTCCTGAGACGTGATTTAAACACCAAAATTCTACTTTATCAAAATGATGGTAACTTGAGAAATTAAACTTTGCTATGGGATGGGGGAGAAATGCAGTATTCCTAAACCAGGGATAGAGCTGTAGCTCTTCCATTAGTATTCAGGGCATTTCCAGGACTTAGCCTTTTAGAGAGAGTAAAAATTAGATAAAACAGTCCAAGTATACAGGAGTCCCAGTATGCCCATGTTGTACTTGACCATATAGACCTGTGGTAGATAGCTGAAAGCATTTTTATGATTTTGCTAAACCAAAAGGGAGTGGAGCATGCATAGGTTTATTTAAGCAGCACACTGCAGTGAAAAACCAGCCAAATCTGTTAATGACTCCTTCCACTCCATGCAGGGCAGCCCTGACCCACACAGGGCTGTCTTTTTCTCCAGTACATTTGGAGCATCTGCATTGTAGTTATGTTCAAAATCCCCCTGTGATACATCACCTCTTAATAAACTCCAATCACCACAATTTGGATCTTAGCTAATTTATTTTTTTTTTTAATGTAAATAACAAAACAATTTGATATCCTTGCAGGGAAAGAACAGATGGTGCCCTGGTGAGAAGGGTCTCTTGTTACTTTTTTCTGGATTTTGCAGCGCTGGGCTGTGGCCTGCCTGGTTATTGCTGCACCGCTGTCAGGAGCATCTATGGCATGGGGTATGGCTGCAAGACTTTGGGGAAAAGCCTGAGCTTCTCTCTGAATACTGCCTTACTTGACAGCATCAGTCACAAATCTTCTTCTCTCCCATCCCATGGCTGGATGGATTCAAAATTGCTGTAGAATTGTCAGGAATACAAAGCCTACCAAATAAATTTTAAAACCAAATGGCTTGGCATGGGGTTTAATGGTTAGAATTTTTCACTACAGGAGACAAGTTTCCCATTTCTACCTCTTTCAGTTTCTTACCACTAGTTAAGATAAGTCACTGAAGGGCTGGTAGGTTCAAATAATTGGGTTTTTTTTTTAAGAAATATGTAGCAGAAATCACATTCCAATTTTAAAGAAAATACTTCTAGACTCCTAGATGAGAAGTAACATTAAAAAACCTTTTCTTGGCTGTACATCAGCACACCTGTGCTCAAATTCATCTAAGAATGAAGTATAAAGATAGGCAAAAATAAGGAAAAAGCACACATTAAGGTTTTAACACTCAGGAACTGTTTCAATTCCATAGAGTCCAGGCATTGTTTTTAAAACAGTGAAAAGGACTGAGGAAAATGTAATGAGCTATCTGCTCTCCTTTCCCTCAAATTAATTTGATTATTTGATATTTGTTGTATGGGATCCTACATGCAGCTTGCACTCCAGCCATGGGAAAACTCTTTTCTCACACCCCTGTTCTGCACCGAGGTGAAATCCCTGATGATCAGATTTTGGTACACTGAGAGAATGATGTTTGCCTTAGAATTTTGCTGCAAGATGTCTGTGAAAGTGGGAGCAGAAATTGGTTTTTGAAATTTTATTTTTTTAAAAAACCTAAGCAGTTGAGGAACTTCCTGCAAGGTCGTCTAGAATATCACTTGAGTGCTTGTGAAGTGTCTTTCTTCTGTTTGAATTTTCCACATTAGTGGTTGTTGCTATGATACATCAAACCCTCTGGTAGCAACAGGGTTCATTTCATGGGCAGGAGATCCCATGGCAAAGACTTAGCAGAGCAGGAAATTAGAGAGATGCTATTCCTGAAAGCCGTTAGCATAAGAATGCACTTAAATATAATTTAAAATAATTTACCTTTAGAAAAAAGAGAAATATTTTAGATAAAAGTTTAGCAAAAAACATCCAACTTGTTGTACTTTTAATATTAGTTGTGGAGACCAACTTTCACTATATTTTTGCAGTAGATGAGCGTTAAAAACTTCTTTTGAAAAGGTTACAAATCCAAACTGTTTCAGTTCAGACCTTCTGGAAGCTGAGTGTCTGCTCTGATGAAAATGGAAACTAATTGTGCACTTCCCCCTACATTCTTGCAACATTAGTCTTTGTTGGTAAAAGACGTATCATTTTCATTCATCCATCTTCCACATCCTCCCAAACACATTAAAATACTCAATTAAAGTCCTTTCTTTCTAGAGTGAAAGGTCCATTAGTTTGCAAATTTCTGCAGAACAGCTGAGCATACTTTTGTTTTGACATTTGAGAAAAAGATGTTCTTCAGGAGATAATGAACCAGATCCTCAGCAGATATATGTCAAAATAATAGTTTGGGATGAGCAGAGGAGAGAGAGAAGGGGTGATGTGGCTTGGTCATTAAAGTGGGAAAAACAGCACTTTTTTCAAAGTTAAAATGGAATTTAAAAGGTTAAACAAAGTGAGTAATGAGTTTGCAGCAGAACCAGCAAAAGATTACTCAAGAGAGGGCCATCCAAAACAACCTAAATCTCCACCTCAGAACCCCTGCATTTTACAGAAGTCCTCACAGATTTTAAGATAGGTCCCAGTGTTTGATTTCTGGTTTGTGATCTCAGTCCTCCACAGTAACTCTGTGTGTATTGGATTTATCCAGAATTGCTATTCTAGAAAACATTATTTGGTAATGTCTAGCAAGGAGCTGACTCATCCCTGAGTCAAACCATAAATCTCATGGTTTCTGAAGGTTATCATTTCCCAAGAAATAACATAATTATGTAATTTAATTGGTTTTATTAATTTTTTATTAATTTTTAATTTTTAATATGCAGCTTATATGGGCCATACCATGACCAGTGTGCTAATAGACACAAGATGAAAGGAACAAAAAACTGCAGAGTTCTGTTTCACTGTAATAGTTAATTAATTCCACTTTCTTCCTGCAGACAACAAAGTTGGTTTTGGGTTTTTTTTAATGTAAAATATTCCATTCTCTCTATGGTCTCAATGGTAGGAGGCTATTCAGAGAAATTCTCTGAGTCCTGGTTTGCAGGAGGCTGCTGAGCAGCACCAGGAGAAAAGGGAGTTTACAATCTTCTTCAGAGGATTTACTCAGTACTCCAGATTTGGGATTAAAATTTGCATTGTTTCCACCAGTGAGGTGCACTCTCGGAAGAGCTGATAAAAGATCAGTGAATGCTGTATTAGCTGTAGTATCTGAATTGAATAATTCCCATACATAATTGCTCCCTCCTTTCAGACAAAGGGAACATGCACCCCCTCAGCACCCTGACACGTGCCTCCAGGCTCTCTTCTAACAGCTTGCCTGGAATTTGCATTTAGCAAGCACCAGCTACACAGGTTTTGTGTTTGGAAATGCCAAAAGTGCACTGGATAAAAGATCCAAGCTAAGGTAGCACCTCTTACCATTGGCACGGCAATAAAATCTGCACTGGGGCACTAACCCACAGCACAAGCAGTTAAACCATTTTATCAGATAGAGATGCTTGACCTTCTGGTCAAATCCTTGTTTTCTGGGGCTTATACATGTAATGTAAAGGAATAGATTGGTGCATGGTTTAAATTTATTTACAATCTTAATAAATTTAATTATCACAGCTGCTTTCATAGAGTCCCTGCTGCAAAGGAAGGAGTTCTGTAATTTTTTTACTGGGATCTCTCTCAAAATACATTGGCCTTTCTAAATATGCCTTTACAGTCACAGAGGGGGAAATTCAAAAGGCAAGTTTTTGTAAGAGAACCTGCTGACCTTGTGTTTGGAAAGGTTGAAGAGAAAAAATAATATTTGTTAACCTTACACAGATTTCAGCATATACTGGATAAAATATTGATCATTTATCATTTATTAGTGTTTCATTACAGCTTCTTATCTACAAATGATGCTGTTTCTCAGAAAGCCCTTTTTCCCCCCATTGGAAGGTACATGTGCATTATTCCTCCTCCAACATCCATTCTTATACTCCTGTGGTTTGATGAAAACAGTGGTCTGGTACTTATAGAGTGCTCTTATGATAGCTCTGGAAAAGCCCAGAAGCACCTGACAGTTGTATTCCCCACCAGCAGACCATCCATGAGTAGATTAAAATGAAAATTAGTCCCTTACAAAGTTCCAATGTCATGGTGGAAAGGACACCCCTTTGTGCACAGCAAGCTTAGAGCATGTGTCTGATGTGGAAGCTGCAAGCCAGGGACAATCACTGCAGAAATCTGTGCTGAATATTAACCAGGCCCAAGTGCTTCCTCCTGGGCTATGTGTAAATAAATGATCACAGTATTAGGCTTCAAACAATCCGACTTTAGAGAAGAGAAAATAAAGGCTGTGTAATGCTGACACACAAACATTACAAAAGGCTCTTGGCTCAACTCAGGCACAGCCTTTTTACGATTAAACCAAAATAACTCACAAAAATTCCTTAGTGGAGCACTGGTCCCTGGTGGCCTCAGTAAGGCTCTTAGGGCTCTCTAAATAATTGATTTTTTTTTTTTTTTTTTTTTTTTTTTTTTTTTTTTTTTTTGGTTCAGCTGCCAAACTGAGGGAAAAATAAATTCTGCTTGAATTGAGCCTAAATAAAACTTTTTTTTTTTGTTCACATGGAATACTGAAAAAAAAAAAAAAGTTTTATTTCCATTCATGAATGTTTGTTCAAGACTACTGGGGTCCAGATTTTCAGTTCTTTAATCTCTCCTCTGCCTCCAGAGCTGAGCATGGGGCAGGACACTGAAAAGTGGACAAGAAGGGGATAAGAACCGTGTCAAGAGGATTTTGGAATGATGAGAAATGTGAGTGTAGGCAGGAAAATGGGAGCAGGTGACCTGTGAGCTTACAAACAGGCTTAGACTGAGCTGCACAGAGGAGCAGCTTAATATTTCACTATTATCTTCTGTACTTTGCTATTATTTTTATATTTTGAAATGCACAAATTACCTTCCAAAGAAGGTAGTTCATGTTTGGATGTGGTAGCAGTTTGTTCTCAATATTAACTGACTAATGCTTGCTGCTGTATTGATCCTGGACCTGAGCTGATCCCTGGCTCTAACACTTCAACCACAAAGTGTTGTCATTGCCAAAAGTGATGTTTTTTGTGTACTCAGAGCTATAGGCACTTATTATAACCTGAAAATGTCAATGCAACATTGCTGTGGAAGAGAGGACTGCAATCAAGTTATTGATTAATCTGCTGTATAATTTTGAAGCCAATTCTGAATAGATTTGTTCAGTTCATTATTTCAGGTACAAACTATGACAAGAGTATCAAACAGGTCTAGATGTGATTGATTTCTGAAAACTCCTCTATTGACCACTCAAGGTAGCCCATTACAATGACAAGCTGTTTTCCAGGGGTGTCTAAATTGCAGAAATGATGGCATTAACAGGATATCTCCATTTACTAGCGTAGCTTCATGATATAAAATTTGCTCCCAGATAGTTTCTTTTGACCAGTTGGTCAGAAATTCATGGCCTTTGGTGTAGATTGTGAAAATGGTAATAACCATCATCACCTCTATCAGAGGATTGCATGTCCTCATGGCCATATTCTCATTTTGATGGTGCTGGAACAAAGCAGAGGCAGAGGTGACCAGGGGGAGGTGAAAGTGGCACTGGTTTGGGGCTCGGATTGATCAGAGACACGTGGCAGCTCCTACCTGCAAGGCTCTTCTGTTCCCAGCAGAGAGAAAACCTCTTTATCCTTCAAAGTCTTGGTCTTCTGAAAAAGTGTCTCTGTAGGGAAAACTCTACCTTCTTGTTTGAGCTCTAAAACTAGCTGAAAGGCAAAACATCTCTGCCCTTCCTTTTTAACACCAGGTTTGAGAGAACATTAGGTGGAAAAATGCACATTTCTGAGGCAGCAAACAGAGGAAGGCAGATTATCAAACTGGCCTGGCTTGATCCGAGTCATAAACCTGACTCTTGAGAGTGACTTGCTGCTCACTGCCTTGCAGTGTTTACCTGATAATATTTGCATGGTTAGGGAGTTACAAATTAATATCGAGCCTATGATGGGATTTTACAGTACAGAACTTCCTGCCTGCCGCCCTCTGCCCCTCCTTAGCGGCCACTGTTGACTCTTACAGCCCTGCTCACTTCAGGCTCTTCCAGAGAGGATCCCCACTCTGCTCCCTGGTGTTTTAAACAGCACAAAAGCCTTTCCCAAGGGCTGTGCTGGAGGGGAACCTTCCTGTGGCCAGCACTGTCACAGGGACACCTCCATGAACATTGCATTGTACATTGTAGCTTTTCATTAGCAATGTGCAGGACTTAAAGATCCTCCTCAGCAAAACTCCTGCTCTTCCTCACTTCCCTCACTCACTCTCACCTTCCTCTTTTGTACAGAGAAACAAGAAAATGAGGAAAACCACAGCACTTAAGTGAGACTGAGACAAATCTTGGTATTTTGTTGGCTTATTCCAGATCTCTCACACAACGGAAAGGACTTTTTGCCAGTTGTCCATAAAACACAATCACTTTTTCTTCTCTTAAAAGATTTCACTTGAGCAAAACCAGAACTAAATGTAACATAGAAAAACAAATAAACTGGAGGGAACGATGTAGCTGAGAATGGAAATAGGAGGTGGAGATTTAGACCAGAGTCTAAGTTTGTAAGCTGCCATTCCTTTTTTCCCAACCAGCCCAAAGTAAATGTTACAACATTCACTTGGCTGCCCAAGAGAAGTAAATATCAAGAGAGAGTGGAGGGAAGGGAGAGACAAGGGCAAACCCAGCCTGTTTAGGTTCAGACTCTTTGGACATGGGTGCTTTTTCTAGACTCACCCAGCAGCTCCCTAAAAAGTCCTCCCCCAGCACAGCACAGATTGTTAAACAGTATTTTCACCAAAATTTTTACCCCACGTGGGATCCTCTTTTTGTTTCCTTGAAACCCAAATTTTCCTCATCACTTCCCAGGCTGTAACATCCACAGCAGGAACTGAGCATCAGCCAGTCCTAATTTCTAAATTTACTTTTCCTTCAGCTGGTATAAAGTTTTGCATGGTGGCCTTTCCATGTCATAAATATTAAATGTTAATGTGTAAGCTCCATCTGGAAGACTCTTCATTCTCAAATTCTCAGCTCTGTTTCCTCACATAACAACCAATAACAGAGATCATTAAATAAGATTTTTATTTAGGAACATTGAGAATGAAACCTAGAGTAGGAGCAATATGCAAAAAATTAAAAAGTTATGTTTTATTGACCATTTTTTCTTTATTGCTGCTTATCTGTGAAGAAGTGAGAAGATAAAATCAGTAGAGTAGTAAAACAACTTCCATACTAAGTGTACTGCTGTAAAAAAATTTACTTTTTTTTGTGTGCTTAAAGTATAATAAGGAAAACATGAATATAAAACATTTCCTACCAGCTTCTCCAGAGCTGCTTACTGTAATATGGAGCTTTCAGTTTCTTATGCTGCTGTTTGACACTGATTATTCCCCTTAGAATGTTCCATTATGCTCAGTTTTCTTTGCATGTGTGAAAGAGATGTAAAGTCTGTTGTTGTTCACTGTAAATTTTATTCAAATTCAGCAGCATCCATTTATAATCACATGTACAGAATGACTTTCATTCTGAGTGATCCAAATGTGCTTTCCAGACCTCTATGCCAGGGAATGCAGAGTGCAGCCACCTTCCCATGGCTTTGGGACTGCTTGGTACCATCCAGCAGAGTCCCAGCTGTGGCTTCAGCTGCAAAGGGAGGGCCCAGTGCTGGGTCCTGGGAGCTTTGGGGGTGGAGCTGGTGCCTCATCATCTCCAAGAGAATGCTGTTCCTGATAGAGGCATTCAAACAAATGACAAATATAACAAATCTTGATAACAAATCCTTAGTGGTGGTGGCACTGATGGTGGGACTTCACAGCAAGGTCTCAACTCCCACAAGTCACTCACAAGAAAAGTAGAGACCTGATCATATTTTGAATATCAACTCCAATTTTTTTTGTTTGTTTTGTGAAGGGGCTTGGGAGATACTAATAGTGATATTGTTTCCTTATTGTTTATAAAAATATATCTATAATTCTAAATGATTTCTCCCAGCTGCCTTTCAAAATATTTGATGATACAAAGTATTTGTTATATACAAGCCTATGAACAGTCTTTTGAAAAAATGGGGCTAAATCCAGATGTATGTTGGCTGTGGTAGCTGCTGTGGTATGGAATCCGGTCCTACCATCAATTGTCTTTTTAATTCCTACATTTCTTATCTCTTATTATTTACATTTTTCCTAAATACTTTCTGTTCCTCTCTGGACCAGCTGTTGGGTTTAAGTTTCATCCATTTCCATTGAGCAGGACACAGAACTGTGGCAAACCACAGTGCACCCATCAAGCTGATGCTTACCTGAAGGCCAAGGCCTGTGGACAGATTTTGTCAAGATCCAAAGTAATTACTCTGTAAAGTTCATTTCCCACCCCACATCTCTTTTCTGCTGAATGAATATTGCAAGAGGATGAAATATGGACAGGTTGTTTATATCCATCACTTTTAAATATTAGTGCTGGTATTATGCAGCTCTTTGTTGTGTAAAAATCATTTGGATGCTTTATTCCAAGTTGAATATCAGAGTATTTCAGATTAACAACCTAAGGACGACTCTCTTTGTCCTCTTGTATTGAATAAAGCAAAGGGGACAGTCTTAATTTTAGGGCTAATATATCTTCCCTCTAAATGGCTACACCTTGTAAATATTTTTGTTAACAAATATTATTAAATTGCATATCTGATTCAAGCACCTATTATGCTTTATTAAAGTAAATACACTAAATTACCTATTAGAGTACATAGTAACACATCATTTCAGTCAAGTAATAGCTATTTTAAAAATCACATTCTGCTCCCATTTAAAGACTACTTGGGAATGTTACTTTCCTCCAAATTTTTGGCTGTGATTTCATTTTTGAAGGCACACAAAGAGATTCATGAGCAGTGTCCAGGGAAGTTTTCCTTGTGCCATATTATGAAAAAGCAGAGAAAGAGGACTGGGGAAGCTTAATTATGGCAACTTTTTTCCCATCTTTTTGAAGTTTAAGTCAAGTGGAAAAGTATCTTGAGAGGAGTCACAAAATGATCAGAAATTATGTGGTAGAAAAACTTTCTCTCAAAACACTAAGGATCAAATTCTTTGTGCTGTTGTTTTGCTTCCTCCTATTCTGATAATTTTAAGTTGTCTTATCTCTTCTCCAGGGAGTAGTGTCTTTATGTATTTGGAAAAGAAAGGTGACTTATCTGCTTTTTCTTTTCTTTTTTTTTTTTTTTGCATGCAGAATTTCGGCATGATTTATTTTCACTTTAACTGAGATCTAAATGCATGTGCCACAGTAAAACTGATCCTACAGTGCTTGTAATGAATTGCCCTTTTTTCTTTCCTCCAAGCTAGACATTGGTATCTAGGGTAAAAATATAAATGCCACTGGGTGAGGGCCAGGAAGATCTTTTATATATGAAATTGCTTCATAAACAGCCTCAGAGATTTTCAAAAACCCCAAATCATGGAGGAATTTGCACGTGTTCTGTCTTAAAACAAAAGGTTCATCCATAACATTTGTTAACCTAGGCTGGTGTGACAAATTCAGAGTGTTTGAAAGTCTCTCAGGACAGTTCTTTAAAGTGTGTTTTGCTCTCTTTTTCATTAAAGAACTAGGCTTGTGTTTGAAGATGAATCCTCAGCTGGAAAGTTGCTTTCAGTTTTAAATGGAGAATTGACACTTTTTCTTCAATTAGGTTTGGCTGCAATCCATCCTTGTCTATCAACCTTTCCAGAACTCCAGTTGCCTCATCTCTTATCCTTTTCTTTTGGAAGACAAGGGTTTAAAATTAAATAAATAATGCATGACATTCAGGAAAGGGTAGAGTAATGTAAATTTTACAGCAAAGAGGGAGAATGTTTTAATTGGAAAGTGAAGAGTGCTGAGGAATGGTCTGTTAGAGCACTCTGTGCTTTCAGTCTAAATATCCTCAGGGAAATTTGGAGCCTTGCCATGTTAGATATCCATATCCAGAAATACAATTTTGTTTGTACAAGCATTAATTAGCAACTTTGGTAATGCTTTCAACAAGGCCAAGGATTGACTGGAACGCTGAATTTATCCCTTCCCATGAAGTGCTCTGTTTGGGGAAAGGAAACACAGTATACACACTTTTACTGAGCTGGACAGGAACCCAAAAAATCACAGTCTTCAGTGGGCCCTCAGTTCAAGGTGGGTTGAATCTGGCAGGGTTGTGGTGGGACTTCCCAAGAAATGAGATATTGGGCAACAACAAACTTCCCAGTTTGTGGGAAATCAGCTCAAGCTCCAAGTGCCTTAGTCAGCCATTTTCTGCAAATAAAGGTGTGGAAAGAACAGTTAGTAAACTGCCAGGAGGATTTGGATCTTTGTTCAGCAAATTTTTTGTCCTTGATTGTCTTTCTCTCTCATAGGCATAAGCACTTCTCCAGAGAGCAGGAGCAGCGCAGAGCTGGAAGTGCCAGCTCCATGGAACCCTCTCCTTTGTTGTTACACAATTCTGGAGCTTGGATGGGGCAGTTTTGGCTGCACCTCATTCAGAGAGTTCCTCACCTCAGCTGCCTCACTGGCTGTATATCCATCCATCACCTGCTGAGTTTTCTGCTGACACACTCATCTGGCCAGCCTCAGATGAAATGCTTTATCTTTGCTCATTACCAGGATTCTTATGGCAATAACATTCAGAGGAGTCTTTTACTGGGAGATAAAATGTAGGCTAAAATGTCACAGGACTTTATTAGACAATCTAAACTTAATTGCAGATGAGTTGATGCACTCATAAAAGATGATGCAATGTTTCTATTAACTCCAACATAAGTTAACTATTCATGGGAGGACAGCAAATAGAGATATCACTAAATGTTACTCTAAAATGGCCAAATTAGGGAGCTGGCTATTTTTTTTAATAGTAACTTCAAATGAGTTACTAACTAGTGAGAGTTTAGGTAACATTAGAAGTGTTCAGAGGACATTGCTTGTATAAAACTGTGGCAGGAATTTGATTATGCCTGTGAATGAACTTGGTTATTTTGAATATTTCATTTCCCCAAGCTCTGTGATGGAAATGGACAAAGAGCTCTGCTTCCCTGAAGCATTGCAGGTCTTGAATACATTCCCTGCTTTCACTGAGGTTCTTGTGAAGTTTATTTAAATAATTAATTCTACAGTAAGTGATACTTGCTGGCAGAAGACATTGCAGATAGCACAGTTTAATTATTTGTGCCATTAGTGTCCCTATCTTTAGAAATTTTAGTGATAAGCCCTAACAATTACACGATCTGTATTAATTACAGTACAAACTTTCTTCCATCCTGCTCTGATGCTGATGGGTTCTGTAGCCTCCCACTTTGCCCTGAGGTGCAGTTTAAAGGTGCCAGGGTGACAGGTTAACTCAGGAGCTGCTCCCAGTTAATCACACACTGCCAGAGACCCCTGCACACGACAAATCCTGTGCTGCCAATTCCAACAAAGCACAGGCAGCTGGATTTTGTGTTTGCCTCAGCTAGAATATCAACTGAATAATGAGAACTAAAGCCAGCTCCAAAGGCTGCAATCACTGGATGGTTAAATAATTTCAGGGTTTTTCCTTCGTTGCCAAAAATCAAGATGGTTTCTGAAGACATTTGAAGTCTATAAAGACTTGGCTAAATTACAGTTGTTCTGCAGCAAGTGTGACATGCAGGGGAGGACTGGAAGGGATCCAGGGAGCTTGTTTCACACCAGAGCTCCTTTCTAGGAGATGAAATCACACTGGAAGGGCAGTGTGCCCTGGAGGATCAGACACCCTGGTGTGAGTTCATATCTGACTCTGTGATTAGTTTGACGTTGCATAACATTTACATAGGCCCCTCTTTAGGAGTTCTGATTAAAGCTCTCCAATTATATCTCTGATGTATTCAGCAGAGCTGAATGTCCCCAGTCTGAACAGATTGTGACCATGACACACTTCCAGTTCTCTCTTTGCTTACCCAAGTAGCCAAAGGACACCTTTTAAAGGTTTAATAGAGAACACCAGGAATGTCACTATGGAAACATAATGTTTTAGGAGCTGCTGCTTTGACAAAGCACCATCTTCCCTCACACAGTCAGGATTTACAAGCCTTGGCTGGAAATCCACTGTAGTGTCAGTGAAAATATAGGATTCAGGACTGTCATAACCTTACAGAGCAGGACAAGCTCCAAACAGGACATCAGTGAAAAAGAGTACTAAAGAATGCTGGTTTTAGCTGAATTATCAGATTGTTTAAAATAATAATGATAATAATTTTTTAAAAGTGAGTTACTAATGGTAGCGGGGGTGGGAGTTGATACAAAACAACCAGTTCAAAAGGCAAAAGAGAAAAAAATATTACAAGTTAATGGATGGTGCAGGAAAAATATCCTGAAAACTTATACTGAGAAAGGGGATTGCAGTCCCTCAGGCAGATGGTCAGCACAGAGGACAAAGAGCCTCTGGCAGTTGCTACCTGAAAGATTTATGCCCCTCACTCCACAGGTATCATTCCCTTACTGCCAGGGGCCAAGAATCCAATATCCACTTCCAAAGCATGTTTGTGTTGTCCCATGTTTGTTCTAGTAATGCTATTTATCATGTTATTTATCATGTTATTTATCATGTCATCCTTCTCAAGAAAGACTCTACTTGGAAAGTTGGTGTAGCTCTTGAAAAGCACTTTCTGGACTATATATTTTGTAATTGCTACAAATAAACCCCCTCAGTGTTCTGTGTTGCTATGGAAAAATAGAAGAATTTTGTAGCCACTTTTTAAAAGTATTACCTTTGAGTTTATAAAACAGTGTCCTCTGTGTAATGTATGATAAAGCATTGTGTGACCTGGAGTAGAAAGCTTGGAGATCCTACTTCAGTTCATGGAGATCCTCCTTCAATTCATCCTGCATAAGGAGAGATGGGGCTGTTCCCTCTGCTTCTGGCTGGGTCCTGGGAAGGAGCTTGGCTGCACTGGAATGAGCCAGGCCAGCTCTGCTCTGCTCTGTGCTGCTGCAGGGGCTGGCATCTTGTGTTTAATGAGCTTCTGGTCCATAAACCCACCTTGGGTCAATCAATGAGAGTCAGAGGCACCGGGCTCGGGCAGGCTGTGTGAGATGGAACCAAACCTGGAGCTGTTATCAGTTCCTTATCTCAGCACTGCCAACAGACTCCAGAGCTCCTGGAAAAAAAAAACCAAAAAACAAAAACAAAGCAGCAACAGCAAACTCATTCAGACAGGGAAGTCACTTGAGACTGATCCTTATGAATAACAAGCAATTTTCCTGGTGGTGCAGCTGCATCTCTTCCAAGCTGTTGTTGCTCCTTATCTCGTGTGCTCCTGGGGATGAAACTGAGCAGCACCAGCACTCAGAGCACATCAGGTTAAGCTGCTGCCCCAAATTCTCAAACAAATACCTGCAAACAGAATCCAAGTCTGCTTGGAATGGGGAGTTCAGCTGTTCAGAAAAAACAGTGACACATATACAACTTGGTGACAAGTGATTAAAATCATTGAAGCAAAGGAAAGGGAAAAAAAAATCAAGCTGTTATTAATTTAAAGTGACTTCAAAAAGCAGTTGCTAAGTCTCTAGTGATTTTTTTGATACCTGTCCAGGCTACAGGTGGTTGGTAAGTGCTTAATAAAGCACCTGTTCATCAGCTCAGTTCCTCGTGATTTTAACTAAAAAATAAATTACTGCTATAATTTAAAAATAGCAACTTATTTGTTAAAACGTTGTCCTGGTTTCAGCTGGGATGGAGTCATTTTTCCTCCCAGGAGCTGTGATTTAGATTTGGGGTAAGAACAGTGTTGGTAACACCCTGATGGCTGAGTAGTTGTTTGTTTACTTTTTTTTTCCCCTTTCCTTTCCATCCAAACTGTCTCCATCTCAACCTCTGAATTTCCCTTTTTTTCCCTTATTCTCTCCCATCCCATGAGGCAGGGAGGGAGCTGTGTGCTGTTCAGCTGTCTCTAGGTTAAACCATGACAAGTGTCCTGCCAGATGTTGCTGTACAGTGATGCCCAATTGCACAGGAACTATAACAGGCAAATGTTCAGAGTTTTCATCTGGATTGCTTTATTAATGGATTCATCATTACAGACCTGGGGTACTGTGAGAAAGCAGAAAGAATAATGGATCTTGATGTTCCTCTGTGAGACAAGTGCAGGGCTGTCTCTGCCTGATATGCAAAACAGTGCCAGCAGGATGAACACCTAGAAAAGTGTCTCATTAATATAAAATGTATAATTAGAGTTGGTCCATTTATTTCAGGGAAAAAAAACATCGCTCCTAACAAAAACATGTACTGCAGAAACATTTTTTGTCAGATGTTGAAATTAGCAAAATAAAACCTAGGAAAGCCCCCAGTTATTTCCCATGTTTGCCTACTTCCCACTGTGAAAATGCATAAATCAGCAATGGAATCAACAAATGGAATCAACCATTCTCACATCATCTGTAAAAACAATGTAAAGTTTCAAATGAAACAAAATCATGATTGTTTAAAAGATAATTAGAGAGGAAAGATGTTCCAGAAGTTTTTCTCAGCATTAGTGCCAGACTGCCTCTAAAATAAACCTTCTCTTATCCTGCTTTATATCCAAAGGGTAGAGCACCCTGGAAGCCTCTACTTGCTGAAGAAATAAGAGTTTCCTTTTTCCCCAGGAGAAAGAAAAGTGGAACAAATTGTGAGACAATCATTCAATGCATTCTCCTTTTCTCCTGGGCAGAGCCCTCTCCTTGCTGACCTGCACTTGAGCCTTGTTTGTGTTTGTGCTGCAGGAGTCAGCAAAGCTGTCCTGGGGGCAGGGTCACACCCTCCATCCAAATTTAAATGTCATTCAGAAATGGAAAGGGCATTTCACTGAAATGGAAGGAGGAAATGGTGGAGAAGGAGGGAAAAACAAGAGGAAAAGGGAGGTTAGGAAACACCAACTATTACAGCTTTAATATTGTGCCAGGATAGGAAATCTCTGTGCCCATGACTATTTAGAAAGTCACCAGGTAGAGGTAAATTAAGAGCTAAAGTCAGTAGTGAGAGTCCTGATAATTGCTGTTATTGTCCCTCTCCTCAGTCCTGCCTGAGCCAAACCCACACTCAGTAGAGCAGCAGGAGCCATAACCTGGTGTGGATAAATAGACTTGGAATGAGCACACATGCACCTGGTGAGCATTTTCCATAACTGTTTGTAAATGTTGCTAAGTTGTTGTGTGTAGTTTCCAATTGTGGCCCTTTTGTTCAATCCTGTTGTGTTCTAAAGATATTGCTATGTCATTAAATTGACATTTCTTTGACTTACTGGTAGAATATAATGATTATACTCTTCCTTGTGAGTTGGGTATTTTCTAGCTAGAGTTAAAATGCTGTTTCCTATCCCAGTTGTGCAGGCAAGAACAGAGATCAAATATAGTGGATTTGAAGGTTTTGGGGAAATGAACATTTGAGAGAAGATGAATTTGAATCTTGAGGTCCTGGTGGTTTGCCAGGTAGCTCCACCACCAAACCATCTTGTGCCTCCATCACCTCTCCTGTAAAATGGAGCTCTCTTTTATTAAGGCTTTATAGATCTCTGCAATTTTTATTTGGTGTTGCTCTTCTGCCCTTCACTTCTGTTATCTTTTGTTGTATTTTAGAGCAGAAACAATAGACCTGTGCTACTCAAACATCCACAACTTGTGAGGGGTCCTTCACTTGCTATTGATAATAAAAAGGGAAGCAGTGGATATTTTGATTCTGTTCTACCTAGATAAGGTGGCTGTGATGGGTGAGTTAATACCAAATAAGTAGAGCAGATGTAGTAATAAATTACTGCCTTGACTGACTTGACATGTCTCCACCCATGTGCTGAGGATGAGTTGAGAGATGTGTGTGTGATTAACATTGGGTGGTGATTAAATGGGTGGTGTCTGAATTAGCATTTTCTGCTGTAGGCACTGGAAGCTTCTATATTTTGCAGCAATACTTAGCAATTAAATTGCACTTTACATCATCAAAGTACTCAGAACATGGAGATTATGTTCCATTAGAAGCAAGGATAGGTTTTCTTTATATGGGAGACAGAGAAAATGCCCAGTGTGACCATGAGCATGGAAGTGGCAGTGGCAGAGCTGCCAGAAAGACACTGCAGTTCCATATTTTATGATAGGGTATTTTTGATAATGAATATTGTTACCTAAGGGTTGCCTGGCTGAGAACCTGAATGTGCTGGAGGAAGAGCTGCTTATTCTGCCAAGTGCAAGGACTTGTTCCTGTGAACATTCAGGTTTGTACCTGGCTTAACTTTGAGCAGAGGACCACTTCCCCTTGATTCCCACAAATATGAACATGGGTCAGAGGCAAAACATGATGTGGGTTTTCATTTCCCTTGGTATGTGCCTGAATGTGACACATGCAACTAGCCCTAGCAGAGTCTGGTAATTTTTCACCTAATCTCTATTTTCTTAGGTGTGCTCTGCTGTTATTGTTTGAGTTTCTTTGGTTAGGGCTTCTTCTTTCCAAAACATGCACTTCTAAATCATTTCTTCATGTGGTCTCACCCAGTTTTTTTGATTTATGAGAACAGGACTCTGAGTGTTCTGTCAGGTTTTGCAGCATCCATGCCCTGGTGAGGAGAAACAACATTTTGGTAAATTTAAATGGCAAATATGAATGCAAACTGATAGACCAGGGAAAAAATAAGGAGACAAAGCAGAAAAAGTGAGAGTGTAAAAAGGATTTCAGATCCTTGGATTTTCTTTGTCTTTTTACCTGAACAACCCTGGGGGATGTGGTGCTGTTGGTGTAAAGTGAGGTTGTGTCTGTGCTGCTGTGCCTGTGCCAGCAGAGGAGATGTAGCAGGACAGACCAACAGGACACAGGCCAGCACAAGCAGAGAATTTCCCATTCATCTATTTCATTTAGGGTAGATACTCTTTGTTACCATATTTTTTTAATAATTGCAATTTTAATAATTTCTGTTTCTTTTGAAATACTTCATATAGGCAAGAATAATTTCAAAAAATATTGTGTGACATTAAACTTGAACAAATGAATCAGTGGAAAAATCTTGAGTGATTCTAAATATTTGCTAAGAATCAGCAACTCTGAGTGCACACAGTAGCACTGCAGGAGCTCAGCCCTTCATTCTGTTGGAGATCAGCTTCCTTTAATCCAGACCTATTTCTGACACAGTTTTAATAGCAGCAGTTACTCTAATAGAAGAATGTGATGAATTCTTTTTTTCTTTACCATTGTTTCCTATTTTTTCTTCAAAGAAACCTTCATTTTTATATTTACAAGAGAGAAACTGAATGCCTTTGATCTCTACAATATATGTACTATTTATACCAGAGATGGGGAAACTGTTTTTGTCTAATTATTTTTGACATCTTGCAAATATTCACAAAATTCTTCCTGGGGATTAAAAAGATCCACAGAGTTCAATCTCTTTGTGACAAAGAAATGTTGTTCTCAAAAGGCAAAACAATTGTTTGTTTGTTTTCTCTTAGAGAGATCCTAGACATTCATCTTCCAACATGGCACATTTTATCTGAGATAGCACAGGAACACATCCCATTTTTAGAATATCAGTAAGTTTCCATAAATAGAGCTGTACCTTAAAAGATCAAAATAAAATAGTGATAAAAATGGAGTGCATTTGAAAAGCATCAAATCCACCCTTTCAGAATGTGAGACTCCAGCTTTGGAGAAACTGTTCACTGCAGAAGCTCCCATTTTAGGATGTAATTTCTTTGGGCTTCTGTTAAGTCACTTATTAGAACAAAGTTTGTGAGGTGGTCACTGCTGCACTTCCCTCCATTGTCTTGCAGAGCATCTATTAATTTACATGTCTTTATTTATTCATTATGCAAAGTGAGTGCCATGTGAGTAATTACACTTCCACTTCAAAAGAAGAGCCAGGGCTACCAATTCTCTCAAAGACTGAGACTCATCTGTGGGTTTTTATAGTGTCAAGTGAATCAAATTAATATGAGTCAAGTGAACAGGAGTTCTTCAGTTTTCACCAGAAAATTCAGGTCTTCACAGTTTCAGAATCTGGTCCATATGATCAAAAAAAGGAGAAGCTGCAGTTCATTATTCAAAGCTCATTTTGACTTCCTGATGGAATAGGTAATATTTGGGATAAACAATTGTTATGAAGTCCACAGAAATCTCCTAAGAATTAGCAGGAGGGAAGGAATCAAATAAGTGATCCCATCAGGAAACACCACCAATGCCAGGCAGTGGATTCTGTCTTGGTTGGGAAAAATTCAGCCATTTTGGAGACTTCTGAGCAATTTCTCTAGTGAAAATGGAAAATTTCTGTGTTCAGCTATGCTCTTTGCTGAGTTTTCTGAGAGTTCTTTTCAACTTATGCAAGTATGCACAGACAGATCAGATAAAATAATAACATAAATTTTCCCATCATTGCCAAAATTTTCCTTTTTCAACAAGCCTACAAAGTGTGGAAAAACAGAGCCATGAGTGGTTCTGTACTCCAGAGTAGATATTTTGCTACCTTTTTAAAATGTATTTTGAACATGGAGCTGAGAGAAGCACTATAAAATTGACATACGTAATGTCTTCAATAATACAGACACACAGACATTATTTCCTCAGTAAATCTTTGGGGCTCTTGGAGGAGTTGTATTTCTCAGACATGACATGAGTCAGACGCTGCAGCAAATTCCAGGCAATCCATTAAGGATGTCACACCCTGCTCTTCACTCCATGTCCTTCCCAAGGTGAGCACCAGTGTCATCAGCAAGTGGTTTGTGAAGGTGTCTGTGAGTGCTGGCAGGTAAATAATTTTTTTAAAGCCAAGTTAACAGTCCATGTAATCATGTGCATCAATCTGACTTGTGGAGAGGCAGCTGCTCTGCTCAGCCTGCCCTGGTGAGGAGCTCAGGATGGGCAAGACTAATGGGAGGCTGACAAAGGGGCACAGAGGCAGAAAAGAAGGGTTATAAACCCCCAAAGTGTGAGAGACAGAGGAGCTCTGCTGGCCCTGTGCAAAGGGAATGGGAGTTATCACAGGTTTGAAGTGGCTGTTTAGATAAGTCTTCTAAAATTGCTGGAAGAGCTGTAATGCTCCTTTCTGAGAGAAAAAAGCAGCAAAATATCTGAGCTGGCAAAGCTGTGTACAAGAAATCTGTGTGGCTGCAAATGCCTTTCAACCTTTTGATGATATCTGCATCAGATGTTAGGTGCTAATGGCTGTGGGGCAAGCAGAGCCTGATCCTGCAGAACAATCCCAGCTCTCCTCTGTTTGGAAGGGCTCCTTTAGGCCCTGACAACTTTTGTGAGTGTCAGTCACCAAAGAATGAATCTCCCTGGGTGTTTCAAAAGGCCTGGCATAAACCACATGGCAAAAAGTGGCATTTCTGTTACAGGGAGATGCTGTGTCACAGCTTTCTAATAAAGACCAGCTGGAAAAATCCACCATCCTTCCTGCAAGAGGTGCCTTGAGCACCAGACTGAGTGCCCAGTGTTATATTCTGTGATCAGATAGGTCCTGGTGGCAGCCCATGGCTATGGATAGGTTCATTAGGTCTCCCAGTATGTTTTTACAATAAATAGTATTTTTTAAAGTACAATTTAATGTCTCCTACTGAAGCCTGATATATTGCACTAGGGACCACTCATTTAATTAAGTTCCTTTTTCTCCTCTGTGCTACCCTTGAGAAGCAGAGTCCTCCTGTGCTTGGGCCAAAGAGACCAGGAGCTCCTGGTGTCCCTGTGGGGGACTTGGACATCTCCCACCCCTTCTCCCAGCATTCTACACAAAGACTTGAAACCCCTCCCAGTGCTTAGAACATCCATCCTCTGTACTTCAGATGACTTTTCACTGCTTTGCCTTCAGCACAACTGCAGAGCTTCCATCCCCTCTGTCACAGCTGCAGCTGGTGTGGCTTTTCCAAGTGAGTGATGGCCCAGTGCTGTCACTCTAAGGATATATTACTCACTCAGGGTATTTGCATCTTGAGCTGGACTGACAAGAAGATGAAAAGGAGGCTTGGTTGTGTGGCCAGCTTTTGTTTTATAATTTAAAAGAGTTTTTATATTCATGCATAGCATCCCTGTTTCAAAGTGTCCCTATTTCATCCAGAAGTTGGAAAAATTTATAGCTCCCAGATCCCACATTTTCTTTAAAATACTGTGTAATAATCACAATCAGGACACTGATGAAGAATAATTAAAAATCTATTTCTTATTGACCATTTGTAGTTTAAAACCATTTCACTAATAGGATAAACCAAGCACATGGAAAACAGAAGACAAATTAATTTTGCCACTTTTACTGCAAGTCCTCCAAGTGAAATGTTTCACACGATGGCAGAAGGAAGTAAAATTTTTCACAGATGCTTCTGTTTTCTGCTTGGAAGGCAGGTATCTAAAACCAGCCCAGATTCATGTTTTGAGAAATGCAGGGATTCCAGCTTAGAGCTGAGAGATCACTGAGGCCATTTTGAAAGGCATTGGTTCAGTTTTAATCAATGTGAAGAAACCCCTGCAGCCAATCCTTCCTTGTCCTGCAGAACTCCAAGGCTCTGCCAGGGCTCAGCCTCACATGTGCTGTGAGTACTCAGGGAAATGTGATCCACACACACACAAAAAAAAGGTTAGTATAAATTAAATAACAAATTTTACCACTTTCTGCAGTGTTCCATCAGCAACTTGCACATTTTTGCAGATGCTCCCCAAAAGTGTCCTTGGCACGGGCCACACAAACACAGGGAGCAGCAGAAGGCACCAGCAGGTGTCTGCATGAAATCCTGCTCCTGGAGAGATTTCCAAAAGCAATTGCACTGCCATACCTTTGATCTTTTCCCCAACCAAAAACAAGTTGTGGGTTTGTTTTGTCATTTTTGGTTTTTTTTTTCCTTTCTCTTGCGATCCATTCCATAGCCACGAATGCATTTTACAGAATTTCTGCCCTGAATGTTTTTCAGCTGCCATGAGGTATTTGAAACCTGACTGGCAAGGCTAAATATCTTCCACTCTTGTCTATAGGCTAAATATATTTAGCAAGGCTAAATATCTTCCACTCTTGTTTAAAGGATCTTCCATTCTTCAAGTCATATCACATGGCTCTGAGTTTTAACACAAGATCTCAAGCACCACATCAACCTCCTGTAGCTGAGTAGCAGAGTCAATTTTAATTTAAGCCTTTAAAGATCAGGTGGACATTTGGAATTTAGAAATTTTGTCTTGTGAACTGACATGGATGCCATGCCAGATCAGCAGCTGACCAATACAGATATACAGGTTCTAGTAACAAAAATAAATACACATTCCTGCATGCTGAAAACCCTCAAGTACTTACACAGAAACATATATCCCATGGTACACCTCAGGTGTGCCATCTGTCCTGCTACCTTGTTAGCAAATACAAAGATGCAATATCTGCTCAGAAACATTTACCATCTGAAGTGAATAAAGAAATGATGGTGATATTGTGGAAGAAAGGTTTGTCCACACCTAAGGAAAATCAGGTTGTGAGCACAGGGAGTGACAGCGTTTCTGCTGTGCCATGCATCTCCCTCTCCACAGCAAGGGCAACCTTCCTGCCCTGTTTCCATAATGAGCTCAGAGAGAAGATCGGGGTTCAATGCCCAGCATTGAGGTTTGTGTTTACAATTAGTTGTTATTGAGGTTCTTAAAGCCTTGCTCTTGGTGATGGTATTATTTTATTTGTTTCTGTGCTCTTGCATTTGTCATGGCAATGGAGAGTCCATTTTTTAACTGGCACAACTGGATTTGAAGAGGGATCATCTGGGCTGATTTTTAATAGCTGCTGTAATTGCTAGAGAGATCTGGATAATGTCTTCCCACAAGGAAGGCACAAGGTAGTCCATGATGGGATAAAGAAAGAAAGAAAGAAGTGGTCCATCAGAAGGTTTTCTGGCAAGAACTGAGCCATGGTATGAAAAATGTGACAGCACCCAGGATGGAAAGGGAAGCAAGGTTCCAGATGACAGGGCATGCAAATAAGTTTCTCATGCTTGTAGGCACCACAGTAATTCTCATTTTTTAATCCAAAAAGAATTGTTACATCATTTCCTTCCGTGGCAAAAGCTGACTTAATAACACGACCTTGTTCTGCTGCTCAGGGTCACCCGCTCACACAGGCTTGTCCTTTCTCTCTTGTTCAGCCCTCCTGCCTTGTCCTTTCCCCAGCAGTCCGGGTCACTTTCCAAGTGCCTTCCCTCCCTGTGTAAGAGCTGCCCTGGGCCCTGGCTGCTGCTCTGCTTCCCCCAGTTAGAGCCTCTCCTCAGCATCTCCTGTCAGTCACTGCCGTGCCAGGGGTGTTGCTCCCAGCAATGCCAGTTCAACAAAGAGGAGACAAGCAGCCTAATGCTTGCCAGCAGCTGCAATGAGGCTGGGCCACAGCGGCTCTTTCAAGTGTTTTAGGCATTTCTGAAATATTCACACGTACAAGAACAAATCCCTGCACGTGAGCGCGGGCGACAAAGCCACACCTGCGTGTCCCTCTTTGGTAGCAGCTGCAGCTCATTCCTGCTGCTAGAGGCAGGGATGTTCACTAATTGGGTGGAAGGCTTTGGCACTTCCCTGTGCATCCTCTGCTCACCTGGAAAGCAGAGCCAGCCCAGCCCTTCCCAGCTCCTCAGCACCATGGACAGGGAGGAGCTGGAGCAGCCCAGCCCTCGGAGTGTGCAGGGCCCCAGCCCCGCCATGGAGTCATTGCAAAGCAGGGGAAACAGCTGGGCTGTGTTTGAGAGGCAGGGATTTATCATTCTTGCAAGGAAGGGAGGACAGGAGTGTCCCTGTGGAACCCCCCCTGCAGACACTGCCCAGTGCCTCACACAGGTTCTCCTTCCAAGCAGCCTCTGCCACAAAGGAGATTTCCCTCCCCGTTCCTGCTGCTGCTGCAGCTCCACAGCAGTTTAAACTTGCCAATTTACAGCTGCAGCACCAGCTTTAGATTTCATTTTCTCAGAAGTGTTGGATGAGAAAAAAGTGTCTCCTACCCTAGCAAGACTGACTTTGACTCTCTAACCTGATATTAAGGGCTGACACGTTAATTTCTTCCTACATTGTTTAGAATTTCCTGATCATAGACTCCCTAACTAGAACATAAATTCTGGAGATGGGGTGGTGGTGTTGTACATCACACACTGTTTAACACTGACACAAAATCCTTCATCTTCAGCAATGCAAATTTCCTGCAGATATATGATCCAGTTTATGTGTGTGCATACTAAAACCACACAAAATAGTTGAGTCATTGCTTCAAAAATCCATTCCAAAAGTTAAAAAAAAAATTAATCCCCACTGCCAGTTTCCTGTCCTCACAAACATTTCTGGTTACTAATATTCATTTAAACTTGTGTTACAGTACTGTGTTTTAAATGTACATGTGAAGATGTGCTCCAGTATATAATGTTGTATTTATACCAGTATGAAGTTCACTACCCATGTCAAAAAAAAACTCTTTGCATTAAAGGGCATCAAAAAGTCCTCTTCACTCTGGGGTTCCACATTTCCTTTAAGCCACTTGCAGTGGCCTTGCAGATCACAGGTGGGTGACAGTGTGGGTACATTATCTAGTGCATTCCCCTCTTGATTATCAGGGATATTTTTACCATTCCTACCACATGTCTTAAATTATTCAGTGATGATTCCACTGTATCCATAGGCAATCTGATCCCTTACCAACATTAGAAAACTGACTCTTTTCATTTTCCCTCCATAAAGGTGAAATGCTACATTTCCTATCATGGTCTCTATACCCAGGGAGAGCAATTTGATGGTGACATGTTTGGAATATCTTGTAGTCCTCATTTACCCTCAGTGTTGTCTTTGCTTCAGCAGAGCAGTCCAGGTCTTTTGTTCACATCTGCTGCCATTTTAGTCCCTCTTCTCTGACTTCATTTTTTTCAACAACTTTCCCAAAACATGAATTTCACATCCAGAGATAATTTACTTCAGCTGAAGTGAACAAATAATTGCTGTCTGTATTTTACCAAGACTGCATTTATTTTACTTTTTCTTCTGCAATAACGTGGCCTTATTGACTGCCACAGAGTTTATGGTCAATACACAGAGAGAATCCCACAGTTCCCACAAAACTTCTGCATTATGATGCATGTTACATACTTTTCTGACTGCAGTATTTAGCAATTATTCAATTGGATTTCATCTTGAATTTGTCTTGTATCTGGTTGGCCAATCATTCATGGAAAAGCTCAGCCTCATGATGGAAAGGGGTAGGATATAGAACATTTCACATGATCAGGTTTGCTAAGGAGAGGAAATGGGTTCTGTAATGCTGCACCTGACATGAATGGCTTTGGATTTGCATTCCAGATCTCTTGGTAGTTCCCTATTAGAATAATACTCAAAAAAGAAGGAAACAATAAATGCTAAATGCTAATAGAAAGTGTTGAAAATTATTTGGGGGAATGTGGCTCCTAGACCTGGCTAGATTTATAGCAATGTCAATATGTGAGGGATTTTTAAGCATCATTATATACTGTATTCCTGTTGATGCTTCTCCACTTATTGCTGTGGTAATGCATTTGGCACAAGGGACATATATAATGCTAACATTCCTATGATATACATACCCAATAAAAGCTTTTTCAATTTCATTATTTTGACAGGCAGATTCCATTAATACATCCACAACAATAATGTTCCTTTTCTTCAGGATCTAAGAGAAGAGGATTATTAAAAATTACAGACAATGCCCCTATACACTTAATCTCTCCAAATTCACTTTACAATTGCTGTCAGCATCAATAATGTCAGCCAGTATAATCAGGTTTGTATAAAACATCAGAAGTTGTATATTTTCCAAATGGGATTTGTTTCTCCATCTACCAATGCAGATGTTTTGGTTTGGGGCTTTTCTGTGGTTTGTTTTTATGTCAGAGAACACAAGAGCTGTGACACAGCCAGGCTGCAGCTCCTCCATCCTGAACCCTTGTCCACCTTCCAGTTTCCAAATCCGTGTGTTAAATCATGAGAGGAGGAGAAGAGGAGGCAGCTCCAGCAGCCCCTGTCCCTCCTCAGCTGCCTCAGGCTGGTGAGCAGCCAGGAGCACCAGGATTTCCCCTGGGCAAATGGCTGCAGACTTTCCTGAGAACTCATTTGTTTCTACCACTTCTTTACTTCTCAGTACAAAACAGAAGTTAAAAGAATTCCTGTGGCCAAATGATACTGCAAGTAATTTTTCCCCCAGTTTAGTGTGGATTTTAAAGGATGTTTGTTGGCCTGTTATTGGGGTTGGTATTTCCAGTGCAGGACAAATATTCCCATCACTGACAAGACAAGGATGCTGCAGGTGCAGCTGCTCTGGTAGAATTGTGAAACACAGCTACAGCTTGGGAAATTCAGCTCCTACTAATTTCAATACATGGAGCAATTGAATCCTTTTGAAATCCATATATTCCTTAAGACATTCTTTAATACAGATTTACAAAAAAAACCACACTATCTTCATGTGCAATGTTCTTAAATCAAACTATGCCTAGTGATTTAATCTTTATTTTCTTTTATTTTTTCTCTATTTTCTTTTATTTTTTTAAATCTAACCTTGTATGTAACCTTGTATTTAATCTACCTATGTATGTAACATTTCTAAAATCAGTTTCTCTCATGCCTTTGAACAAAACAACTGCGTGCAGCCCCTTTCACACCAGACTTATCAGCTAATCTATCAAACAAAATACAATTTATTTTTTCCATTAAGTTCCTGGAAAGTCAAGCTAAGTGAGAGCAACTGGAGTTTGTTGCTGGACTCTGATATGTTTTTCCAACAATCTAGGAGTTGTCAGACAATGATTGCTAAGATACAGGGGCATTTGTGTCTGAAATCTGAAGTGGTTGAAAGTGGGAAGTGTTTTACACACTGCTGAATGGTGTCTGTACAACAGGTTTCCATAGCATGTTGTTAATGGTGATTGCTTATCAGCACCCACTTTAGATGGAAAAAAGGGCTTTTATTCTTTTATATTCTGGTGTTGTCTAAATTTATTGCAAGTACCTCTGACATGGGGAAATAACAGAGAACGGCCCCAGTGTTGGGGCAATGAAATGTGGATGTCACCCGTGTTTGGTGGGGTTCACAGCCATGGTGAGCCCTGCTCCCAGCACAGCCAGGGCTCCCCTCACAGCCTCTGACTCCTCTTTTTCAGCTCCCAGTGTGAGGCAGACACATGGGAGGGGTGTGCAGGGATAGAGATCCAAAGGGGGCTGCAGACGCTGACAGACACGGATTAAACTGCTCTGCAGTCACAGACCCTGAGTGGTTGATTCTGCACCTGGGGACATTGGCTGCTCCTGCTTAGAGAGGCACCGTCAGTCTGTCTGTCTGCTCCAGACACTGAGTGCCACCTGCTGAGCACCCACAGCCCAGGAGCTGCCAGAACCCCAACCTTAGCGGGGATGCACCTCAACAGACACCACCACTGCAGAGTCTCAGTTCTGACCTACAACATACAGAACCCCTCTCAGAATAGGCGGAAAACAGACTCAGAAAATAGACTGAAATCTCTGTGCAGGTGTAGGGATGTTTGGTTAAGTTGTGGTTATTCCCTCAGCTGTCCTGCATGGTCGTGGGAGTGCTTTAATAAACAGAGGTTCAGGGAATCTGAAAAGCACTTGGTATTTTGCTAAAGGTTCCAGAGGTGTGTTCTGGTTAAATCTTGATTAAGATCAGAAGCTAAAAGTAGAGAAGCAGTTGAATGTGTTGATATTTAGCAAAATAAAACCTGTTTACATGTCTGATAATCATCTCAGTTAAGCAAAACAAGAAAAAAATAAAAGGCACCTCCAAATTTTCTTACCAAGGAAACTTTGTGCTCAGTTCTCTGAAAATGTGCTTTGTGCGGGACCAACAAACCCTTAAGTGACAAATACTAGAAGAGCACTGTCAGAAGTAGCTGGATTTAATAATGTATTTAATATTCTATCATACACCAGACAGAGCTATCATTCTGCATCCTTAGAAACTGCGCTGTTCTCTCAGCGAGACAGAGAACAATACAGAAATAACAGTGAGAGGGATTCTTGACAAACTGCTACCAAAGAGGTTATGCAAATGCACAGTGTGCTGCTTGCAGCTCCTTTTCTCCCAGCAAAATGGCATCTCTGTGCCAAAAGGAGCTGGGCATGACCTCTCTGATGGCTGGGATAGGACAAAGGGATTCCAGTCAAAAGGCAGAAATGCTGAAGTTCCACTAAAAGCAAAACAAATTCAAGAAAGGAATCCCACTCAGCTTTGAATTTCACTGCAGCAGGAGATTAGAGGCTGAAAATGTGCTTCAAATGACTACACAGAAAACTTTGCAACTGTTCTGCAAGAGGGATTTGCCTGTAAGCAAAAAGATACAGATTTGCCCACCTTGCTTAGAGCCAGTGGACACAGAATTAATAACATGACTTTCCTTGCTTCAGAGAGCTCCAATTCAGATAGCTGGCAACAAAAAATTAAGAAAGTGAAATTAAGTAAAAACAGTTCAAGGTCAAAAGATTTTGCAAGTGATGAGCTGACACTGGAGTTATGTATATTGATCAGCATCTCATGAACAAAGGATTTGGGCTGGATCTATACTTTATTGCAAACCTTTCTTTCAAACTATCAGATTTTTGTGTTTATAGACCAGATTTGTAATTTAAGGGGAGGATTTAGGAGCCTAAAGGATGTAAGCACTCAGCTGTTTATGAAGTTCAATGGCATTTGAGTGTCTGACTCCCTCAGGCTCTGGTCTGAATTTGTAACTTATTGACAATGGTTTTTCAGCTCAGGAAGCACAAAATGGTTGCCCTTTACAGTAACAGAATATTTGCTTCATAGCCATAACAATAATCTAGCCTGACTTCCAGGGACTGTTTTGTGGTCACAATCAGGATGACAAAATGTATCTCAATGGAAAATCCAGCTCTGTGGATATGGGGATGATTATTACAGATTTACAATCACAGGTTTCTGCCAAAAAGATAATATCACCTCCTCCAGCTTCTCACACCCAAAAAACCTTTTTACTCTCCCTGACCACATCTCTTCAGCAGACCTTCAGCCCAGGCCAGAAATGCTTCCTCAGCATCTCTGACCTGGGCCTGATCCAAGGCTTTATTCCCAGCTCTCTCTCCCCAGGAGTTGGTTTGCTTCCAGAAATCAGCCCAGTCCATCATCTCAGTGCTGCTGTCCAGCTGGGAGAGCCCAAATTACACCTTAGGCCATAAACCCAAGAGTTGGGTGTGATGTGGATGGACCTGCAGAGCTGGGTGAAGATTCAGTTTGATTTGTGGGCTTCACAGGCAGATGTTGCAGGAGTAAATTCCAGTAAATATCAGCATGTGCACAAAAAGCTGTGTCCCTTTGCAAGGGAGCTGACTTGTCTGGAGAACAAACAGGGCTGAGAGACACATCCTGCTGCCCTGAGAGCTGGGCTGGCCAGGGGAGGCAAATAATGCCTGGTTTATGATTCTTCATGTTAGATAAAGGATATTAAAGTTCATAGCTGTCACTGCATAACATCCCCTGACTGCTAAAATATCTGTTATAAAGTGCAAAGAGACAGCAGGGAAATGGGAAGGCTTTGCAATGGGGCCAAAACAAGGATGGATGTAGCTCTGATGAGAGCATTTATTAACGTCCCTGAGCTGCTCTTGCAACACAATGCCCACAAACAGTGATTATTGCTTGGCTGAGGGTGTGAGGAGGGAAATTCTAAGGCAAAGTTAATTTACATCTTAAAATAGTTTCCTCTTAAAAGACACACCATGGTAACAAATCTGAGGATTGTAATGATTAATGTCACCACACTGTGCTGACTTTACTGCCTCGTCATTAAATGGAAGGTGTTCAGTTGGATGGCCCTTGAATATGATAATGGTTTATGCATTAACTCCTTCACCTTGCAATTTCTTGACCTATTTTTCATTTTTAGAGGCACATAATGATAGAATGTGTACAGTAGCACAAACTGGAAACAGTCCCTGAGTTGTCCTGGGGGAAGGAGAGACGCTGTTGCTACTGGTTTTGCATAAGCTTTTCTTGAGCATTAAAAAAATCCCAATAATGATGTTCCTGAGCTGTGTTAAAACCACCTACATTGAAAGATCTTGGGACTCTGAATCAGTAAATTTGTGTGTTTGGGTTTTTCACCTGTTTCTGTGAATGTCTCACTCTGATGTTTGCCAAGCATCTTGCACCAACTATTTGAATGCCTAAAGTTACCATCCAAGTTCAACAAGATACTGAAATAAACCTCGATTTTTCATCTCCCACACTCCCCATTCAAGTCAAGCACAGGATTGTTTCACTGCCATCATGGTCTTGTTAGCAAATATCCAGCAACCTCATAGCAGGGTGTCACTTTTCCTCCTCATTTCTCATATAACTGGCTTCTCTACATGAAAGCACAGACTATAAATAATATTGGCTCTTTAGCTTAAAAAATGCATATCCTGATGAATATCCTGATGAATATTTATTCAGCACATTAAAAATACCATCCATGCCTGCCTTTCATTTGGCTCATAAACCTGAATATTGCCAAAAAACTAAAGACAATATTTATTCAGCACATCAGCTCAGCATCAGCTGAGGAAACTTCATATTTCTGTTTAGGATACGTCCACACTTCCTATTACTTCCCTGTCAAAACACTTCAGAATCTCTGGAAGTATTTCTTTGAGACAGGAAGGACAGTTCCCATTTCACAGCTGGAGAGATGTAACAGACAGATTTATGACATTTAATTTCCACTAATTCCAGTGCAGGTAGATGCTGAATAGTTTATTAAAATCTGCCTGCATGTCACTTGCCCAGGGTCACAGAGGAGCCTGACAAAGTGTGATTTTCAGAGCTGTGGCTCAGCAATGAACCTGCTGGAACACAAACCTTCCTGATTTTCCCTTCATGCTGAGGGCAGTTTATTTTAAATACCATGACCAGGTGTATAGAGCAGCATTAGCTCAGGTTTTCAGTTCAGCCTGAGCCAAACCTTCCCCATTATCCATCATACCACAGTGGTATTTGCTCTCTCACTCTGCTTTGGAGCCACCTGGATCTTCAAGCAAGAAAACTGAAATCATTCCTTAATTACTGGCCTTGGCAGTGCAGCCCAGCTCCTGTGCTGGATGCAGGCTCCAGTTACCTTTCCCTGTTCTCTTGGCACAAGATGCAAACACAAACTGCCTCCTGCAGCTGAGATCCTGATTTTCCTGGGAGGAGCCAGTGCTGTGTGTGGAGAGGGATTCTGCAGTTCCACTCTTCCCTGCATCAGGCAGTGATGTCTGTTTGCAGCCACACCCTGCCCATGACAGGCTCTGCTAACAATTCATATCAAACCTCTCCAGCTGTTCAGTGTTGAGTCACCCACAGCTCCTTCTCCTTGTTTGTTCCAGTTGGGATTTGAATCCTTTCTACTGTGATTTCTGAGCATCTCTGAGGAAGGAGCTGCCCAGATTCTACAGTCCAGACTTTCTCACCCTCCAAGATCATGGGGAAAGTTAAGCTTGTTTTTTCCCAATTCCAGATGTCTCCTTCTGAATCCAAACTTTCCAAAACATCCTCTCTTCAACAAGACACGGTTCCCACTGTGTCCTGGTGGCATCAGTGAGAGGAATGTCCTGGTCACAGTCAGGGATGCTCTGCCCCAGAAATGTGTGGGGCCCCATCCTCTCTCTTTGCTTAATTCCATCACTCTGGCTTTGCCAGAATCATCCCTGATTTTCCCTAAAATAACAAAAAGGAGAATCAGCCATTGGAGTGGGAAATTCTTCCCACTGTAGATGGAAATAGGACTTCACTTGTCACTACTGCTTTCAAATGAATTTCTAAATGAAAAAAAGCCTTTTACACTGTCAGTACTGAAACATGGGGATGACAGGTTCTGTTGGTTTTCCATCAGTTACAGCCTGTGTCAGCAGCTTTGCAGGATCCAGGATACACTCCAGTTTCTACACTAAAAGCCATTTCTTTATGTTGCCTTTCTGCTAGGAGCAACTGTGAGTGCCAGTGCCTTGTAATATGTTTGCTATTATTTTTTCCATATATAAAATTCTGTAACATGCTCTTTACAAGATTTGTTGGTGCAGCTTCCACAATCACCTTGTACTCTTTTCTTTATCTCTCCCAAATGCAATTCAATTAAGCAGTTTGATGGTGTTTGTATTAATCTCAGCAGCATTCTTGGCAAGGTGACAAGCTGTACTGGGCTGAGATTTTGTGGGTTTATGATGGTCCTGGCTACAGCTGATGGTTTTTAAACAAAATGTCTGAAAACAAAAACATGGATGCTTTTAAGCATGAGATTGCTATCTCTGGCTATGTAGAAGTTATTCTGGGCAAGAAGCAAATATTACAGGATAAAAACACCAAACCACCCTTTCACAGATATCCTGCAAAACATGCCCAAAAAAACTCAAAAGCACAAACAGTAGTTCTGTCTGTTACTGCTTTTCTTGCAGAAGCATCTTGAAGCCCTAATTAAGCACTAAAATCTCTTTTTTCAGGCTCTGTCAAGGACTAAAAGATGCCACCTGCCCACACAATCCATGGATAAGATTCCCTGATGTTTGGTGGAGATCAGGAAGGATGATGAACTGGTGATCTACAGTCCTGAAAGAAATAGGCAAGTTTAGTATTTTCTCTTCTCTTTTATATCAATATGCTCATCCCCCCCAATCCTAGACATGGTACCTTTATCACTTCCTTGTAATTAAGTCAGAATTTAGAAGTGTGATGCTTGCCTTGCCAGCTGTTTCCAAGTCATGTAAACCTGCATGGCTGAGCTGCAGCATCACTGAGCTGATTTGCAATAACTCCTCTCACTCAGCTCTTGCCCTTCCATCAGGGGAGGTTTCAACTGTGACATCCTGGGGCGCCTGGAAAATGCCTAGGGAACAAAAAAAGAGAATGCAGAGTGTATGGAGATCACTTTCAGCATCTGCATATTCAGGGTTTGACCCCAGGTCCAAGGAAGGGTTTCTTGTTTAATTGCATTTCTCTGAGGTCTCAGTTCTGGACAATAACCTCAGTGCCACAGGCAGCAGATTTCAAGTTAGGAAATTTCCCACTAACCCCAAGTACATTTTTGTCATCAGGAGCTGCAGTGTGACACTATCAAATGTCTCCCTGAGCCATGAATTAGGCATTTGGAAGCACTGAGTGGAGAGAGGGAAACTGAACTCAGATTTTTGTTTCTGTTTTTGAAGTATCCATTACCACAGTGTGCATCCACTCTGGTCATGGGATTGATAGGTTTGAATAGTGACAATATTTATCAGAATATGTCAAATGCTCATATAGAAAGTGATATATATTGAAGGCCAGATGCAAACATTAATTCCTTCTCCAAACTTGAAAGTGTTCATTTGTTTGTTCAAATGGGTTCTATCATGTCCTCTGTATTTTTAGAAATTCTTTGAATAAAAGCACCCAGGATGGAAGGAGGCAGACAGAGGACAATGCAGATGTATTTCTTATCAGTCATTGCTGCTGTCTCTTCTTCATAAAAAACAGTGGACAAATAGAAAGTTTTCTATATAAAGGACATAGCTTAAGGGAAAAAATCAGAATATCTGCTTAAGATTTTCATATTGGACTCCTCACATCCCTTTTCCTCAGTGCTGCTGTGTAGCCATGAAGTGACCCTTTCCTTGTGTGATGCTGATGAAGAAAGGGCTTTTTCTTGAGAAGAAAACCTCTCCTCTGACCATATCAAAATATACATTTTGTAAGCAGAATTGTTTTCAAATAGGGTATTAATAATCCTTCCTTGGTGTAGCTGCTTGGTTCTGAGAGGTCGATAACTGGCCTACTTATGCCATCTCCTGGGTAATTACAGAACTGTCTCTGCACAGGCAAAGCCTCTATTGAGCAACATTAATAATTATCAGTGCCTTGAAATAATTTGCTAATTGAATCCCTGAAGCAATTTTTTTTCCTTATTTTATAAATTTAGAACAATTCAAAAACTACAGGATTATTAATAACATATCATGTTCAACTACTACAAATAATCAGTAGATTGTACCAAAAAGATCTTTGTAACTGCAGTCCCTACAATACTGATATATTTAGTGAAGTTCTCTTTTATTAAAAAAAAAATACTTTTTTGTACTGATATTTTGCTAATGGGATATCCATTTGCTCAAAAGACTGGGAGTTAATCTTTTGGGGATGATCAGAAAGAAGGAACAGATGTTAACTATGTCACAAAATATTTTGCTGGGCATAACTGTGCTGTGGGACTCTCCATTTCTGATGCAGGCAGTAGAAAAACCTACAAAGAGGAGATGCTGTTGTATGAGCTTCTGGAAATTTTAGCTTTGCTGCTCCATTCATTCATTCATTCCATCACTCCTGCCAAGCCTTACATTGGGTAATTACACCTGTCCAGGGCACAGGGGAAAGGCTGAAGGGCCTTCACTGTCTTCTGGAACCTCATTTTGCTTCATTTTCCATAGAACAGAATGGTTTTCTTGCAAACTGGGTTTGCCTGCAGCATCCTCAGTGAGAGAGGTGGCACAGGCAGAGCAGAGAAAATGGTGGGATTTGTCCTTCAGAGTAAAAAATACTTTGTGAATTTGAGCTTCAGTTCACACCTCACAGAGTAACTGGGAATAGATGATTTCTAAAAGTGTTAGGGAAAACAAAGTGGGCATCTGAGATACCAAATATTCACGTTTTTCCAGTGCCTTCTGTTTTTTGAGAAATGTCCAGTCCCTAAGAATGGTGCATTCAGGATAGAATTTAGTAATTGCAGGAGGCATGGAGAGTTCTGCTATTCCAGGCACCAAGGAGGGGTCCTGGGCAGGCCCAGGTCAATGGGCCACGTTCCTCTAAGAGGAGCAGATGTTTCCATTGTGAAGGCTCCTCACCACTTTAGGAAAGCATGGAATAATGGGAGTGCAAAGAGCAGAGGCAGCAGAGGAAGGGATGCTCAGCACCTGCTTGACTGTGCTTTGCATGTGCCTTCCCTCAATTTTCCCCAAGCACCAGTTTTCTGTCCATGTGCTATTACAGGCTGAAAAGGAAAGCCATTGGAATGGCATAAATCTCTCATTGTTCTCAGCTGTCAGCATCAGCTCATGTTAAAAAAGGAAAAGCCTATTTCCAGTTTCTTTGAAGGTGATCATGGCCTTTGGACGCAGCTGGGAAACTGCCACGTGCTACAATGTCTGTTCTCTGCTCCCTCTCAGAAAACCTTGAGAGAAGCCTCCACCTTGGTCTGTGGGGTTTTTTTAAACACTAATCCAACACTCTGCTACTAAGTGTTTAATTATTAGGATTGTGAAATACAACAACACCTAAGGCATTCATAGAAGGAATTAATTATAACCCTCTCAGTATGTGGTTTCCCCTTCACTTATAAAATCTCTTGTCATTTATCTGTCCTTTAAGTGACTTCTTGTAAAACCTTAATCAGGACAAATGGATGTTTCAGAGGGAAGAAAATGACCCCAAACTGGCACAGGAAGATTTGATTAAAACTCACAGTCCTTCTGTGGCAGCCCAAAGATCCCAGGGGATCCCATTGCTCAGCAGAGTGGATGAAACAGCAGACAGGGAAGAGCTTTCTGCCTGAGACAAAAAGACTTTATCACTGACGTGCTGACATCCCCTTTCTGTAGGACCAGCCTGTGATCAGTGTCTCTTGTTTCCTTTAAAACTCAGTGTCAGAACTTTGGTTCCAGCCTGATTAATTTCCCCTTTACTGATTGTGTGTCATTTGCTTTTAAGTAAGATCTTTATAAACGAGGCAAAACAAAGACAGAGATGAAGATTGTGCAGAGATAAACATTTGTGCTGCTGGGACTCCCACTGGCTTGGGCACAGCAGGGGCCAGAAGTAATGGGGGTTCACAGGAGTCCTGATTAGACCCCTCACTGTCAACAGGTAATTGAAACACTCCAGCAGTGGGAAAACAGCAAGCCATGGAGGTACTTAGCTTAAAGCAGACCCTGAATGAGCCAGAGGCTTCACACAGTCCCTGTGCCAGTGGGAATGAGCCAAGCCTGGGCTGGGGCCGTGGGTAACACACAGAGAGCACTCAGGGCCATTCCTGGCTGATCCTGGGGGCACTGCAGGGATGCTGTGGCTGGAATCCACTGCTGTGGGGCACTGCAGGGATGGTGGGGATGAAATCCACTGCTATAGGGCACTGCAGGGATGGTGGGGATGGAATCCACTGCTGTGGGGCACTGCAGGGATGGTGTGGCTGGAATCCACTGCTATAGGGCACTGCAGGGATGGTGTGGATGGAATCCACTGCTATAGGGCACTGCAGGGATGGTGGGGATGGAATCCACTGCTATAGGGCATTGCAGGGATGGTAGGGATGAAATCCACTGCTGTGGGGCACTGCAGGGATGGTGTGGCTGGAATCCACTGCTGTGGGGCACTGCAGGGATGGTGTGGCTGGAATCCACTGCTGTGGGGCACTGCAGGGATGGTGGGGATGAAATCCACTGCTGTGGGGCACTGCAGGGATGGTGGGGATGAAATCCACTGCTGTGGGGCACTGCAGGGATGGTGTGGCTGGAATCCACTGCTGTGGGGCACTGCAGGGATGGTAGGGATGAAATCCACTGCTATAGGGCACTGCAGGGATGGTGGGGATGAAATCCACTGCTGTGGGGCACTGCAGGGATGGTGGGGATGAAATCCACTGCTGTGGGGCACTGCAGGGATGGTGGGGATGGAATCCACTGCTATAGCACACTGCAGGGATGGTGTGGCTGGAATCCACGGCTGTGGGGCACTGCAGGGATGGTGTGGGTCCAGCAGGACAGAGCATCCTCCAGGAGAACCTCTGAAAGCTCCCTCAGTGATGGGACTCTGATGGTTCTCCCTCAGCCATGGAGACAGGGCAGCAGCAGCTGTGAGAGCCAAAGTGGGGCAGCTGGGGTGGCATGGCAATGTTCACTGTGAGGTGTGGCACAGGTGAACCTGCTGCCTCCAGCTCTTCCCTCTTGGTTTTTCTCCTGGATTGCCTCCCATGGTTGAGAGCCACTCACCGAGCAGCTGCCTGCAATAGTGCCTTGAAAGTGTGATTGCTGCAAATGTGTGATGTAGGGGAGAAAAGTGCTGGTTTATGCCTCATTTTCACTTCTTAGTAATCATTGCTCCTCATGAAAGCCTCTAAATAAAACTTTTTGATTGTAGTAGTTTGTTAGTGAAGCTGTTCCTCATCAGCCTAGGCCTCCCTTCTGCCAAACTCCTCTAAAACCTTACTGGTGTCTCAAGCAGAAGTTTCTAGTTTTTAAAACAATGGGAGATTAATAATCTAATTTAGGTTTTCTTCACTCCCCTTTGAGGAAAAATGTCAACTCAAACCTAATGCACAGATGGAGAAAGAAGCAATTGTCACATGGAGCTGTCACACAGACTCAGTGCTGGAGTTTTGCTGTGCTCCAGATCCCCCCAGCTGATGTATGACAGATTTCCTGTCCCTGTGTTGACAACAGGATTCATACCAGCTTTCAGCAGTTTGAGTGGTTACTTGGGTGTTTGTACCATGTTTTGTCATTCCTACATAAAAGTATTCAGTGATCATTAACAGGAGTTCAAGTGTCACATCACCAAATTACTGACTGCAAATGCTGAGGGAGAAAAAGGAGGAATATTTTTTGGCCAGGTAGCTGCATAAAAGACAGGGCTTGGTGGGAATTATGAATATAATGATACTTCAGTTATTATAGTGACAAAAGAGGATTTTGAACATCCATTCTAGAGGTCTCTTTTTAATTACAGGAGCTGACTTAGAATTGCTGTGCATTTATCTGTAAAAAATGAAGATTTTAATTATTTGCTGCTTCCATCACTGTTTGTTCCCAGAGATTTTGTACTGGTCTGATGTGACCCCAGCAGAGCACATTTCCCTCAGGTCTGCCCAAAAGGAATGGGCTAAAAGCTGCTGCAAAGGTGAACAATGTTGGTGAAAGGCAAGATGCTCGTGCAGCACCATTGCTAAGTGCCACTCCTTGGTTTGCCACAGCTCTCTGTGTGACTGTGCTCAACTGAGCAGCTCCTTCAGCCTAAACTTCTGCTCTTTAAAGTGTAAACATTGCATCTTTAACTCACAGTGGTGCTGGGAAACTGTGCCAGCTTAGTGAGTGCAAGTCTTCAAACCCCTGACGAAGCTGAAACACTGAATGGGCACAACTGGGAGAACTTCCAGGGAACATTCTCATTCCCCAAGGAAGAGGGTTTCATTAAAACATGTTCTTGTCCCATGCAGAGAACTTTACCAACATTAGCAACCATGGGTCTGATCACATCTCAGGTTTGGGTGTGCTCCAAACCCAACAGGAGTTTGCACAAGCAATGAGCACACAGAACACTTCCATGATTATTTTCAGCCTTGCCTAACTTTCAGAAGAAACAGCATAACTCTAATCTTACCAATATGGTTATTATCATCTGCAATAAAAATGTCACCTCAGGTATCAGCAGCACTGCTAAATCACTGGCCTGACGTGAAGTCTTCCATCTGGAGTTGTGAGTTAAGGACAGTTTATCACAGGAGTGATTTATTGTGTAAACAGATCTTGCTGCTGGCATTTAGGAGAACGTGGCTGCCACTCAGCCAAATTCTTTTATCACACTTGACTGAAGTTCCCAGCCTTGAATTATTAGTTAATAATATCCGAGCGAAAGCATAATTTATTGTTTGAGTAAACTTTGAAACATAAAAACAGTGTCTTAGCTCCCAGACTTAGTGCTTGCCTTAGGCAAAGCATTTTTCTTTTAGCACGAAATTGTAATAGAGCAGGAGTAAGATTTGTAACTAATTCCAACACTTCCTGCATGTATAATTTACCTAATGGCAGAACACAATCTCCTGAGCTGTTCTTCCCTCATTTCTGTTTTGTAAGACCAAAGGCCTTCATGAGCAGAGCTCAATCACACACAGTCAGACACGTTCAAACCTCAGAATTTAAAAGTAACACATCTGTGGTTTCCTGATAGGGAAATTTGATACCATCCCTTTGTTATAATTTCATCTGTTTTATCAGCAGGGCTTGAGGAAACCCACGAGTTTCCCCCTCAGAGGC